>NC_138904.1:25056193-25402109 GCF_965194825.1 Balaenoptera physalus
AGAGTGACAGATTGACTTCTTCTCTTCCAACTTGGATGCTTTTAATTTCTTTTTCTTCTCTGAATGCTGTGGGTAAAACTTCCAAAACCATCTTAAGTCATATTAGTAACAGTTCGCAAACTTGTCTTTTTCCTGATCTTAAAGGAAATGGTTTCAGTATTTCACCTTTGAGAACAAAGTTGGCTGTGGGTCTGTCATGTATGGCCTTTATTATGTTGAGGTACATTCACTCTATGTGTACTTTCTGGAGGGTGTTATCTTAAACTATTTTTGAATGTTTCCAGAACATTTTTCTCCATTTATTGAGATAATCGTAGGATTTTTCTCCTTCAATTTGTTAGTATGGTTTATCATCTGGATTGATTTGCATATATCGAAAAATCCTGCCTTCCTTGGATAAAGCCCACTTGATCATGGTGTATTATCCCTTTAATGTGCTGTTGGATTCTACTTTCTAGTATTTTCTTTGAGATTCTGACATTTAAGGTCATCAGTGATATTGGCCTGTAGTGTTCAATTTTAGGTGACAATTGGTCTAGTTTTTGTATCAGAGTGATTGTGGCCTCGTTTAATGATTATGGGAGTGTCCCTCACTGTGTTATATTTTGGAAGAGTCTGAGAAGGATAGGTGTTAGCTCTTGTCAAAAGTTTTGATAGAAATCGCCTGTGAAGCCATCTGACCTTGGGCTTTTGCTTGTTGGAAAATTTTAATCACAATTTCAATTTCAGTTCTTGCGATTAGTCTGTTTATACCTTCTTTTTATCTTGGTTCAGTCTCAGAAGGTTGTGCTTTTCGAAGAATTTGTCCATTTCTTCCAGGATGTCCATTTAATTGGCAAAAGATGTTTGTAGTAATCTCTCATGATCCTTTGTATTTCTGCAGGGTTAGTTGTTACTTCTCCTTTTTCATTTCTAATTCTGTTGGTTTGGATTTTCTCCATTTCTTTTCTTAATAAATCTGGCTAATGGTGGATACATTATATGCATGCTCTAAATATCTAGCTTTTAGGTTTCCCGATCTTTGCTCTTGTTTTCTCCATTCTTTTTCATTTATTTCTGATCTGAACTTTCTTATTTCTTTCCTTCTGCTAATCCTTTTTTGTTTGTTTGGTGTTTGTCCATTTTTCTCTAATGGCTTTAGGTGTAAGGCTAGGTTGTTTATATGGGGGATTTCTTGTTTCTTGATGGAGGATTTTATTGCTATCAACTTCCCTGTTAGAACTGCTTTTGCTGCATCCCATAGGTTGGGGTGGTCGTATTTTCATTGTCATTTTTTTCCAGGTATTTTGTGATTTCATCTTTGTTTTCTTCAGTGATTGTTTGATTATTTAACAGCGGTTTGTTTAGCTTCCATGTGTTTCTATTGTTTACTGTTCTTTTTTTCCTGTCATTTATATGTAGTTTCATGGCACTGTGGTGGGAAATTATACCTCATACTCTTTCAGTTTTCTTAAATTGACTAAGGCTCTATGTGTGATCCAAGATATGATATATCCTGGAGAATGTTCCATGAGCACTTGAGAAGAAACTGTTTTCTGGTGTTTTGCAAAGGAAAGTCATATACATATCAGTTAAGTCCCTCTTGTTCAATGTGTCATTTAAAGCCCATGTTTCCTTGTTAATTTTCACTTTGGGTGATCAGTCCATTGGTGAAAGAGGGGTGTTAATTTCCCCTACTATTTTTGTGTTACTCTCAGTTTCCCCTTTTAGGGCTGTTAGAATATATCTTATGTATTGAAGTGCTACTACGTTGGCTTCATAAGGATTTCCATTTGCTGTGTCATCTTCTTTGTTTGATTCCTTCATCAGTATGTAGTGTTCTTCTTGGTTTCCTGCAATAGTCTTTATCTTAAAGTCTATTTCGTCTGATATGAGAATTGGCACACCAGGTTTCCTTTGATTTCCATGTGCTTGGAATGTCTTTTTCCATCCCCTCACTTTCAGTTTGTATGTGTCCCTAGGTCTAAAGTGGGTCGCTCCTAGACATCATATTTAACGGTCTTGTTTTTGTATCCCTTCATCCACTCTATGTGTGTTGGTTGGAGCCTTGAATCCATTTACATTTAAGGTAATTATCCGTGTGTATGTTCGTGTTAGCATTTACTTAATTGTTTTTGGTTTGTTATTGGAGGTCTTTTATTTCCTTTGTGTTTCCTGCTTAGAGAAGTTCCTTTATCATTGGTGATATAGACGGTTTGGTGGTGCTGAATTCTCCTACCTTTGGTTTGTCTCTGAAGTTTTTACTTCCTCCCTCCAATCTGAATGAGATTCTTGCTGAGTACAGTCACATTGGTGGTAGGTTTTTTTCCTTTAATCACTTGAAATATGTCCTTCCACTCCCTACTGTTTTGAAAAATTTCTGCTAAAGATCAGCTGTTAAGTTGATGGGGATTCCCAAATATGGAATTTCTTGCTTTTCCCTCGCTGCTTTTACTACCTTTTCTTTGTATTTCATTCTTGAGAGTTTGATGAATATGTGTCTTGGTGTGTTTCTCCTTGGATTTCTCCTGGTTGGGACTCTCTGAGCTTCCTGGACTTGATTAACTCTTTCCTTTCCCATATTAGAGATGTTTTCAACTATAATCTTTCTGAATATTTTCTCAGTCCCTTTCTTTTTCTCTTCTTCTTCTGGGACCCGTCTGATTCGAATGTTGGTACATTTAATGTTGTTCCAGAGGTCTCTGAGACTGTCCTCAATCTTTTCATTCTAATTTCTTCATACTGCTCTGCAGTAGTGAGTTAAACTATGTTATCTTCCAGGTCACTTATCCGTTCTTCTGCCAGAGTGTTTCTGCTATTGATCACTTCTAGAGAATTTTTAATTTCATTTATTGTTTTCTTCATTATTGTTCATTTGCCCTTCAGTTCTTCTAGGTCCTTGTGAAAAGTTTCTTGTATTTTCTCTATCCTATTTCCAAGATTTTGGATCATCTTTACTCTCATTATTCTGAAAAATTGTTCATGTAGACTGCCTATTTCCTCTTCATTTGTTAGTTCTGGTGGGGTTTAAGTTGCTCCTTCATCTGCTGTGTGTTTTTCAGTCTCCTCTTTTTGCTTAATTCACTGCTTGTGGGCTCCTTTTCACAGGCTGCAGCTTCATAGTTATCTTTGTTTTAGGTGTCTGTCCCAGGTGGCTAAGTTTGTTCAGTGGGTTGTGTAGGCTTCTTGGTGGAGGGGAGTTGTGCCTGTGTTCTGGTGGATGAAGCTGGATCTTGTCTTTCTGCTGGGCAGTTCCACGTCTGGTGGTGTGTGGTTGGGTGTCTGTGGCCTTACTGCGATTTTAGGCATCCTCTGTGATAATGGATGGGGCTGTGTTCCTGTCTTACTCGTTGTTTGGCATACGGTTTCCAGCACTGTAGCTTGCTGGTCATTGAGTGAACGTGGATCTTGGCGTTGAGATGGTAATCTCTGGGAGATTTTCTCCGTTTGATATTACATGGACCTGTAAGGTCTCCTGTTGTCCAGTGTCCTGAGGTTGGCTCTGCCACCTGAGAAGCGCAGCACTGACTCCTGGTTGGAGCACCAAGAGACTTTCATCCACATGGCTCAGAATAAAAGGGACAAAAAAGAGAAAGAAACAAAGACAGAGGATAAACGAAGACACAATTATGTCAAGTAAAATAAAATAAAGTTATTAAAATAAAAAATAATTTTTAAGAAAATATTGTAAACGTAAAAATAAGAAAACAGACGGACAGAACCCTAGCACAAATGGTTAAACTTAAGCTTTACAGACAAAATCAAAAACAGAAGCATACACATGGACACTCAAAAAAAGAGAAAAAGTGGGAATAAAATATAACTTTGCTCCCAAAGGCCACCACCTCAATTTTCGGATGATTCATTGTGTACTCAGGTAATCCACAGATGCAGGTTACTTCAGGTTGAAAGTGGGGATTTCACCCGCTCTTCCTGAGGCTGCTGAGACACATTTCCCTTTCTCTTCTTTGTTCGCACAGCTCCCGGGCTTCAGCTTTGGATTTGGATCCGCCTCTTTGTGTAGGTCGCTTGAGGGCCTCTGTTCTTTCCTCAGACAGGACAGAATTAAAGGACAAGCTCATTGGGGGCTGTGTCTCACTCAGGCTGGGGGAGTGAGGAGTACGGAATAGGAGTCAGCCTGTAGCGGTATAGCGCATCGTGACTTTGCAGCAGCCTGAGGCGCACCGTGCATCCTCCCAGGGAAGTTGTCCCTGCATCACCGGACACTACCAGTGGCGGGCTGCAGAAGGCCCCGGGAGGGGCACTGTGGATAGTGGCCTGTCTTGCTCACAGGCTCCTTGGTGGCGGCAGCAGCAGCATTACGTATCATGCCAGTCTATGGGGTCCGCGCTGATAGCCGCACCTCACGCCCATCTCTGGAGCTCCATTACGCGGCGCTCTTAATACCCTCTCCTCACGCACCAGGAAAGAAATTGGGAAGAAAAATTCTCTTGTCTCTTACGCAGTTGCAGGACTTTTCCAGGACTCCCTCTGAGCTAGACATGGCGTACTAGCACCCTTCAGGCAGTGTTCATGCCGCCAGCCCCCGTCCTCACCGTGGGATCCGGCTGAAACCGCAGCCTCAGCCTCCAACCCCCGCCTTCTCTGGCAGGTGAACAGACAAGCCTCTCAGGCTGTTGAGTTCTGGTCAGCATCGCTCCTCTGTGCAGGAATCTGTCCTCTTTGCCTTCCGCACCTCAATTGCTGGTCTCTCCTCCATGGCTCTGAAGCTTCCCCACTCCAATACACACACTGTCCACCTGCGAAGGGGCTTTCTAGTGTGTGGAAACCTTTCCTCCTTCACAGCTGCTTTCCACTGTTGCAAGTCCCATCCCTAGTCTCTTCTCTCTGTTATTTCTTTCCTGTTTTCCCCTAGCCAGGTACGTGGGGAGTTTCTTGCCCTTTGAGAGGTGTGAGGTCTTCGGCCAGCGTTCTGTGGCTGTTCTATAGGAGCGGTTCTTCCTGCAGATTTATTTCTGATGAATCTGTGGGGAGGAAAGTGATCTCCGCATCTTACTCTTCCGTCATCTTCAAGTTCCTCCCCCGTTGTTGTTTTGATCTGCATTTCTCTAATGATTAGTGATGTTGAGCATTGATTCATGTGTTTTTTGGCAAATAGTATATATGCTTTGGAATAATATCTTTTTCGGTCTTCTGTCCTATTTTGGATTGGGTTGCTTGTTTTTCTGATGTTGAGTTGCATGAGCTCAATGGAGATTAATCCTTTGTCAGTTGCTTCGTTTACAAATATTTTCTCCCATTCTGAGGGTTGTCTTTTCATCCTGATTTTCATTTCCTTTGCTGTGCAAAAGCTTTTCAGTTTCACTACTTCCCATTTGTTTCTTTCTGTTTTTATTTCCAGTTCTCTATGAGGGGGGTCCCAAAACGTCTTTGTGTGATTTATGTCACAGAGTGTTCTGCCTTTGTTTTCTTCTAAGAGTTTTAACGTGTCTGGCCTTACATTTAGGTCTGTAATCGATTTGCAGTTTATTTTTGTGTATGGAATTATGAAGTGTTGTAATTTCATTCTTTTACATGTAGCTGTGCAGTTTCCCCAGAACCATTATTGAAGAGGCTATCTTTTCTCCATTGTGTACTCTTGCCTCCTTTATCAAATAGAAAGGAGTGTGGGTTTATCCGTGGCTTACTGTCCTGTTTCATTGATGTACACTTCTGTTTGTGTGCCAGTAGCATACCATCTATATTATTATAGATTCTTTTTATAGTCTGAAGTCAGGGAACCTGATTTCCTCCAGCTCTGTTTTTCTTTCTCAAGATACCTTTGGCTCTTCAGGCTCTTTTGTGTTTCCACACAAATGGTGAAATATTTTGTTCTAGTTCTGTGACAAATGCCATTGGTAATTCGATAGGGATTGCAATGAACTGTAGATTGCTTTGTGTAGCATTGTCATTTTTGCAATGTTGTTTCTACCAGTCCAAAAACATGGTATATGTCTCCATCTCTTTGTGTCACCTTTAATTTCTTTCCTCAGTGTGTCATGGTTTTCTTCACACATGTATTTTGTCTCTTTGGTAAGTTTACACTCAAGTATGTTATTCTTTTTGTAGCAATGGTAAATGAGAGTGTTTCCTTAATTTCTCTTTCGGATTTTTCATCATTAGTGCATAGTAATGCAAGAGATTTTTGTGCATTAACTTTGTATCCTGTCACTGTACCAAATTCATTGATTCGTTCTGGTAGTTTTCTGGTAGTATCTTTAGATTTCTCTATGTATACTATCCAGTCATCTGAAAAGAGTGACAGATTGACTTCTTCTCTTCCAACTTGGATGCTTTTAATTTCTTTTTCTTCTCTGAATGCTGTGGGTAAAACTTCCAAAACCATCTTAAGTCATATTAGTAACAGTTCGCAAACTTGTCTTTTTCCTGATCTTAAAGGAAATGGTTTCAGTATTTCACCTTTGAGAACAAAGTTGGCTGTGGGTCTGTCATGTATGGCCTTTATTATGTTGAGGTACATTCACTCTATGTGTACTTTCTGGAGGGTGTTATCTTAAACTATTTTTGAATGTTTCCAGAACATTTTTCTCCATTTATTGAGATAATCGTAGGATTTTTCTCCTTCAATTTGTTAGTATGGTTTATCATCTGGATTGATTTGCATATATCGAAAAATCCTGCCTTCCTTGGATAAAGCCCACTTGATCATGGTGTATTATCCCTTTAATGTGCTGTTGGATTCTACTTTCTAGTATTTTCTTTGAGATTCTGACATTTAAGGTCATCAGTGATATTGGCCTGTAGTGTTCAATTTTAGGTGACAATTGGTCTAGTTTTTGTATCAGAGTGATTGTGGCCTCGTTTAATGATTATGGGAGTGTCCCTCACTGTGTTATATTTTGGAAGAGTCTGAGAAGGATAGGTGTTAGCTCTTGTCAAAAGTTTTGATAGAAATCGCCTGTGAAGCCATCTGACCTTGGGCTTTTGCTTGTTGGAAAATTTTAATCACAATTTCAATTTCAGTTCTTGCGATTAGTCTGTTTATACCTTCTTTTTATCTTGGTTCAGTCTCAGAAGGTTGTGCTTTTCGAAGAATTTGTCCATTTCTTCCAGGATGTCCATTTAATTGGCAAAAGATGTTTGTAGTAATCTCTCATGATCCTTTGTATTTCTGCAGGGTTAGTTGTTACTTCTCCTTTTTCATTTCTAATTCTGTTGGTTTGGATTTTCTCCATTTCTTTTCTTAATAAATCTGGCTAATGGTGGATACATTATATGCATGCTCTAAATATCTAGCTTTTAGGTTTCCCGATCTTTGCTCTTGTTTTCTCCATTCTTTTTCATTTATTTCTGATCTGAACTTTCTTATTTCTTTCCTTCTGCTAATCCTTTTTTGTTTGTTTGGTGTTTGTCCATTTTTCTCTAATGGCTTTAGGTGTAAGGCTAGGTTGTTTATATGGGGGATTTCTTGTTTCTTGATGGAGGATTTTATTGCTATCAACTTCCCTGTTAGAACTGCTTTTGCTGCATCCCATAGGTTGGGGTGGTCGTATTTTCATTGTCATTTTTTTCCAGGTATTTTGTGATTTCATCTTTGTTTTCTTCAGTGATTGTTTGATTATTTAACAGCGGTTTGTTTAGCTTCCATGTGTTTCTATTGTTTACTGTTCTTTTTTTCCTGTCATTTATATGTAGTTTCATGGCACTGTGGTGGGAAATTATACCTCATACTCTTTCAGTTTTCTTAAATTGACTAAGGCTCTATGTGTGATCCAAGATATGATATATCCTGGAGAATGTTCCATGAGCACTTGAGAAGAAACTGTTTTCTGGTGTTTTGCAAAGGAAAGTCATATACATATCAGTTAAGTCCCTCTTGTTCAATGTGTCATTTAAAGCCCATGTTTCCTTGTTAATTTTCACTTTGGGTGATCAGTCCATTGGTGAAAGAGGGGTGTTAATTTCCCCTACTATTTTTGTGTTACTCTCAGTTTCCCCTTTTAGGGCTGTTAGAATATATCTTATGTATTGAAGTGCTACTACGTTGGCTTCATAAGGATTTCCATTTGCTGTGTCATCTTCTTTGTTTGATTCCTTCATCAGTATGTAGTGTTCTTCTTGGTTTCCTGCAATAGTCTTTATCTTAAAGTCTATTTCGTCTGATATGAGAATTGGCACACCAGGTTTCCTTTGATTTCCATGTGCTTGGAATGTCTTTTTCCATCCCCTCACTTTCAGTTTGTATGTGTCCCTAGGTCTAAAGTGGGTCGCTCCTAGACATCATATTTAACGGTCTTGTTTTTGTATCCCTTCATCCACTCTATGTGTGTTGGTTGGAGCCTTGAATCCATTTACATTTAAGGTAATTATCCGTGTGTATGTTCGTGTTAGCATTTACTTAATTGTTTTTGGTTTGTTATTGGAGGTCTTTTATTTCCTTTGTGTTTCCTGCTTAGAGAAGTTCCTTTATCATTGGTGATATAGACGGTTTGGTGGTGCTGAATTCTCCTACCTTTGGTTTGTCTCTGAAGTTTTTACTTCCTCCCTCCAATCTGAATGAGATTCTTGCTGAGTACAGTCACATTGGTGGTAGGTTTTTTTCCTTTAATCACTTGAAATATGTCCTTCCACTCCCTACTGTTTTGAAAAATTTCTGCTAAAGATCAGCTGTTAAGTTGATGGGGATTCCCAAATATGGAATTTCTTGCTTTTCCCTCGCTGCTTTTACTACCTTTTCTTTGTATTTCATTCTTGAGAGTTTGATGAATATGTGTCTTGGTGTGTTTCTCCTTGGATTTCTCCTGGTTGGGACTCTCTGAGCTTCCTGGACTTGATTAACTCTTTCCTTTCCCATATTAGAGATGTTTTCAACTATAATCTTTCTGAATATTTTCTCAGTCCCTTTCTTTTTCTCTTCTTCTTCTGGGACCCGTCTGATTCGAATGTTGGTACATTTAATGTTGTTCCAGAGGTCTCTGAGACTGTCCTCAATCTTTTCATTCTAATTTCTTCATACTGCTCTGCAGTAGTGAGTTAAACTATGTTATCTTCCAGGTCACTTATCCGTTCTTCTGCCAGAGTGTTTCTGCTATTGATCACTTCTAGAGAATTTTTAATTTCATTTATTGTTTTCTTCATTATTGTTCATTTGCCCTTCAGTTCTTCTAGGTCCTTGTGAAAAGTTTCTTGTATTTTCTCTATCCTATTTCCAAGATTTTGGATCATCTTTACTCTCATTATTCTGAAAAATTGTTCATGTAGACTGCCTATTTCCTCTTCATTTGTTAGTTCTGGTGGGGTTTAAGTTGCTCCTTCATCTGCTGTGTGTTTTTCAGTCTCCTCTTTTTGCTTAATTCACTGCTTGTGGGCTCCTTTTCACAGGCTGCAGCTTCATAGTTATCTTTGTTTTAGGTGTCTGTCCCAGGTGGCTAAGTTTGTTCAGTGGGTTGTGTAGGCTTCTTGGTGGAGGGGAGTTGTGCCTGTGTTCTGGTGGATGAAGCTGGATCTTGTCTTTCTGCTGGGCAGTTCCACGTCTGGTGGTGTGTGGTTGGGTGTCTGTGGCCTTACTGCGATTTTAGGCATCCTCTGTGATAATGGATGGGGCTGTGTTCCTGTCTTACTCGTTGTTTGGCATACGGTTTCCAGCACTGTAGCTTGCTGGTCATTGAGTGAACGTGGATCTTGGCGTTGAGATGGTAATCTCTGGGAGATTTTCTCCGTTTGATATTACATGGACCTGTAAGGTCTCCTGTTGTCCAGTGTCCTGAGGTTGGCTCTGCCACCTGAGAAGCGCAGCACTGACTCCTGGTTGGAGCACCAAGAGACTTTCATCCACATGGCTCAGAATAAAAGGGACAAAAAAGAGAAAGAAACAAAGACAGAGGATAAACGAAGACACAATTATGTCAAGTAAAATAAAATAAAGTTATTAAAATAAAAAATAATTTTTAAGAAAATATTGTAAACGTAAAAATAAGAAAACAGACGGACAGAACCCTAGCACAAATGGTTAAACTTAAGCTTTACAGACAAAATCAAAAACAGAAGCATACACATGGACACTCAAAAAAAGAGAAAAAGTGGGAATAAAATATAACTTTGCTCCCAAAGGCCACCACCTCAATTTTCGGATGATTCATTGTGTACTCAGGTAATCCACAGATGCAGGTTACTTCAGGTTGAAAGTGGGGATTTCACCCGCTCTTCCTGAGGCTGCTGAGACACATTTCCCTTTCTCTTCTTTGTTCGCACAGCTCCCGGGCTTCAGCTTTGGATTTGGATCCGCCTCTTTGTGTAGGTCGCTTGAGGGCCTCTGTTCTTTCCTCAGACAGGACAGAATTAAAGGAGAAGCTCATTGGGGGCTGTGTCTCACTCAGGCTGGGGGAGTGAGGAGTACGGAATAGGAGTCAGCCTGTAGCGGTATAGCGCATCGTGACTTTGCAGCAGCCTGAGGCGCACCGTGCATCCTCCCAGGGAAGTTGTCCCTGCATCACCGGACACTACCAGTGGCGGGCTGCAGAAGGCCCCGGGAGGGGCACTGTGGATAGTGGCCTGTCTTGCTCACAGGCTCCTTGGTGGCGGCAGCAGCAGCATTACGTATCATGCCAGTCTATGGGGTCCGCGCTGATAGCCGCACCTCACGCCCATCTCTGGAGCTCCATTACGCGGCGCTCTTAATACCCTCTCCTCACGCACCAGGAAAGAAATTGGGAAGAAAAATTCTCTTGTCTCTTACGCAGTTGCAGGACTTTTCCAGGACTCCCTCTGAGCTGGACATGGCGTACTAGCACCCTTCAGGCAGTGTTCATGCCGCCAGCCCCCGTCCTCACCGTGGGATCCGGCTGAAACCGCAGCCTCAGCCTCCAACCCCCGCCTTCTCTGGCAGGTGAACAGACAAGCCTCTCAGGCTGTTGAGTTCTGGTCAGCATCGCTCCTCTGTGCAGGAATCTGTCCTCTTTGCCTTCCGCACCTCAATTGCTGGTCTCTCCTCCATGGCTCTGAAGCTTCCCCACTCCAATACACACACTGTCCACCTGCGAAGGGGCTTTCTAGTGTGTGGAAACCTTTCCTCCTTCACAGCTGCTTTCCACTGTTGCAAGTCCCATCCCTAGTCTCTTCTCTCTGTTATTTCTTTCCTGTTTTCCCCTAGCCAGGTACGTGGGGAGTTTCTTGCCCTTTGAGAGGTGTGAGGTCTTCGGCCAGCGTTCTGTGGCTGTTCTATAGGAGCGGTTCTTCCTGCAGATTTATTTCTGATGAATCTGTGGGGAGGAAAGTGATCTCCGCATCTTACTCTTCCGTCATCTTCAAGTTCCTCCCCCGTTGTTGTTTTGATCTGCATTTCTCTAATGATTAGTGATGTTGAGCATTGATTCATGTGTTTTTTGGCAAATAGTATATATGCTTTGGAATAATATCTTTTTCGGTCTTCTGTCCTATTTTGGATTGGGTTGCTTGTTTTTCTGATGTTGAGTTGCATGAGCTCAATGGAGATTAATCCTTTGTCAGTTGCTTCGTTTACAAATATTTTCTCCCATTCTGAGGGTTGTCTTTTCATCCTGATTTTCATTTCCTTTGCTGTGCAAAAGCTTTTCAGTTTCACTACTTCCCATTTGTTTCTTTCTGTTTTTATTTCCAGTTCTCTATGAGGGGGGTCCCAAAACGTCTTTGTGTGATTTATGTCACAGAGTGTTCTGCCTTTGTTTTCTTCTAAGAGTTTTAACGTGTCTGGCCTTACATTTAGGTCTGTAATCGATTTGCAGTTTATTTTTGTGTATGGAATTATGAAGTGTTGTAATTTCATTCTTTTACATGTAGCTGTGCAGTTTCCCCAGAACCATTATTGAAGAGGCTATCTTTTCTCCATTGTGTACTCTTGCCTCCTTTATCAAATAGAAAGGAGTGTGGGTTTATCCGTGGCTTACTGTCCTGTTTCATTGATGTACACTTCTGTTTGTGTGCCAGTAGCATACCATCTATATTATTATAGATTCTTTTTATAGTCTGAAGTCAGGGAACCTGATTTCCTCCAGCTCTGTTTTTCTTTCTCAAGATACCTTTGGCTCTTCAGGCTCTTTTGTGTTTCCACACAAATGGTGAAATATTTTGTTCTAGTTCTGTGACAAATGCCATTGGTAATTCGATAGGGATTGCAATGAACTGTAGATTGCTTTGTGTAGCATTGTCATTTTTGCAATGTTGTTTCTACCAGTCCAAAAACATGGTATATGTCTCCATCTCTTTGTGTCACCTTTAATTTCTTTCCTCAGTGTGTCATGGTTTTCTTCACACATGTATTTTGTCTCTTTGGTAAGTTTACACTCAAGTATGTTATTCTTTTTGTAGCAATGGTAAATGAGAGTGTTTCCTTAATTTCTCTTTCGGATTTTTCATCATTAGTGCATAGTAATGCAAGAGATTTTTGTGCATTAACTTTGTATCCTGTCACTGTACCAAATTCATTGATTCGTTCTGGTAGTTTTCTGGTAGTATCTTTAGATTTCTCTATGTATACTATCCAGTCATCTGAAAAGAGTGACAGATTGACTTCTTCTCTTCCAACTTGGATGCTTTTAATTTCTTTTTCTTCTCTGAATGCTGTGGGTAAAACTTCCAAAACCATCTTAAGTCATATTAGTAACAGTTCGCAAACTTGTCTTTTTCCTGATCTTAAAGGAAATGGTTTCAGTATTTCACCTTTGAGAACAAAGTTGGCTGTGGGTCTGTCATGTATGGCCTTTATTATGTTGAGGTACATTCACTCTATGTGTACTTTCTGGAGGGTGTTATCTTAAACTATTTTTGAATGTTTCCAGAACATTTTTCTCCATTTATTGAGATAATCGTAGGATTTTTCTCCTTCAATTTGTTAGTATGGTTTATCATCTGGATTGATTTGCATATATCGAAAAATCCTGCCTTCCTTGGATAAAGCCCACTTGATCATGGTGTATTATCCCTTTAATGTGCTGTTGGATTCTACTTTCTAGTATTTTCTTTGAGATTCTGACATTTAAGGTCATCAGTGATATTGGCCTGTAGTGTTCAATTTTAGGTGACAATTGGTCTAGTTTTTGTATCAGAGTGATTGTGGCCTCGTTTAATGATTATGGGAGTGTCCCTCACTGTGTTATATTTTGGAAGAGTCTGAGAAGGATAGGTGTTAGCTCTTGTCAAAAGTTTTGATAGAAATCGCCTGTGAAGCCATCTGACCTTGGGCTTTTGCTTGTTGGAAAATTTTAATCACAATTTCAATTTCAGTTCTTGCGATTAGTCTGTTTATACCTTCTTTTTATCTTGGTTCAGTCTCAGAAGGTTGTGCTTTTCGAAGAATTTGTCCATTTCTTCCAGGATGTCCATTTAATTGGCAAAAGATGTTTGTAGTAATCTCTCATGATCCTTTGTATTTCTGCAGGGTTAGTTGTTACTTCTCCTTTTTCATTTCTAATTCTGTTGGTTTGGATTTTCTCCATTTCTTTTCTTAATAAATCTGGCTAATGGTGGATACATTATATGCATGCTCTAAATATCTAGCTTTTAGGTTTCCCGATCTTTGCTCTTGTTTTCTCCATTCTTTTTCATTTATTTCTGATCTGAACTTTCTTATTTCTTTCCTTCTGCTAATCCTTTTTTGTTTGTTTGGTGTTTGTCCATTTTTCTCTAATGGCTTTAGGTGTAAGGCTAGGTTGTTTATATGGGGGATTTCTTGTTTCTTGATGGAGGATTTTATTGCTATCAACTTCCCTGTTAGAACTGCTTTTGCTGCATCCCATAGGTTGGGGTGGTCGTATTTTCATTGTCATTTTTTTCCAGGTATTTTGTGATTTCATCTTTGTTTTCTTCAGTGATTGTTTGATTATTTAACAGCGGTTTGTTTAGCTTCCATGTGTTTCTATTGTTTACTGTTCTTTTTTTCCTGTCATTTATATGTAGTTTCATGGCACTGTGGTGGGAAATTATACCTCATACTCTTTCAGTTTTCTTAAATTGACTAAGGCTCTATGTGTGATCCAAGATATGATATATCCTGGAGAATGTTCCATGAGCACTTGAGAAGAAACTGTTTTCTGGTGTTTTGCAAAGGAAAGTCATATACATATCAGTTAAGTCCCTCTTGTTCAATGTGTCATTTAAAGCCCATGTTTCCTTGTTAATTTTCACTTAGGGTGATCAGTCCATTGGTGAAAGAGGGGTGTTAATTTCCCCTACTATTTTTGTGTTACTCTCAGTTTCCCCTTTTAGGGCTGTTAGAATATATCTTATGTATTGAAGTGCTACTACGTTGGCTTCATAAGGATTTCCATTTGCTGTGTCATCTTCTTTGTTTGATTCCTTCATCAGTATGTAGTGTTCTTCTTGGTTTCCTGCAATAGTCTTTATCTTAAAGTCTATTTCGTCTGATATGAGAATTGGCACACCAGGTTTCCTTTGATTTCCATGTGCTTGGAATGTCTTTTTCCATCCCCTCACTTTCAGTTTGTATGTGTCCCTAGGTCTAAAGTGGGTCGCTCCTAGACATCATATTTAACGGTCTTGTTTTTGTATCCCTTCATCCACTCTATGTGTGTTGGTTGGAGCCTTGAATCCATTTACATTTAAGGTAATTATCCGTGTGTATGTTCGTGTTAGCATTTACTTAATTGTTTTTGGTTTGTTATTGGAGGTCTTTTATTTCCTTTGTGTTTCCTGCTTAGAGAAGTTCCTTTATCATTGGTGATATAGACGGTTTGGTGGTGCTGAATTCTCCTACCTTTGGTTTGTCTCTGAAGTTTTTACTTCCTCCCTCCAATCTGAATGAGATTCTTGCTGAGTACAGTCACATTGGTGGTAGGTTTTTTTCCTTTAATCACTTGAAATATGTCCTTCCACTCCCTACTGTTTTGAAAAATTTCTGCTAAAGATCAGCTGTTAAGTTGATGGGGATTCCCAAATATGGAATTTCTTGCTTTTCCCTCGCTGCTTTTACTACCTTTTCTTTGTATTTCATTCTTGAGAGTTTGATGAATATGTGTCTTGGTGTGTTTCTCCTTGGATTTCTCCTGGTTGGGACTCTCTGAGCTTCCTGGACTTGATTAACTCTTTCCTTTCCCATATTAGAGATGTTTTCAACTATAATCTTTCTGAATATTTTCTCAGTCCCTTTCTTTTTCTCTTCTTCTTCTGGGACCCGTCTGATTCGAATGTTGGTACATTTAATGTTGTTCCAGAGGTCTCTGAGACTGTCCTCAATCTTTTCATTCTAATTTCTTCATACTGCTCTGCAGTAGTGAGTTAAACTATGTTATCTTCCAGGTCACTTATCCGTTCTTCTGCCAGAGTGTTTCTGCTATTGATCACTTCTAGAGAATTTTTAATTTCATTTATTGTTTTCTTCATTATTGTTCATTTGCCCTTCAGTTCTTCTAGGTCCTTGTGAAAAGTTTCTTGTATTTTCTCTATCCTATTTCCAAGATTTTGGATCATCTTTACTCTCATTATTCTGAAAAATTGTTCATGTAGACTGCCTATTTCCTCTTCATTTGTTAGTTCTGGTGGGGTTTAAGTTGCTCCTTCATCTGCTGTGTGTTTTTCAGTCTCCTCTTTTTGCTTAATTCACTGCTTGTGGGCTCCTTTTCACAGGCTGCAGCTTCATAGTTATCTTTGTTTTAGGTGTCTGTCCCAGGTGGCTAAGTTTGTTCAGTGGGTTGTGTAGGCTTCTTGGTGGAGGGGAGTTGTGCCTGTGTTCTGGTGGATGAAGCTGGATCTTGTCTTTCTGCTGGGCAGTTCCACGTCTGGTGGTGTGTGGTTGGGTGTCTGTGGCCTTACTGCGATTTTAGGCATCCTCTGTGATAATGGATGGGGCTGTGTTCCTGTCTTACTCGTTGTTTGGCATACGGTTTCCAGCACTGTAGCTTGCTGGTCATTGAGTGAACGTGGATCTTGGCGTTGAGATGGTAATCTCTGGGAGATTTTCTCCGTTTGATATTACATGGACCTGTAAGGTCTCCTGTTGTCCAGTGTCCTGAGGTTGGCTCTGCCACCTGAGAAGCGCAGCACTGACTCCTGGTTGGAGCACCAAGAGACTTTCATCCACATGGCTCAGAATAAAAGGGACAAAAAAGAGAAAGAAACAAAGACAGAGGATAAACGAAGACACAATTATGTCAAGTAAAATAAAATAAAGTTATTAAAATAAAAAATAATTTTTAAGAAAATATTGTAAACGTAAAAATAAGAAAACAGACGGACAGAACCCTAGCACAAATGGTTAAACTTAAGCTTTACAGACAAAATCAAAAACAGAAGCATACACATGGACACTCAAAAAAAGAGAAAAAGTGGGAATAAAATATAACTTTGCTCCCAAAGGCCACCACCTCAATTTTCGGATGATTCATTGTGTACTCAGGTAATCCACAGATGCAGGTTACTTCAGGTTGAAAGTGGGGATTTCACCCGCTCTTCCTGAGGCTGCTGAGACACATTTCCCTTTCTCTTCTTTGTTCGCACAGCTCCCGGGCTTCAGCTTTGGATTTGGATCCGCCTCTTTGTGTAGGTCGCTTGAGGGCCTCTGTTCTTTCCTCAGACAGGACAGAATTAAAGGACAAGCTCATTGGGGGCTGTGTCTCACTCAGGCTGGGGGAGTGAGGAGTACGGAATAGGAGTCAGCCTGTAGCGGTATAGCGCATCGTGACTTTGCAGCAGCCTGAGGCGCACCGTGCATCCTCCCAGGGAAGTTGTCCCTGCATCACCGGACACTACCAGTGGCGGGCTGCAGAAGGCCCCGGGAGGGGCACTGTGGATAGTGGCCTGTCTTGCTCACAGGCTCCTTGGTGGCGGCAGCAGCAGCATTACGTATCATGCCAGTCTATGGGGTCCGCGCTGATAGCCGCACCTCACGCCCATCTCTGGAGCTCCATTACGCGGCGCTCTTAATACCCTCTCCTCACGCACCAGGAAAGAAATTGGGAAGAAAAATTCTCTTGTCTCTTACGCAGTTGCAGGACTTTTCCAGGACTCCCTCTGAGCTAGACATGGCGTACTAGCACCCTTCAGGCAGTGTTCATGCCGCCAGCCCCCGTCCTCACCGTGGGATCCGGCTGAAACCGCAGCCTCAGCCTCCAACCCCCGCCTTCTCTGGCAGGTGAACAGACAAGCCTCTCAGGCTGTTGAGTTCTGGTCAGCATCGCTCCTCTGTGCAGGAATCTGTCCTCTTTGCCTTCCGCACCTCAATTGCTGGTCTCTCCTCCATGGCTCTGAAGCTTCCCCACTCCAATACACACACTGTCCACCTGCGAAGGGGCTTTCTAGTGTGTGGAAACCTTTCCTCCTTCACAGCTGCTTTCCACTGTTGCAAGTCCCATCCCTAGTCTCTTCTCTCTGTTATTTCTTTCCTGTTTTCCCCTAGCCAGGTACGTGGGGAGTTTCTTGCCCTTTGAGAGGTGTGAGGTCTTCGGCCAGCGTTCTGTGGCTGTTCTATAGGAGCGGTTCTTCCTGCAGATTTATTTCTGATGAATCTGTGGGGAGGAAAGTGATCTCCGCATCTTACTCTTCCGTCATCTTCAAGTTCCTCCCCCGTTGTTGTTTTGATCTGCATTTCTCTAATGATTAGTGATGTTGAGCATTGATTCATGTGTTTTTTGGCAAATAGTATATATGCTTTGGAATAATATCTTTTTCGGTCTTCTGTCCTATTTTGGATTGGGTTGCTTGTTTTTCTGATGTTGAGTTGCATGAGCTCAATGGAGATTAATCCTTTGTCAGTTGCTTCGTTTACAAATATTTTCTCCCATTCTGAGGGTTGTCTTTTCATCCTGATTTTCATTTCCTTTGCTGTGCAAAAGCTTTTCAGTTTCACTACTTCCCATTTGTTTCTTTCTGTTTTTATTTCCAGTTCTCTATGAGGGGGGTCCCAAAACGTCTTTGTGTGATTTATGTCACAGAGTGTTCTGCCTTTGTTTTCTTCTAAGAGTTTTAACGTGTCTGGCCTTACATTTAGGTCTGTAATCGATTTGCAGTTTATTTTTGTGTATGGAATTATGAAGTGTTGTAATTTCATTCTTTTACATGTAGCTGTGCAGTTTCCCCAGAACCATTATTGAAGAGGCTATCTTTTCTCCATTGTGTACTCTTGCCTCCTTTATCAAATAGAAAGGAGTGTGGGTTTATCCGTGGCTTACTGTCCTGTTTCATTGATGTACACTTCTGTTTGTGTGCCAGTAGCATACCATCTATATTATTATAGATTCTTTTTATAGTCTGAAGTCAGGGAACCTGATTTCCTCCAGCTCTGTTTTTCTTTCTCAAGATACCTTTGGCTCTTCAGGCTCTTTTGTGTTTCCACACAAATGGTGAAATATTTTGTTCTAGTTCTGTGACAAATGCCATTGGTAATTCGATAGGGATTGCAATGAACTGTAGATTGCTTTGTGTAGCATTGTCATTTTTGCAATGTTGTTTCTACCAGTCCAAAAACATGGTATATGTCTCCATCTCTTTGTGTCACCTTTAATTTCTTTCCTCAGTGTGTCATGGTTTTCTTCACACATGTATTTTGTCTCTTTGGTAAGTTTACACTCAAGTATGTTATTCTTTTTGTAGCAATGGTAAATGAGAGTGTTTCCTTAATTTCTCTTTCGGATTTTTCATCATTAGTGCATAGTAATGCAAGAGATTTTTGTGCATTAACTTTGTATCCTGTCACTGTACCAAATTCATTGATTCGTTCTGGTAGTTTTCTGGTAGTATCTTTAGATTTCTCTATGTATACTATCCAGTCATCTGAAAAGAGTGACAGATTGACTTCTTCTCTTCCAACTTGGATGCTTTTAATTTCTTTTTCTTCTCTGAATGCTGTGGGTAAAACTTCCAAAACCATCTTAAGTCATATTAGTAACAGTTCGCAAACTTGTCTTTTTCCTGATCTTAAAGGAAATGGTTTCAGTATTTCACCTTTGAGAACAAAGTTGGCTGTGGGTCTGTCATGTATGGCCTTTATTATGTTGAGGTACATTCACTCTATGTGTACTTTCTGGAGGGTGTTATCTTAAACTATTTTTGAATGTTTCCAGAACATTTTTCTCCATTTATTGAGATAATCGTAGGATTTTTCTCCTTCAATTTGTTAGTATGGTTTATCATCTGGATTGATTTGCATATATCGAAAAATCCTGCCTTCCTTGGATAAAGCCCACTTGATCATGGTGTATTATCCCTTTAATGTGCTGTTGGATTCTACTTTCTAGTATTTTCTTTGAGATTCTGACATTTAAGGTCATCAGTGATATTGGCCTGTAGTGTTCAATTTTAGGTGACAATTGGTCTAGTTTTTGTATCAGAGTGATTGTGGCCTCGTTTAATGATTATGGGAGTGTCCCTCACTGTGTTATATTTTGGAAGAGTCTGAGAAGGATAGGTGTTAGCTCTTGTCAAAAGTTTTGATAGAAATCGCCTGTGAAGCCATCTGACCTTGGGCTTTTGCTTGTTGGAAAATTTTAATCACAATTTCAATTTCAGTTCTTGCGATTAGTCTGTTTATACCTTCTTTTTATCTTGGTTCAGTCTCAGAAGGTTGTGCTTTTCGAAGAATTTGTCCATTTCTTCCAGGATGTCCATTTAATTGGCAAAAGATGTTTGTAGTAATCTCTCATGATCCTTTGTATTTCTGCAGGGTTAGTTGTTACTTCTCCTTTTTCATTTCTAATTCTGTTGGTTTGGATTTTCTCCATTTCTTTTCTTAATAAATCTGGCTAATGGTGGATACATTATATGCATGCTCTAAATATCTAGCTTTTAGGTTTCCCGATCTTTGCTCTTGTTTTCTCCATTCTTTTTCATTTATTTCTGATCTGAACTTTCTTATTTCTTTCCTTCTGCTAATCCTTTTTTGTTTGTTTGGTGTTTGTCCATTTTTCTCTAATGGCTTTAGGTGTAAGGCTAGGTTGTTTATATGGGGGATTTCTTGTTTCTTGATGGAGGATTTTATTGCTATCAACTTCCCTGTTAGAACTGCTTTTGCTGCATCCCATAGGTTGGGGTGGTCGTATTTTCATTGTCATTTTTTTCCAGGTATTTTGTGATTTCATCTTTGTTTTCTTCAGTGATTGTTTGATTATTTAACAGCGGTTTGTTTAGCTTCCATGTGTTTCTATTGTTTACTGTTCTTTTTTTCCTGTCATTTATATGTAGTTTCATGGCACTGTGGTGGGAAATTATACCTCATACTCTTTCAGTTTTCTTAAATTGACTAAGGCTCTATGTGTGATCCAAGATATGATATATCCTGGAGAATGTTCCATGAGCACTTGAGAAGAAACTGTTTTCTGGTGTTTTGCAAAGGAAAGTCATATACATATCAGTTAAGTCCCTCTTGTTCAATGTGTCATTTAAAGCCCATGTTTCCTTGTTAATTTTCACTTTGGGTGATCAGTCCATTGGTGAAAGAGGGGTGTTAATTTCCCCTACTATTTTTGTGTTACTCTCAGTTTCCCCTTTTAGGGCTGTTAGAATATATCTTATGTATTGAAGTGCTACTACGTTGGCTTCATAAGGATTTCCATTTGCTGTGTCATCTTCTTTGTTTGATTCCTTCATCAGTATGTAGTGTTCTTCTTGGTTTCCTGCAATAGTCTTTATCTTAAAGTCTATTTCGTCTGATATGAGAATTGGCACACCAGGTTTCCTTTGATTTCCATGTGCTTGGAATGTCTTTTTCCATCCCCTCACTTTCAGTTTGTATGTGTCCCTAGGTCTAAAGTGGGTCGCTCCTAGACATCATATTTAACGGTCTTGTTTTTGTATCCCTTCATCCACTCTATGTGTGTTGGTTGGAGCCTTGAATCCATTTACATTTAAGGTAATTATCCGTGTGTATGTTCGTGTTAGCATTTACTTAATTGTTTTTGGTTTGTTATTGGAGGTCTTTTATTTCCTTTGTGTTTCCTGCTTAGAGAAGTTCCTTTATCATTGGTGATATAGACGGTTTGGTGGTGCTGAATTCTCCTACCTTTGGTTTGTCTCTGAAGTTTTTACTTCCTCCCTCCAATCTGAATGAGATTCTTGCTGAGTACAGTCACATTGGTGGTAGGTTTTTTTCCTTTAATCACTTGAAATATGTCCTTCCACTCCCTACTGTTTTGAAAAATTTCTGCTAAAGATCAGCTGTTAAGTTGATGGGGATTCCCAAATATGGAATTTCTTGCTTTTCCCTCGCTGCTTTTACTACCTTTTCTTTGTATTTCATTCTTGAGAGTTTGATGAATATGTGTCTTGGTGTGTTTCTCCTTGGATTTCTCCTGGTTGGGACTCTCTGAGCTTCCTGGACTTGATTAACTCTTTCCTTTCCCATATTAGAGATGTTTTCAACTATAATCTTTCTGAATATTTTCTCAGTCCCTTTCTTTTTCTCTTCTTCTTCTGGGACCCGTCTGATTCGAATGTTGGTACATTTAATGTTGTTCCAGAGGTCTCTGAGACTGTCCTCAATCTTTTCATTCTAATTTCTTCATACTGCTCTGCAGTAGTGAGTTAAACTATGTTATCTTCCAGGTCACTTATCCGTTCTTCTGCCAGAGTGTTTCTGCTATTGATCACTTCTAGAGAATTTTTAATTTCATTTATTGTTTTCTTCATTATTGTTCATTTGCCCTTCAGTTCTTCTAGGTCCTTGTGAAAAGTTTCTTGTATTTTCTCTATCCTATTTCCAAGATTTTGGATCATCTTTACTCTCATTATTCTGAAAAATTGTTCATGTAGACTGCCTATTTCCTCTTCATTTGTTAGTTCTGGTGGGGTTTAAGTTGCTCCTTCATCTGCTGTGTGTTTTTCAGTCTCCTCTTTTTGCTTAATTCACTGCTTGTGGGCTCCTTTTCACAGGCTGCAGCTTCATAGTTATCTTTGTTTTAGGTGTCTGTCCCAGGTGGCTAAGTTTGTTCAGTGGGTTGTGTAGGCTTCTTGGTGGAGGGGAGTTGTGCCTGTGTTCTGGTGGATGAAGCTGGATCTTGTCTTTCTGCTGGGCAGTTCCACGTCTGGTGGTGTGTGGTTGGGTGTCTGTGGCCTTACTGCGATTTTAGGCATCCTCTGTGATAATGGATGGGGCTGTGTTCCTGTCTTACTCGTTGTTTGGCATACGGTTTCCAGCACTGTAGCTTGCTGGTCATTGAGTGAACGTGGATCTTGGCGTTGAGATGGTAATCTCTGGGAGATTTTCTCCGTTTGATATTACATGGACCTGTAAGGTCTCCTGTTGTCCAGTGTCCTGAGGTTGGCTCTGCCACCTGAGAAGCGCAGCACTGACTCCTGGTTGGAGCACCAAGAGACTTTCATCCACATGGCTCAGAATAAAAGGGACAAAAAAGAGAAAGAAACAAAGACAGAGGATAAACGAAGACACAATTATGTCAAGTAAAATAAAATAAAGTTATTAAAATAAAAAATAATTTTTAAGAAAATATTGTAAACGTAAAAATAAGAAAACAGACGGACAGAACCCTAGCACAAATGGTTAAACTTAAGCTTTACAGACAAAATCAAAAACAGAAGCATACACATGGACACTCAAAAAAAGAGAAAAAGTGGGAATAAAATATAACTTTGCTCCCAAAGGCCACCACCTCAATTTTCGGATGATTCATTGTGTACTCAGGTAATCCACAGATGCAGGTTACTTCAGGTTGAAAGTGGGGATTTCACCCGCTCTTCCTGAGGCTGCTGAGACACATTTCCCTTTCTCTTCTTTGTTCGCACAGCTCCCGGGCTTCAGCTTTGGATTTGGATCCGCCTCTTTGTGTAGGTCGCTTGAGGGCCTCTGTTCTTTCCTCAGACAGGACAGAATTAAAGGAGAAGCTCATTGGGGGCTGTGTCTCACTCAGGCTGGGGGAGTGAGGAGTACGGAATAGGAGTCAGCCTGTAGCGGTATAGCGCATCGTGACTTTGCAGCAGCCTGAGGCGCACCGTGCATCCTCCCAGGGAAGTTGTCCCTGCATCACCGGACACTACCAGTGGCGGGCTGCAGAAGGCCCCGGGAGGGGCACTGTGGATAGTGGCCTGTCTTGCTCACAGGCTCCTTGGTGGCGGCAGCAGCAGCATTACGTATCATGCCAGTCTATGGGGTCCGCGCTGATAGCCGCACCTCACGCCCATCTCTGGAGCTCCATTACGCGGCGCTCTTAATACCCTCTCCTCACGCACCAGGAAAGAAATTGGGAAGAAAAATTCTCTTGTCTCTTACGCAGTTGCAGGACTTTTCCAGGACTCCCTCTGAGCTGGACATGGCGTACTAGCACCCTTCAGGCAGTGTTCATGCCGCCAGCCCCCGTCCTCACCGTGGGATCCGGCTGAAACCGCAGCCTCAGCCTCCAACCCCCGCCTTCTCTGGCAGGTGAACAGACAAGCCTCTCAGGCTGTTGAGTTCTGGTCAGCATCGCTCCTCTGTGCAGGAATCTGTCCTCTTTGCCTTCCGCACCTCAATTGCTGGTCTCTCCTCCATGGCTCTGAAGCTTCCCCACTCCAATACACACACTGTCCACCTGCGAAGGGGCTTTCTAGTGTGTGGAAACCTTTCCTCCTTCACAGCTGCTTTCCACTGTTGCAAGTCCCATCCCTAGTCTCTTCTCTCTGTTATTTCTTTCCTGTTTTCCCCTAGCCAGGTACGTGGGGAGTTTCTTGCCCTTTGAGAGGTGTGAGGTCTTCGGCCAGCGTTCTGTGGCTGTTCTATAGGAGCGGTTCTTCCTGCAGATTTATTTCTGATGAATCTGTGGGGAGGAAAGTGATCTCCGCATCTTACTCTTCCGTCATCTTCAAGTTCCTCCCCCGTTGTTGTTTTGATCTGCATTTCTCTAATGATTAGTGATGTTGAGCATTGATTCATGTGTTTTTTGGCAAATAGTATATATGCTTTGGAATAATATCTTTTTCGGTCTTCTGTCCTATTTTGGATTGGGTTGCTTGTTTTTCTGATGTTGAGTTGCATGAGCTCAATGGAGATTAATCCTTTGTCAGTTGCTTCGTTTACAAATATTTTCTCCCATTCTGAGGGTTGTCTTTTCATCCTGATTTTCATTTCCTTTGCTGTGCAAAAGCTTTTCAGTTTCACTACTTCCCATTTGTTTCTTTCTGTTTTTATTTCCAGTTCTCTATGAGGGGGGTCCCAAAACGTCTTTGTGTGATTTATGTCACAGAGTGTTCTGCCTTTGTTTTCTTCTAAGAGTTTTAACGTGTCTGGCCTTACATTTAGGTCTGTAATCGATTTGCAGTTTATTTTTGTGTATGGAATTATGAAGTGTTGTAATTTCATTCTTTTACATGTAGCTGTGCAGTTTCCCCAGAACCATTATTGAAGAGGCTATCTTTTCTCCATTGTGTACTCTTGCCTCCTTTATCAAATAGAAAGGAGTGTGGGTTTATCCGTGGCTTACTGTCCTGTTTCATTGATGTACACTTCTGTTTGTGTGCCAGTAGCATACCATCTATATTATTATAGATTCTTTTTATAGTCTGAAGTCAGGGAACCTGATTTCCTCCAGCTCTGTTTTTCTTTCTCAAGATACCTTTGGCTCTTCAGGCTCTTTTGTGTTTCCACACAAATGGTGAAATATTTTGTTCTAGTTCTGTGACAAATGCCATTGGTAATTCGATAGGGATTGCAATGAACTGTAGATTGCTTTGTGTAGCATTGTCATTTTTGCAATGTTGTTTCTACCAGTCCAAAAACATGGTATATGTCTCCATCTCTTTGTGTCACCTTTAATTTCTTTCCTCAGTGTGTCATGGTTTTCTTCACACATGTATTTTGTCTCTTTGGTAAGTTTACACTCAAGTATGTTATTCTTTTTGTAGCAATGGTAAATGAGAGTGTTTCCTTAATTTCTCTTTCGGATTTTTCATCATTAGTGCATAGTAATGCAAGAGATTTTTGTGCATTAACTTTGTATCCTGTCACTGTACCAAATTCATTGATTCGTTCTGGTAGTTTTCTGGTAGTATCTTTAGATTTCTCTATGTATACTATCCAGTCATCTGAAAAGAGTGACAGATTGACTTCTTCTCTTCCAACTTGGATGCTTTTAATTTCTTTTTCTTCTCTGAATGCTGTGGGTAAAACTTCCAAAACCATCTTAAGTCATATTAGTAACAGTTCGCAAACTTGTCTTTTTCCTGATCTTAAAGGAAATGGTTTCAGTATTTCACCTTTGAGAACAAAGTTGGCTGTGGGTCTGTCATGTATGGCCTTTATTATGTTGAGGTACATTCACTCTATGTGTACTTTCTGGAGGGTGTTATCTTAAACTATTTTTGAATGTTTCCAGAACATTTTTCTCCATTTATTGAGATAATCGTAGGATTTTTCTCCTTCAATTTGTTAGTATGGTTTATCATCTGGATTGATTTGCATATATCGAAAAATCCTGCCTTCCTTGGATAAAGCCCACTTGATCATGGTGTATTATCCCTTTAATGTGCTGTTGGATTCTACTTTCTAGTATTTTCTTTGAGATTCTGACATTTAAGGTCATCAGTGATATTGGCCTGTAGTGTTCAATTTTAGGTGACAATTGGTCTAGTTTTTGTATCAGAGTGATTGTGGCCTCGTTTAATGATTATGGGAGTGTCCCTCACTGTGTTATATTTTGGAAGAGTCTGAGAAGGATAGGTGTTAGCTCTTGTCAAAAGTTTTGATAGAAATCGCCTGTGAAGCCATCTGACCTTGGGCTTTTGCTTGTTGGAAAATTTTAATCACAATTTCAATTTCAGTTCTTGCGATTAGTCTGTTTATACCTTCTTTTTATCTTGGTTCAGTCTCAGAAGGTTGTGCTTTTCGAAGAATTTGTCCATTTCTTCCAGGATGTCCATTTAATTGGCAAAAGATGTTTGTAGTAATCTCTCATGATCCTTTGTATTTCTGCAGGGTTAGTTGTTACTTCTCCTTTTTCATTTCTAATTCTGTTGGTTTGGATTTTCTCCATTTCTTTTCTTAATAAATCTGGCTAATGGTGGATACATTATATGCATGCTCTAAATATCTAGCTTTTAGGTTTCCCGATCTTTGCTCTTGTTTTCTCCATTCTTTTTCATTTATTTCTGATCTGAACTTTCTTATTTCTTTCCTTCTGCTAATCCTTTTTTGTTTGTTTGGTGTTTGTCCATTTTTCTCTAATGGCTTTAGGTGTAAGGCTAGGTTGTTTATATGGGGGATTTCTTGTTTCTTGATGGAGGATTTTATTGCTATCAACTTCCCTGTTAGAACTGCTTTTGCTGCATCCCATAGGTTGGGGTGGTCGTATTTTCATTGTCATTTTTTTCCAGGTATTTTGTGATTTCATCTTTGTTTTCTTCAGTGATTGTTTGATTATTTAACAGCGGTTTGTTTAGCTTCCATGTGTTTCTATTGTTTACTGTTCTTTTTTTCCTGTCATTTATATGTAGTTTCATGGCACTGTGGTGGGAAATTATACCTCATACTCTTTCAGTTTTCTTAAATTGACTAAGGCTCTATGTGTGATCCAAGATATGATATATCCTGGAGAATGTTCCATGAGCACTTGAGAAGAAACTGTTTTCTGGTGTTTTGCAAAGGAAAGTCATATACATATCAGTTAAGTCCCTCTTGTTCAATGTGTCATTTAAAGCCCATGTTTCCTTGTTAATTTTCACTTTGGGTGATCAGTCCATTGGTGAAAGAGGGGTGTTAATTTCCCCTACTATTTTTGTGTTACTCTCAGTTTCCCCTTTTAGGGCTGTTAGAATATATCTTATGTATTGAAGTGCTACTACGTTGGCTTCATAAGGATTTCCATTTGCTGTGTCATCTTCTTTGTTTGATTCCTTCATCAGTATGTAGTGTTCTTCTTGGTTTCCTGCAATAGTCTTTATCTTAAAGTCTATTTCGTCTGATATGAGAATTGGCACACCAGGTTTCCTTTGATTTCCATGTGCTTGGAATGTCTTTTTCCATCCCCTCACTTTCAGTTTGTATGTGTCCCTAGGTCTAAAGTGGGTCGCTCCTAGACATCATATTTAACGGTCTTGTTTTTGTATCCCTTCATCCACTCTATGTGTGTTGGTTGGAGCCTTGAATCCATTTACATTTAAGGTAATTATCCGTGTGTATGTTCGTGTTAGCATTTACTTAATTGTTTTTGGTTTGTTATTGGAGGTCTTTTATTTCCTTTGTGTTTCCTGCTTAGAGAAGTTCCTTTATCATTGGTGATATAGACGGTTTGGTGGTGCTGAATTCTCCTACCTTTGGTTTGTCTCTGAAGTTTTTACTTCCTCCCTCCAATCTGAATGAGATTCTTGCTGAGTACAGTCACATTGGTGGTAGGTTTTTTTCCTTTAATCACTTGAAATATGTCCTTCCACTCCCTACTGTTTTGAAAAATTTCTGCTAAAGATCAGCTGTTAAGTTGATGGGGATTCCCAAATATGGAATTTCTTGCTTTTCCCTCGTTGCTTTTACTACCTTTTCTTTGTATTTCATTCTTGAGAGTTTGATGAATATGTGTCTTGGTGTGTTTCTCCTTGGATTTCTCCTGGTTGGGACTCTCTGAGCTTCCTGGACTTGATTAACTCTTTCCTTTCCCATATTAGAGATGTTTTCAACTATAATCTTTCTGAATATTTTCTCAGTCCCTTTCTTTTTCTCTTCTTCTTCTGGGACCCGTCTGATTCGAATGTTGGTACATTTAATGTTGTTCCAGAGGTCTCTGAGACTGTCCTCAATCTTTTCATTCTAATTTCTTCATACTGCTCTGCAGTAGTGAGTTAAACTATGTTATCTTCCAGGTCACTTATCCGTTCTTCTGCCAGAGTGTTTCTGCTATTGATCACTTCTAGAGAATTTTTAATTTCATTTATTGTTTTCTTCATTATTGTTCATTTGCCCTTCAGTTCTTCTAGGTCCTTGTGAAAAGTTTCTTGTATTTTCTCTATCCTATTTCCAAGATTTTGGATCATCTTTACTCTCATTATTCTGAAAAATTGTTCATGTAGACTGCCTATTTCCTCTTCATTTGTTAGTTCTGGTGGGGTTTAAGTTGCTCCTTCATCTGCTGTGTGTTTTTCAGTCTCCTCTTTTTGCTTAATTCACTGCTTGTGGGCTCCTTTTCACAGGCTGCAGCTTCATAGTTATCTTTGTTTTAGGTGTCTGTCCCAGGTGGCTAAGTTTGTTCAGTGGGTTGTGTAGGCTTCTTGGTGGAGGGGAGTTGTGCCTGTGTTCTGGTGGATGAAGCTGGATCTTGTCTTTCTGCTGGGCAGTTCCACGTCTGGTGGTGTGTGGTTGGGTGTCTGTGGCCTTACTGCGATTTTAGGCATCCTCTGTGATAATGGATGGGGCTGTGTTCCTGTCTTACTCGTTGTTTGGCATACGGTTTCCAGCACTGTAGCTTGCTGGTCATTGAGTGAACGTGGATCTTGGCGTTGAGATGGTAATCTCTGGGAGATTTTCTCCGTTTGATATTACATGGACCTGTAAGGTCTCCTGTTGTCCAGTGTCCTGAGGTTGGCTCTGCCACCTGAGAAGCGCAGCACTGACTCCTGGTTGGAGCACCAAGAGACTTTCATCCACATGGCTCAGAATAAAAGGGACAAAAAAGAGAAAGAAACAAAGACAGAGGATAAACGAAGACACAATTATGTCAAGTAAAATAAAATAAAGTTATTAAAATAAAAAATAATTTTTAAGAAAATATTGTAAACGTAAAAATAAGAAAACAGACGGACAGAACCCTAGCACAAATGGTTAAACTTAAGCTTTACAGACAAAATCAAAAACAGAAGCATACACATGGACACTCAAAAAAAGAGAAAAAGTGGGAATAAAATATAACTTTGCTCCCAAAGGCCACCACCTCAATTTTCGGATGATTCATTGTGTACTCAGGTAATCCACAGATGCAGGTTACTTCAGGTTGAAAGTGGGGATTTCACCCGCTCTTCCTGAGGCT
Source organism: Balaenoptera physalus (assembly GCF_965194825.1). Taxonomy (NCBI): domain Eukaryota; kingdom Metazoa; phylum Chordata; class Mammalia; order Artiodactyla; family Balaenopteridae; genus Balaenoptera; species Balaenoptera physalus. Next base: position 25,085,050 of record NC_138904.1, read on the forward strand.
GCTGAGACACATTTCCCTTTCTCTTCTTTGTTCGCACAGCTCCCGGGCTTCAGCTTTGGATTTGGATCCGCCTCTTTGTGTAGGTCGCTTGAGGGCCTCTGTTCTTTCCTCAGACAGGACAGAATTAAAGGAGAAGCTCATTGGGGGCTGTGTCTCACTCAGGCTGGGGGAGTGAGGAGTACGGAATAGGAGTCAGCCTGTAGCGGTATAGCGCATCGTGACTTTGCAGCAGCCTGAGGCGCACCGTGCATCCTCCCAGGGAAGTTGTCCCTGCATCACCGGACACTACCAGTGGCGGGCTGCAGAAGGCCCCGGGAGGGGCACTGTGGATAGTGGCCTGTCTTGCTCACAGGCTCCTTGGTGGCGGCAGCAGCAGCATTACGTATCATGCCAGTCTATGGGGTCCGCGCTGATAGCCGCACCTCACGCCCATCTCTGGAGCTCCATTACGCGGCGCTCTTAATACCCTCTCCTCACGCACCAGGAAAGAAATTGGGAAGAAAAATTCTCTTGTCTCTTACGCAGTTGCAGGACTTTTCCAGGACTCCCTCTGAGCTAGACATGGCGTACTAGCACCCTTCAGGCAGTGTTCATGCCGCCAGCCCCCGTCCTCACCATGGGATCCGGCTGAAACCGCAGCCTCAGCCTCCAACCCCCGCCTTCTCTGGCAGGTGAACAGACAAGCCTCTCAGGCTGTTGAGTTCTGGTCAGCATCGCTCCTCTGTGCAGGAATCTGTCCTCTTTGCCTTCCGCACCTCAATTGCTGGTCTCTCCTCCATGGCTCTGAAGCTTCCCCACTCCAATACACACACTGTCCACCTGCGAAGGGGCTTTCTAGTGTGTGGAAACCTTTCCTCCTTCACAGCTGCTTTCCACTGTTGCAAGTCCCATCCCTAGTCTCTTCTCTCTGTTATTTCTTTCCTGTTTTCCCCTAGCCAGGTACGTGGGGAGTTTCTTGCCCTTTGAGAGGTGTGAGGTCTTCGGCCAGCGTTCTGTGGCTGTTCTATAGGAGCGGTTCTTCCTGCAGATTTATTTCTGATGAATCTGTGGGGAGGAAAGTGATCTCCGCATCTTACTCTTCCGTCATCTTCAAGTTCCTCCCCCGTTGTTGTTTTGATCTGCATTTCTCTAATGATTAGTGATGTTGAGCATTGATTCATGTGTTTTTTGGCAAATAGTATATATGCTTTGGAATAATATCTTTTTCGGTCTTCTGTCCTATTTTGGATTGGGTTGCTTGTTTTTCTGATGTTGAGTTGCATGAGCTCAATGGAGATTAATCCTTTGTCAGTTGCTTCGTTTACAAATATTTTCTCCCATTCTGAGGGTTGTCTTTTCATCCTGATTTTCATTTCCTTTGCTGTGCAAAAGCTTTTCAGTTTCACTACTTCCCATTTGTTTCTTTCTGTTTTTATTTCCAGTTCTCTATGAGGGGGGTCCCAAAACGTCTTTGTGTGATTTATGTCACAGAGTGTTCTGCCTTTGTTTTCTTCTAAGAGTTTTAACGTGTCTGGCCTTACATTTAGGTCTGTAATCGATTTGCAGTTTATTTTTGTGTATGGAATTATGAAGTGTTGTAATTTCATTCTTTTACATGTAGCTGTGCAGTTTCCCCAGAACCATTATTGAAGAGGCTATCTTTTCTCCATTGTGTACTCTTGCCTCCTTTATCAAATAGAAAGGAGTGTGGGTTTATCCGTGGCTTACTGTCCTGTTTCATTGATGTACACTTCTGTTTGTGTGCCAGTAGCATACCATCTATATTATTATAGATTCTTTTTATAGTCTGAAGTCAGGGAACCTGATTTCCTCCAGCTCTGTTTTTCTTTCTCAAGATACCTTTGGCTCTTCAGGCTCTTTTGTGTTTCCACACAAATGGTGAAATATTTTGTTCTAGTTCTGTGACAAATGCCATTGGTAATTCGATAGGGATTGCAATGAACTGTAGATTGCTTTGTGTAGCATTGTCATTTTTGCAATGTTGTTTCTACCAGTCCAAAAACATGGTATATGTCTCCATCTCTTTGTGTCACCTTTAATTTCTTTCCTCAGTGTGTCATGGTTTTCTTCACACATGTATTTTGTCTCTTTGGTAAGTTTACACTCAAGTATGTTATTCTTTTTGTAGCAATGGTAAATGAGAGTGTTTCCTTAATTTCTCTTTCGGATTTTTCATCATTAGTGCATAGTAATGCAAGAGATTTTTGTGCATTAACTTTGTATCCTGTCACTGTACCAAATTCATTGATTCGTTCTGGTAGTTTTCTGGTAGTATCTTTAGATTTCTCTATGTATACTATCCAGTCATCTGAAAAGAGTGACAGATTGACTTCTTCTCTTCCAACTTGGATGCTTTTAATTTCTTTTTCTTCTCTGAATGCTGTGGGTAAAACTTCCAAAACCATCTTAAGTCATATTAGTAACAGTTCGCAAACTTGTCTTTTTCCTGATCTTAAAGGAAATGGTTTCAGTATTTCACCTTTGAGAACAAAGTTGGCTGTGGGTCTGTCATGTATGGCCTTTATTATGTTGAGGTACATTCACTCTATGTGTACTTTCTGGAGGGTGTTATCTTAAACTATTTTTGAATGTTTCCAGAACATTTTTCTCCATTTATTGAGATAATCGTAGGATTTTTCTCCTTCAATTTGTTAGTATGGTTTATCATCTGGATTGATTTGCATATATCGAAAAATCCTGCCTTCCTTGGATAAAGCCCACTTGATCATGGTGTATTATCCCTTTAATGTGCTGTTGGATTCTACTTTCTAGTATTTTCTTTGAGATTCTGACATTTAAGGTCATCAGTGATATTGGCCTGTAGTGTTCAATTTTAGGTGACAATTGGTCTAGTTTTTGTATCAGAGTGATTGTGGCCTCGTTTAATGATTATGGGAGTGTCCCTCACTGTGTTATATTTTGGAAGAGTCTGAGAAGGATAGGTGTTAGCTCTTGTCAAAAGTTTTGATAGAAATCGCCTGTGAAGCCATCTGACATTGGGCTTTTGCTTGTTGGAAAATTTTAATCACAATTTCAATTTCAGTTCTTGCGATTAGTCTGTTTATACCTTCTTTTTATCTTGGTTCAGTCTCAGAAGGTTGTGCTTTTCGAAGAATTTGTCCATTTCTTCCAGGATGTCCATTTAATTGGCAAAAGATGTTTGTAGTAATCTCTCATGATCCTTTGTATTTCTGCAGGGTTAGTTGTTACTTCTCCTTTTTCATTTCTAATTCTGTTGGTTTGGATTTTCTCCATTTCTTTTCTTAATAAATCTGGCTAATGGTGGATACATTATATGCATGCTCTAAATATCTAGCTTTTAGGTTTCCCGATCTTTGCTCTTGTTTTCTCCATTCTTTTTCATTTATTTCTGATCTGAACTTTCTTATTTCTTTCCTTCTGCTAATCCTTTTTTGTTTGTTTGGTGTTTGTCCATTTTTCTCTAATGGCTTTAGGTGTAAGGCTAGGTTGTTTATATGGGGGATTTCTTGTTTCTTGATGGAGGATTTTATTGCTATCAACTTCCCTGTTAGAACTGCTTTTGCTGCATCCCATAGGTTGGGGTGGTCGTATTTTCATTGTCATTTTTTTCCAGGTATTTTGTGATTTCATCTTTGTTTTCTTCAGTGATTGTTTGATTATTTAACAGCGGTTTGTTTAGCTTCCATGTGTTTCTATTGTTTACTGTTCTTTTTTTCCTGTCATTTATATGTAGTTTCATGGCACTGTGGTGGGAAATTATACCTCATACTCTTTCAGTTTTCTTAAATTGACTAAGGCTCTATGTGTGATCCAAGATATGATATATCCTGGAGAATGTTCCATGAGCACTTGAGAAGAAACTGTTTTCTGGTGTTTTGCAAAGGAAAGTCATATACATATCAGTTAAGTCCCTCTTGTTCAATGTGTCATTTAAAGCCCATGTTTCCTTGTTAATTTTCACTTTGGGTGATCAGTCCATTGGTGAAAGAGGGGTGTTAATTTCCCCTACTATTTTTGTGTTACTCTCAGTTTCCCCTTTTAGGGCTGTTAGAATATATCTTATGTATTGAAGTGCTACTACGTTGGCTTCATAAGGATTTCCATTTGCTGTGTCATCTTCTTTGTTTGATTCCTTCATCAGTATGTAGTGTTCTTCTTGGTTTCCTGCAATAGTCTTTATCTTAAAGTCTATTTCGTCTGATATGAGAATTGGCACACCAGGTTTCCTTTGATTTCCATGTGCTTGGAATGTCTTTTTCCATCCCCTCACTTTCAGTTTGTATGTGTCCCTAGGTCTAAAGTGGGTCGCTCCTAGACATCATATTTAACGGTCTTGTTTTTGTATCCCTTCATCCACTCTATGTGTGTTGGTTGGAGCCTTGAATCCATTTACATTTAAGGTAATTATCCGTGTGTATGTTCGTGTTAGCATTTACTTAATTGTTTTTGGTTTGTTATTGGAGGTCTTTTATTTCCTTTGTGTTTCCTGCTTAGAGAAGTTCCTTTATCATTGGTGATATAGACGGTTTGGTGGTGCTGAATTCTCCTACCTTTGGTTTGTCTCTGAAGTTTTTACTTCCTCCCTCCAATCTGAATGAGATTCTTGCTGAGTACAGTCACATTGGTGGTAGGTTTTTTTCCTTTAATCACTTGAAATATGTCCTTCCACTCCCTACTGTTTTGAAAAATTTCTGCTAAAGATCAGCTGTTAAGTTGATGGGGATTCCCAAATATGGAATTTCTTGCTTTTCCCTCGCTGCTTTTACTACCTTTTCTTTGTATTTCATTCTTGAGAGTTTGATGAATATGTGTCTTGGTGTGTTTCTCCTTGGATTTCTCCTGGTTGGGACTCTCTGAGCTTCCTGGACTTGATTAACTCTTTCCTTTCCCATATTAGAGATGTTTTCAACTATAATCTTTCTGAATATTTTCTCAGTCCCTTTCTTTTTCTCTTCTTCTTCTGGGACCCGTCTGATTCGAATGTTGGTACATTTAATGTTGTTCCAGAGGTCTCTGAGACTGTCCTCAATCTTTTCATTCTAATTTCTTCATACTGCTCTGCAGTAGTGAGTTAAACTATGTTATCTTCCAGGTCACTTATCCGTTCTTCTGCCAGAGTGTTTCTGCTATTGATCACTTCTAGAGAATTTTTAATTTCATTTATTGTTTTCTTCATTATTGTTCATTTGCCCTTCAGTTCTTCTAGGTCCTTGTGAAAAGTTTCTTGTATTTTCTCTATCCTATTTCCAAGATTTTGGATCATCTTTACTCTCATTATTCTGAAAAATTGTTCATGTAGACTGCCTATTTCCTCTTCATTTGTTAGTTCTGGTGGGGTTTAAGTTGCTCCTTCATCTGCTGTGTGTTTTTCAGTCTCCTCTTTTTGCTTAATTCACTGCTTGTGGGCTCCTTTTCACAGGCTGCAGCTTCATAGTTATCTTTGTTTTAGGTGTCTGTCCCAGGTGGCTAAGTTTGTTCAGTGGGTTGTGTAGGCTTCTTGGTGGAGGGGAGTTGTGCCTGTGTTCTGGTGGATGAAGCTGGATCTTGTCTTTCTGCTGGGCAGTTCCACGTCTGGTGGTGTGTGGTTGGGTGTCTGTGGCCTTACTGCGATTTTAGGCATCCTCTGTGATAATGGATGGGGCTGTGTTCCTGTCTAACTCGTTGTTTGGCATACGGTTTCCAGCACTGTAGCTTGCTGGTCATTGAGTGAACGTGGATCTTGGCGTTGAGATGGTAATCTCTGGGAGATTTTCTCCGTTTGATATTACATGGACCTGTAAGGTCTCCTGTTGTCCAGTGTCCTGAGGTTGGCTCTGCCACCTGAGAAGCGCAGCACTGACTCCTGGTTGGAGCACCAAGAGACTTTCATCCACATGGCTCAGAATAAAAGGGACAAAAAAGAGAAAGAAACAAAGACAGAGGATAAACGAAGACACAATTATGTCAAGTAAAATAAAATAAAGTTATTAAAATAAAAAATAATTTTTAAGAAAATATTGTAAACGTAAAAATAAGAAAACAGACGGACAGAACCCTAGCACAAATGGTTAAACTTAAGCTTTACAGACAAAATCAAAAACAGAAGCATACACATGGACACTCAAAAAAAGAGAAAAAGTGGGAATAAAATATAACTTTGCTCCCAAAGGCCACCACCTCAATTTTCGGATGATTCATTGTGTACTCAGGTAATCCACAGATGCAGGTTACTTCAGGTTGAAAGTGGGGATTTCACCCGCTCTTCCTGAGGCTGCTGAGACACATTTCCCTTTCTCTTCTTTGTTCGCACAGCTCCCGGGCTTCAGCTTTGGATTTGGATCCGCCTCTTTGTGTAGGTCGCTTGAGGGCCTCTGTTCTTTCCTCAGACAGGACAGAATTAAAGGACAAGCTCATTGGGGGCTGTGTCTCACTCAGGCTGGGGGAGTGAGGAGTACGGAATAGGAGTCAGCCTGTAGCGGTATAGCGCATCGTGACTTTGCAGCAGCCTGAGGCGCACCGTGCATCCTCCCAGGGAAGTTGTCCCTGCATCACCGGACACTACCAGTGGCGGGCTGCAGAAGGCCCCGGGAGGGGCACTGTGGATAGTGGCCTGTCTTGCTCACAGGCTCCTTGGTGGCGGCAGCAGCAGCATTACGTATCATGCCAGTCTATGGGGTCCGCGCTGATAGCCGCACCTCACGCCCATCTCTGGAGCTCCATTACGCGGCGCTCTTAATACCCTCTCCTCACGCACCAGGAAAGAAATTGGGAAGAAAAATTCTCTTGTCTCTTACGCAGTTGCAGGACTTTTCCAGGACTCCCTCTGAGCTAGACATGGCGTACTAGCACCCTTCAGGCAGTGTTCATGCCGCCAGCCCCCGTCCTCACCATGGGATCCGGCTGAAACCGCAGCCTCAGCCTCCAACCCCCGCCTTCTCTGGCAGGTGAACAGACAAGCCTCTCAGGCTGTTGAGTTCTGGTCAGCATCGCTCCTCTGTGCAGGAATCTGTCCTCTTTGCCTTCCGCACCTCAATTGCTGGTCTCTCCTCCATGGCTCTGAAGCTTCCCCACTCCAATACACACACTGTCCACCTGCGAAGGGGCTTTCTAGTGTGTGGAAACCTTTCCTCCTTCACAGCTGCTTTCCACTGTTGCAAGTCCCATCCCTAGTCTCTTCTCTCTGTTATTTCTTTCCTGTTTTCCCCTAGCCAGGTACGTGGGGAGTTTCTTGCCCTTTGAGAGGTGTGAGGTCTTCGGCCAGCGTTCTGTGGCTGTTCTATAGGAGCGGTTCTTCCTGCAGATTTATTTCTGATGAATCTGTGGGGAGGAAAGTGATCTCCGCATCTTACTCTTCCGTCATCTTCAAGTTCCTCCCCCGTTGTTGTTTTGATCTGCATTTCTCTAATGATTAGTGATGTTGAGCATTGATTCATGTGTTTTTTGGCAAATAGTATATATGCTTTGGAATAATATCTTTTTCGGTCTTCTGTCCTATTTTGGATTGGGTTGCTTGTTTTTCTGATGTTGAGTTGCATGAGCTCAATGGAGATTAATCCTTTGTCAGTTGCTTCGTTTACAAATATTTTCTCCCATTCTGAGGGTTGTCTTTTCATCCTGATTTTCATTTCCTTTGCTGTGCAAAAGCTTTTCAGTTTCACTACTTCCCATTTGTTTCTTTCTGTTTTTATTTCCAGTTCTCTATGAGGGGGGTCCCAAAACGTCTTTGTGTGATTTATGTCACAGAGTGTTCTGCCTTTGTTTTCTTCTAAGAGTTTTAACGTGTCTGGCCTTACATTTAGGTCTGTAATCGATTTGCAGTTTATTTTTGTGTATGGAATTATGAAGTGTTGTAATTTCATTCTTTTACATGTAGCTGTGCAGTTTCCCCAGAACCATTATTGAAGAGGCTATCTTTTCTCCATTGTGTACTCTTGCCTCCTTTATCAAATAGAAAGGAGTGTGGGTTTATCCGTGGCTTACTGTCCTGTTTCATTGATGTACACTTCTATTTGTGTGCCAGTAGCATACCATCTATATTATTATAGATTCTTTTTATAGTCTGAAGTCAGGGAACCTGATTTCCTCCAGCTCTGTTTTTCTTTCTCAAGATACCTTTGGCTCTTCAGGCTCTTTTGTGTTTCCACACAAATGGTGAAATATTTTGTTCTAGTTCTGTGACAAATGCCATTGGTAATTCGATAGGGATTGCAATGAACTGTAGATTGCTTTGTGTAGCATTGTCATTTTTGCAATGTTGTTTCTACCAGTCCAAAAACATGGTATATGTCTCCATCTCTTTGTGTCACCTTTAATTTCTTTCCTCAGTGTGTCATGGTTTTCTTCACACATGTATTTTGTCTCTTTGGTAAGTTTACACTCAAGTATGTTATTCTTTTTGTAGCAATGGTAAATGAGAGTGTTTCCTTAATTTCTCTTTCGGATTTTTCATCATTAGTGCATAGTAATGCAAGAGATTTTTGTGCATTAACTTTGTATCCTGTCACTGTACCAAATTCATTGATTCGTTCTGGTAGTTTTCTGGTAGTATCTTTAGATTTCTCTATGTATACTATCCAGTCATCTGAAAAGAGTGACAGATTGACTTCTTCTCTTCCAACTTGGATGCTTTTAATTTCTTTTTCTTCTCTGAATGCTGTGGGTAAAACTTCCAAAACCATCTTAAGTAATATTAGTAACAGTTCGCAAACTTGTCTTTTTCCTGATCTTAAAGGAAATGGTTTCAGTATTTCACCTTTGAGAACAAAGTTGGCTGTGGGTCTGTCATGTATGGCCTTTATTATGTTGAGGTACATTCACTCTATGTGTACTTTCTGGAGGGTGTTATCTTAAACTATTTTTGAATGTTTCCAGAACATTTTTCTCCATTTATTGAGATAATCGTAGGATTTTTCTCCTTCAATTTGTTAGTATGGTTTATCATCTGGATTGATTTGCATATATCGAAAAATCCTGCCTTCCTTGGATAAAGCCCACTTGATCATGGTGTATTATCCCTTTAATGTGCTGTTGGATTCTACTTTCTAGTATTTTCTTTGAGATTCTGACATTTAAGGTCATCAGTGATATTGGCCTGTAGTGTTCAATTTTAGGTGACAATTGGTCTAGTTTTTGTATCAGAGTGATTGTGGCCTCGTTTAATGATTATGGGAGTGTCCCTCACTGTGTTATATTTTGGAAGAGTCTGAGAAGGATAGGTGTTAGCTCTTGTCAAAAGTTTTGATAGAAATCGCCTGTGAAGCCATCTGACCTTGGGCTTTTGCTTGTTGGAAAATTTTAATCACAATTTCAATTTCAGTTCTTGCGATTAGTCTGTTTATACCTTCTTTTTATCTTGGTTCAGTCTCAGAAGGTTGTGCTTTTCGAAGAATTTGTCCATTTCTTCCAGGATGTCCATTTAATTGGCAAAAGATGTTTGTAGTAATCTCTCATGATCCTTTGTATTTCTGCAGGGTTAGTTGTTACTTCTCCTTTTTCATTTCTAATTCTGTTGGTTTGGATTTTCTCCATTTCTTTTCTTAATAAATCTGGCTAATGGTGGATACATTATATGCATGCTCTAAATATCTAGCTTTTAGGTTTCCCGATCTTTGCTCTTGTTTTCTCCATTCTTTTTCATTTATTTCTGATCTGAACTTTCTTATTTCTTTCCTTCTGCTAATCCTTTTTTGTTTGTTTGGTGTTTGTCCATTTTTCTCTAATGGCTTTAGGTGTAAGGCTAGGTTGTTTATATGGGGGATTTCTTGTTTCTTGATGGAGGATTTTATTGCTATCAACTTCCCTGTTAGAACTGCTTTTGCTGCATCCCATAGGTTGGGGTGGTCGTATTTTCATTGTCATTTTTTTCCAGGTATTTTGTGATTTCATCTTTGTTTTCTTCAGTGATTGTTTGATTATTTAACAGCGGTTTGTTTAGCTTCCATGTGTTTCTATTGTTTACTGTTCTTTTTTTCCTGTCATTTATATGTAGTTTCATGGCACTGTGGTGGGAAATTATACCTCATACTCTTTCAGTTTTCTTAAATTGACTAAGGCTCTATGTGTGATCCAAGATATGATATATCCTGGAGAATGTTCCATGAGCACTTGAGAAGAAACTGTTTTCTGGTGTTTTGCAAAGGAAAGTCATATACATATCAGTTAAGTCCCTCTTGTTCAATGTGTCATTTAAAGCCCATGTTTCCTTGTTAATTTTCACTTTGGGTGATCAGTCCATTGGTGAAAGAGGGGTGTTAATTTCCCCTACTATTTTTGTGTTACTCTCAGTTTCCCCTTTTAGGGCTGTTAGAATATATCTTATGTATTGAAGTGCTACTACGTTGGCTTCATAAGGATTTCCATTTGCTGTGTCATCTTCTTTGTTTGATTCCTTCATCAGTATGTAGTGTTCTTCTTGGTTTCCTGCAATAGTCTTTATCTTAAAGTCTATTTCGTCTGATATGAGAATTGGCACACCAGGTTTCCTTTGATTTCCATGTGCTTGGAATGTCTTTTTCCATCCCCTCACTTTCAGTTTGTATGTGTCCCTAGGTCTAAAGTGGGTCGCTCCTAGACATCATATTTAACGGTCTTGTTTTTGTATCCCTTCATCCACTCTATGTGTGTTGGTTGGAGCCTTGAATCCATTTACATTTAAGGTAATTATCCGTGTGTATGTTCGTGTTAGCATTTACTTAATTGTTTTTGGTTTGTTATTGGAGGTCTTTTATTTCCTTTGTGTTTCCTGCTTAGAGAAGTTCCTTTATCATTGGTGATATAGACGGTTTGGTGGTGCTGAATTCTCCTACCTTTGGTTTGTCTCTGAAGTTTTTACTTCCTCCCTCCAATCTGAATGAGATTCTTGCTGAGTACAGTCACATTGGTGGTAGGTTTTTTTCCTTTAATCACTTGAAATATGTCCTTCCACTCCCTACTGTTTTGAAAAATTTCTGCTAAAGATCAGCTGTTAAGTTGATGGGGATTCCCAAATATGGAATTTCTTGCTTTTCCCTCGCTGCTTTTACTACCTTTTCTTTGTATTTCATTCTTGAGAGTTTGATGAATATGTGTCTTGGTGTGTTTCTCCTTGGATTTCTCCTGGTTGGGACTCTCTGAGCTTCCTGGACTTGATTAACTCTTACCTTTCCCATATTAGAGATGTTTTCAACTATAATCTTTCTGAATATTTTCTCAGTCCCTTTCTTTTTCTCTTCTTCTTCTGGGACCCGTCTGATTCGAATGTTGGTACATTTAATGTTGTTCCAGAGGTCTCTGAGACTGTCCTCAATCTTTTCATTCTAATTTCTTCATACTGCTCTGCAGTAGTGAGTTAAACTATGTTATCTTCCAGGTCACTTATCCGTTCTTCTGCCAGAGTGTTTCTGCTATTGATCACTTCTAGAGAATTTTTAATTTCATTTATTGTTTTCTTCATTATTGTTCATTTGCCCTTCAGTTCTTCTAGGTCCTTGTGAAAAGTTTCTTGTATTTTCTCTATCCTATTTCCAAGATTTTGGATCATCTTTACTCTCATTATTCTGAAAAATTGTTCATGTAGACTGCCTATTTCCTCTTCATTTGTTAGTTCTGGTGGGGTTTAAGTTGCTCCTTCATCTGCTGTGTGTTTTTCAGTCTCCTCTTTTTGCTTAATTCACTGCTTGTGGGCTCCTTTTCACAGGCTGCAGCTTCATAGTTATCTTTGTTTTAGGTGTCTGTCCCAGGTGGCTAAGTTTGTTCAGTGGGTTGTGTAGGCTTCTTGGTGGAGGGGAGTTGTGCCTGTGTTCTGGTGGATGAAGCTGGATCTTGTCTTTCTGCTGGGCAGTTCCACGTCTGGTGGTGTGTGGTTGGGTGTCTGTGGCCTTACTGCGATTTTAGGCATCCTCTGTGATAATGGATGGGGCTGTGTTCCTGTCTTACTCGTTGTTTGGCATACGGTTTCCAGCACTGTAGCTTGCTGGTCATTGAGTGAACGTGGATCTTGGCGTTGAGATGGTAATCTCTGGGAGATTTTCTCCGTTTGATATTACATGGACCTGTAAGGTCTCCTGTTGTCCAGTGTCCTGAGGTTGGCTCTGCCACCTGAGAAGCGCAGCACTGACTCCTGGTTGGAGCACCAAGAGACTTTCATCCACATGGCTCAGAATAAAAGGGACAAAAAAGAGAAAGAAACAAAGACAGAGGATAAACGAAGACACAATTATGTCAAGTAAAATAAAATAAAGTTATTAAAATAAAAAATAATTTTTAAGAAAATATTGTAAACGTAAAAATAAGAAAACAGACGGACAGAACCCTAGCACAAATGGTTAAACTTAAGCTTTACAGACAAAATCAAAAACAGAAGCATACACATGGACACTCAAAAAAAGAGAAAAAGTGGGAATAAAATATAACTTTGCTCCCAAAGGCCACCACCTCAATTTTCGGATGATTCATTGTGTACTCAGGTAATCCACAGATGCAGGTTACTTCAGGTTGAAAGTGGGGATTTCACCCGCTCTTCCTGAGGCTGCTGAGACACATTTCCCTTTCTCTTCTTTGTTCGCACAGCTCCCGGGCTTCAGCTTTGGATTTGGATCCGCCTCTTTGTGTAGGTCGCTTGAGGGCCTCTGTTCTTTCCTCAGACAGGACAGAATTAAAGGAGAAGCTCATTGGGGGCTGTGTCTCACTCAGGCTGGGGGAGTGAGGAGTACGGAATAGGAGTCAGCCTGTAGCGGTATAGCGCATCGTGACTTTGCAGCAGCCTGAGGCGCACCGTGCATCCTCCCAGGGAAGTTGTCCCTGCATCACCGGACACTACCAGTGGCGGGCTGCAGAAGGCCCCGGGAGGGGCACTGTGGATAGTGGCCTGTCTTGCTCACAGGCTCCTTGGTGGCGGCAGCAGCAGCATTACGTATCATGCCAGTCTATGGGGTCCGCGCTGATAGCCGCACCTCACGCCCATCTCTGGAGCTCCATTACGCGGCGCTCTTAATACCCTCTCCTCACGCACCAGGAAAGAAATTGGGAAGAAAAATTCTCTTGTCTCTTACGCAGTTGCAGGACTTTTCCAGGACTCCCTCTGAGCTAGACATGGCGTACTAGCACCCTTCAGGCAGTGTTCATGCCGCCAGCCCCCGTCCTCACCATGGGATCCGGCTGAAACCGCAGCCTCAGCCTCCAACCCCCGCCTTCTCTGGCAGGTGAACAGACAAGCCTCTCAGGCTGTTGAGTTCTGGTCAGCATCGCTCCTCTGTGCAGGAATCTGTCCTCTTTGCCTTCCGCACCTCAATTGCTGGTCTCTCCTCCATGGCTCTGAAGCTTCCCCACTCCAATACACACACTGTCCACCTGCGAAGGGGCTTTCTAGTGTGTGGAAACCTTTCCTCCTTCACAGCTGCTTTCCACTGTTGCAAGTCCCATCCCTAGTCTCTTCTCTCTGTTATTTCTTTCCTGTTTTCCCCTAGCCAGGTACGTGGGGAGTTTCTTGCCCTTTGAGAGGTGTGAGGTCTTCGGCCAGCGTTCTGTGGCTGTTCTATAGGAGCGGTTCTTCCTGCAGATTTATTTCTGATGAATCTGTGGGGAGGAAAGTGATCTCCGCATCTTACTCTTCCGTCATCTTCAAGTTCCTCCCCCGTTGTTGTTTTGATCTGCATTTCTCTAATGATTAGTGATGTTGAGCATTGATTCATGTGTTTTTTGGCAAATAGTATATATGCTTTGGAATAATATCTTTTTCGGTCTTCTGTCCTATTTTGGATTGGGTTGCTTGTTTTTCTGATGTTGAGTTGCATGAGCTCAATGGAGATTAATCCTTTGTCAGTTGCTTCGTTTACAAATATTTTCTCCCATTCTGAGGGTTGTCTTTTCATCCTGATTTTCATTTCCTTTGCTGTGCAAAAGCTTTTCAGTTTCACTACTTCCCATTTGTTTCTTTCTGTTTTTATTTCCAGTTCTCTATGAGGGGGGTCCCAAAACGTCTTTGTGTGATTTATGTCACAGAGTGTTCTGCCTTTGTTTTCTTCTAAGAGTTTTAACGTGTCTGGCCTTACATTTAGGTCTGTAATCGATTTGCAGTTTATTTTTGTGTATGGAATTATGAAGTGTTGTAATTTCATTCTTTTACATGTAGCTGTGCAGTTTCCCCAGAACCATTATTGAAGAGTCTATCTTTTCTCCATTGTGTACTCTTGCCTCCTTTATCAAATAGAAAGGAGTGTGGGTTTATCCGTGGCTTACTGTCCTGTTTCATTGATGTACACTTCTGTTTGTGTGCCAGTAGCATACCATCTATATTATTATAGATTCTTTTTATAGTCTGAAGTCAGGGAACCTGATTTCCTCCAGCTCTGTTTTTCTTTCTCAAGATACCTTTGGCTCTTCAGGCTCTTTTGTGTTTCCACACAAATGGTGAAATATTTTGTTCTAGTTCTGTGACAAATGCCATTGGTAATTCGATAGGGATTGCAATGAACTGTAGATTGCTTTGTGTAGCATTGTCATTTTTGCAATGTTGTTTCTACCAGTCCAAAAACATGGTATATGTCTCCATCTCTTTGTGTCACCTTTAATTTCTTTCCTCAGTGTGTCATGGTTTTCTTCACACATGTATTTTGTCTCTTTGGTAAGTTTACACTCAAGTATGTTATTCTTTTTGTAGCAATGGTAAATGAGAGTGTTTCCTTAATTTCTCTTTCGGATTTTTCATCATTAGTGCATAGTAATGCAAGAGATTTTTGTGCATTAACTTTGTATCCTGTCACTGTACCAAATTCATTGATTCGTTCTGGTAGTTTTCTGGTAGTATCTTTAGATTTCTCTATGTATACTATCCAGTCATCTGAAAAGAGTGACAGATTGACTTCTTCTCTTCCAACTTGGATGCTTTTAATTTCTTTTTCTTCTCTGAATGCTGTGGGTAAAACTTCCAAAACCATCTTAAGTCATATTAGTAACAGTTCGCAAACTTGTCTTTTTCCTGATCTTAAAGGAAATGGTTTCAGTATTTCACCTTTGAGAACAAAGTTGGCTGTGGGTCTGTCATGTATGGCCTTTATTATGTTGAGGTACATTCACTCTATGTGTACTTTCTGGAGGGTGTTATCTTAAACTATTTTTGAATGTTTCCAGAACATTTTTCTCCATTTATTGAGATAATCGTAGGATTTTTCTCCTTCAATTTGTTAGTATGGTTTATCATCTGGATTGATTTGCATATATCGAAAAATCCTGCCTTCCTTGGATAAAGCCCACTTGATCATGGTGTATTATCCCTTTAATGTGCTGTTGGATTCTACTTTCTAGTATTTTCTTTGAGATTCTGACATTTAAGGTCATCAGTGATATTGGCCTGTAGTGTTCAATTTTAGGTGACAATTGGTCTAGTTTTTGTATCAGAGTGATTGTGGCCTCGTTTAATGATTATGGGAGTGTCCCTCACTGTGTTATATTTTGGAAGAGTCTGAGAAGGATAGGTGTTAGCTCTTGTCAAAAGTTTTGATAGAAATCGCCTGTGAAGCCATCTGACCTTGGGCTTTTGCTTGTTGGAAAATTTTAATCACAATTTCAATTTCAGTTCTTGCGATTAGTCTGTTTATACCTTCTTTTTATCTTGGTTCAGTCTCAGAAGGTTGTGCTTTTCGAAGAATTTGTCCATTTCTTCCAGGATGTCCATTTAATTGGCAAAAGATGTTTGTAGTAATCTCTCATGATCCTTTGTATTTCTGCAGGGTTAGTTGTTACTTCTCCTTTTTCATTTCTAATTCTGTTGGTTTGGATTTTCTCCATTTCTTTTCTTAATAAATCTGGCTAATGGTGGATACATTATATGCATGCTCTAAATATCTAGCTTTTAGGTTTCCCGATCTTTGCTCTTGTTTTCTCCATTCTTTTTCATTTATTTCTGATCTGAACTTTCTTATTTCTTTCCTTCTGCTAATCCTTTTTTGTTTGTTTGGTGTTTGTCCATTTTTCTCTAATGGCTTTAGGTGTAAGGCTAGGTTGTTTATATGGGGGATTTCTTGTTTCTTGATGGAGGATTTTATTGCTATCAACTTCCCTGTTAGAACTGCTTTTGCTGCATCCCATAGGTTGGGGTGGTCGTATTTTCATTGTCATTTTTTTCCAGGTATTTTGTGATTTCATCTTTGTTTTCTTCAGTGATTGTTTGATTATTTAACAGCGGTTTGTTTAGCTTCCATGTGTTTCTATTGTTTACTGTTCTTTTTTTCCTGTCATTTATATGTAGTTTCATGGCACTGTGGTGGGAAATTATACCTCATACTCTTTCAGTTTTCTTAAATTGACTAAGGCTCTATGTGTGATCCAAGATATGATATATCCTGGAGAATGTTCCATGAGCACTTGAGAAGAAACTGTTTTCTGGTGTTTTGCAAAGGAAAGTCATATACATATCAGTTAAGTCCCTCTTGTTCAATGTGTCATTTAAAGCCCATGTTTCCTTGTTAATTTTCACTTTGGGTGATCAGTCCATTGGTGAAAGAGGGGTGTTAATTTCCCCTACTATTTTTGTGTTACTCTCAGTTTCCCCTTTTAGGGCTGTTAGAATATATCTTATGTATTGAAGTGCTACTACGTTGGCTTCATAAGGATTTCCATTTGCTGTGTCATCTTCTTTGTTTGATTCCTTCATCAGTATGTAGTGTTCTTCTTGGTTTCCTGCAATAGTCTTTATCTTAAAGTCTATTTCGTCTGATATGAGAATTGGCACACCAGGTTTCCTTTGATTTCCATGTGCTTGGAATGTCTTTTTCCATCCCCTCACTTTCAGTTTGTATGTGTCCCTAGGTCTAAAGTGGGTCGCTCCTAGACATCATATTTAACGGTCTTGTTTTTGTATCCCTTCATCCACTCTATGTGTGTTGGTTGGAGCCTTGAATCCATTTACATTTAAGGTAATTATCCGTGTGTATGTTCGTGTTAGCATTTACTTAATTGTTTTTGGTTTGTTATTGGAGGTCTTTTATTTCCTTTGTGTTTCCTGCTTAGAGAAGTTCCTTTATCATTGGTGATATAGACGGTTTGGTGGTGCTGAATTCTCCTACCTTTGGTTTGTCTCTGAAGTTTTTACTTCCTCCCTCCAATCTGAATGAGATTCTTGCTGAGTACAGTCACATTGGTGGTAGGTTTTTTTCCTTTAATCACTTGAAATATGTCCTTCCACTCCCTACTGTTTTGAAAAATTTCTGCTAAAGATCAGCTGTTAAGTTGATGGGGATTCCCAAATATGGAATTTCTTGCTTTTCCCTCGCTGCTTTTACTACCTTTTCTTTGTATTTCATTCTTGAGAGTTTGATGAATATGTGTCTTGGTGTGTTTCTCCTTGGATTTCTCCTGGTTGGGACTCTCTGAGCTTCCTGGACTTGATTAACTCTTACCTTTCCCATATTAGAGATGTTTTCAACTATAATCTTTCTGAATATTTTCTCAGTCCCTTTCTTTTTCTCTTCTTCTTCTGGGACCCGTCTGATTCGAATGTTGGTACATTTAATGTTGTTCCAGAGGTCTCTGAGACTGTCCTCAATCTTTTCATTCTAATTTCTTCATACTGCTCTGCAGTAGTGAGTTAAACTATGTTATCTTCCAGGTCACTTATCCGTTCTTCTGCCAGAGTGTTTCTGCTATTGATCACTTCTAGAGAATTTTTAATTTCATTTATTGTTTTCTTCATTATTGTTCATTTGCCCTTCAGTTCTTCTAGGTCCTTGTGAAAAGTTTCTTGTATTTTCTCTATCCTATTTCCAAGATTTTGGATCATCTTTACTCTCATTATTCTGAAAAATTGTTCATGTAGACTGCCTATTTCCTCTTCATTTGTTAGTTCTGGTGGGGTTTAAGTTGCTCCTTCATCTGCTGTGTGTTTTTCAGTCTCCTCTTTTTGCTTAATTCACTGCTTGTGGGCTCCTTTTCACAGGCTGCAGCTTCATAGTTATCTTTGTTTTAGGTGTCTGTCCCAGGTGGCTAAGTTTGTTCAGTGGGTTGTGTAGGCTTCTTGGTGGAGGGGAGTTGTGCCTGTGTTCTGGTGGATGAAGCTGGATCTTGTCTTTCTGCTGGGCAGTTCCACGTCTGGTGGTGTGTGGTTGGGTGTCTGTGGCCTTACTGCGATTTTAGGCATCCTCTGTGATAATGGATGGGGCTGTGTTCCTGTCTTACTCGTTGTTTGGCATACGGTTTCCAGCACTGTAGCTTGCTGGTCATTGAGTGAACGTGGATCTTGGCGTTGAGATGGTAATCTCTGGGAGATTTTCTCCGTTTGATATTACATGGACCTGTAAGGTCTCCTGTTGTCCAGTGTCCTGAGGTTGGCTCTGCCACCTGAGAAGCGCAGCACTGACTCCTGGTTGGAGCACCAAGAGACTTTCATCCACATGGCTCAGAATAAAAGGGACAAAAAAGAGAAAGAAACAAAGACAGAGGATAAACGAAGACACAATTATGTCAAGTAAAATAAAATAAAGTTATTAAAATAAAAAATAATTTTTAAGAAAATATTGTAAACGTAAAAATAAGAAAACAGACGGACAGAACCCTAGCACAAATGGTTAAACTTAAGCTTTACAGACAAAATCAAAAACAGAAGCATACACATGGACACTCAAAAAAAGAGAAAAAGTGGGAATAAAATATAACTTTGCTCCCAAAGGCCACCACCTCAATTTTCGGATGATTCATTGTGTACTCAGGTAATCCACAGATGCAGGTTACTTCAGGTTGAAAGTGGGGATTTCACCCGCTCTTCCTGAGGCTGCTGAGACACATTTCCCTTTCTCTTCTTTGTTCGCACAGCTCCCGGGCTTCAGCTTTGGATTTGGATCCGCCTCTTTGTGTAGGTCGCTTGAGGGCCTCTGTTCTTTCCTCAGACAGGACAGAATTAAAGGACAAGCTCATTGGGGGCTGTGTCTCACTCAGGCTGGAGGAGTGAGGAGTACGGAATAGGAGTCAGCCTGTAGCGGTATAGCGCATCGTGACTTTGCAGCAGCCTGAGGCGCACCGTGCATCCTCCCAGGGAAGTTATCCCTGCATCACCGGACACTACCAGTGGCGGGCTGCAGAAGGCCCCGGGAGGGGCACTGTGGATAGTGGCCTGTCTTGCTCACAGGCTCCTTGGTGGCGGCAGCAGCAGCATTACGTATCATGCCAGTCTATGGGGTCCGCGCTGATAGCCGCACCTCACGCCCATCTCTGGAGCTCCATTACGCGGCGCTCTTAATACCCTCTCCTCACGCACCAGGAAAGAAATTGGGAAGAAAAATTCTCTTGTCTCTTACGCAGTTGCAGGACTTTTCCAGGACTCCCTCTGAGCTAGACATGGCGTACTAGCACCCTTCAGGCAGTGTTCATGCCGCCAGCCCCCGTCCTCACCGTGGGATCCGGCTGAAACCGCAGCCTCAGCCTCCAACCCCCGCCTTCTCTGGCAGGTGAACAGACAAGCCTCTCAGGCTGTTGAGTTCTGGTCAGCATCGCTCCTCTGTGCAGGAATCTGTCCTCTTTGCCTTCCGCACCTCAATTGCTGGTCTCTCCTCCATGGCTCTGAAGCTTCCCCACTCCAATACACACACTGTCCACCTGCGAAGGGGCTTTCTAGTGTGTGGAAACCTTTCCTCCTTCACAGCTGCTTTCCACTGTTGCAAGTCCCATCCCTAGTCTCTTCTCTCTGTTATTTCTTTCCTGTTTTCCCCTAGCCAAGTACGTGGGGAGTTTCTTGCCCTTTGAGAGGTGTGAGGTCTTCGGCCAGCGTTCTGTGGCTGTTCTATAGGAGCGGTTCTTCCTGCAGATTTATTTCTGATGAATCTGTGGGGAGGAAAGTGATCTCCGCATCTTACTCTTCCGTCATCTTCAAGTTCCTCCCCCGTTGTTGTTTTGATCTGCATTTCTCTAATGATTAGTGATGTTGAGCATTGATTCATGTGTTTTTTGGCAAATAGTATATATGCTTTGGAATAATATCTTTTTCGGTCTTCTGTCCTATTTTGGATTGGGTTGCTTGTTTTTCTGATGTTGAGTTGCATGAGCTCAATGGAGATTAATCCTTTGTCAGTTGCTTCGTTTACAAATATTTTCTCCCATTCTGAGGGTTGTCTTTTCATCCTGATTTTCATTTCCTTTGCTGTGCAAAAGCTTTTCAGTTTCACTACTTCCCATTTGTTTCTTTCTGTTTTTATTTCCAGTTCTCTATGAGGGGGGTCCCAAAACGTCTTTGTGTGATTTATGTCACAGAGTGTTCTGCCTTTGTTTTCTTCTAAGAGTTTTAACGTGTCTGGCCTTACATTTAGGTCTGTAATCGATTTGCAGTTTATTTTTGTGTATGGAATTATGAAGTGTTGTAATTTCATTCTTTTACATGTAGCTGTGCAGTTTCCCCAGAACCATTATTGAAGAGGCTATCTTTTCTCCATTGTGTACTCTTGCCTCCTTTATCAAATAGAAAGGAGTGTGGGTTTATCCGTGGCTTACTGTCCTGTTTCATTGATGTACACTTCTGTTTGTGTGCCAGTAGCATACCATCTATATTATTATAGATTCTTTTTATAGTCTGAAGTCAGGGAACCTGATTTCCTCCAGCTCTGTTTTTCTTTCTCAAGATACCTTTGGCTCTTCAGGCTCTTTTGTGTTTCCACACAAATGGTGAAATATTTTGTTCTAGTTCTGTGACAAATGCCATTGGTAATTCGATAGGGATTGCAATGAACTGTAGATTGCTTTGTGTAGCATTGTCATTTTTGCAATGTTGTTTCTACCAGTCCAAAAACATGGTATATGTCTCCATCTCTTTGTGTCACCTTTAATTTCTTTCCTCAGTGTGTCATGGTTTTCTTCACACATGTATTTTGTCTCTTTGGTAAGTTTACACTCAAGTATGTTATTCTTTTTGTAGCAATGGTAAATGAGAGTGTTTCCTTAATTTCTCTTTCGGATTTTTCATCATTAGTGCATAGTAATGCAAGAGATTTTTGTGCATTAACTTTGTATCCTGTCACTG
This sequence comes from Balaenoptera physalus, assembly GCF_965194825.1. Lineage (NCBI taxonomy): Eukaryota > Metazoa > Chordata > Mammalia > Artiodactyla > Balaenopteridae > Balaenoptera > Balaenoptera physalus. Next base: position 25,105,985 of record NC_138904.1, read on the forward strand.
TACCAAATTCATTGATTCGTTCTGGTAGTTTTCTGGTAGTATCTTTAGATTTCTCTATGTATACTATCCAGTCATCTGAAAAGAGTGACAGATTGACTTCTTCTCTTCCAACTTGGATGCTTTTAATTTCTTTTTCTTCTCTGAATGCTGTGGGTAAAACTTCCAAAACCATCTTAAGTCATATTAGTAACAGTTCGCAAACTTGTCTTTTTCCTGATCTTAAAGGAAATGGTTTCAGTATTTCACCTTTGAGAACAAAGTTGGCTGTGGGTCTGTCATGTATGGCCTTTATTATGTTGAGGTACATTCACTCTATGTGTACTTTCTGGAGGGTGTTATCTTAAACTATTTTTGAATGTTTCCAGAACATTTTTCTCCATTTATTGAGATAATCGTAGGATTTTTCTCCTTCAATTTGTTAGTATGGTTTATCATCTGGATTGATTTGCATATATCGAAAAATCCTGCCTTCCTTGGATAAAGCCCACTTGATCATGGTGTATTATCCCTTTAATGTGCTGTTGGATTCTACTTTCTAGTATTTTCTTTGAGATTCTGACATTTAAGGTCATCAGTGATATTGGCCTGTAGTGTTCAATTTTAGGTGACAATTGGTCTAGTTTTTGTATCAGAGTGATTGTGGCCTCGTTTAATGATTATGGGAGTGTCCCTCACTGTGTTATATTTTGGAAGAGTCTGAGAAGGATAGGTGTTAGCTCTTGTCAAAAGTTTTGATAGAAATCGCCTGTGAAGCCATCTGACCTTGGGCTTTTGCTTGTTGGAAAATTTTAATCACAATTTCAATTTCAGTTCTTGCGATTAGTCTGTTTATACCTTCTTTTTATCTTGGTTCAGTCTCAGAAGGTTGTGCTTTTCGAAGAATTTGTCCATTTCTTCCAGGATGTCCATTTAATTGGCAAAAGATGTTTGTAGTAATCTCTCATGATCCTTTGTATTTCTGCAGGGTTAGTTGTTACTTCTCCTTTTTCATTTCTAATTCTGTTGGTTTGGATTTTCTCCATTTCTTTTCTTAATAAATCTGGCTAATGGTGGATACATTATATGCATGCTCTAAATATCTAGCTTTTAGGTTTCCCGATCTTTGCTCTTGTTTTCTCCATTCTTTTTCATTTATTTCTGATCTGAACTTTCTTATTTCTTTCCTTCTGCTAATCCTTTTTTGTTTGTTTGGTGTTTGTCCATTTTTCTCTAATGGCTTTAGGTGTAAGGCTAGGTTGTTTATATGGGGGATTTCTTGTTTCTTGATGGAGGATTTTATTGCTATCAACTTCCCTGTTAGAACTGCTTTTGCTGCATCCCATAGGTTGGGGTGGTCGTATTTTCATTGTCATTTTTTTCCAGGTATTTTGCGATTTCATCTTTGTTTTCTTCAGTGATTGTTTGATTATTTAACAGCGGTTTGTTTAGCTTCCATGTGTTTCTATTGTTTACTGTTCTTTTTTTCCTGTCATTTATATGTAGTTTCATGGCACTGTGGTGGGAAATTATACCTCATACTCTTTCAGTTTTCTTAAATTGACTAAGGCTCTATGTGTGATCCAAGATATGATATATCCTGGAGAATGTTCCATGAGCACTTGAGAAGAAACTGTTTTCTGGTGTTTTGCAAAGGAAAGTCATATACATATCAGTTAAGTCCCTCTTGTTCAATGTGTCATTTAAAGCCCATGTTTCCTTGTTAATTTTCACTTTGGGTGATCAGTCCATTGGTGAAAGAGGGGTGTTAATTTCCCCTACTATTTTTGTGTTACTCTCAGTTTCCCCTTTTAGGGCTGTTAGAATATATCTTATGTATTGAAGTGCTACTACGTTGGCTTCATAAGGATTTCCATTTGCTGTGTCATCTTCTTTGTTTGATTCCTTCATCAGTATGTAGTGTTCTTCTTGGTTTCCTGCAATAGTCTTTATCTTAAAGTCTATTTCGTCTGATATGAGAATTGGCACACCAGGTTTCCTTTGATTTCCATGTGCTTGGAATGTCTTTTTCCATCCCCTCACTTTCAGTTTGTATGTGTCCCTAGGTCTAAAGTGGGTCGCTCCTAGACATCATATTTAACGGTCTTGTTTTTGTATCCCTTCATCCACTCTATGTGTGTTGGTTGGAGCCTTGAATCCATTTACATTTAAGGTAATTATCCGTGTGTATGTTCGTGTTAGCATTTACTTAATTGTTTTTGGTTTGTTATTGGAGGTCTTTTATTTCCTTTGTGTTTCCTGCTTAGAGAAGTTCCTTTATCATTGGTGATATAGACGGTTTGGTGGTGCTGAATTCTCCTACCTTTGGTTTGTCTCTGAAGTTTTTACTTCCTCCCTCCAATCTGAATGAGATTCTTGCTGAGTACAGTCACATTGGTGGTAGGTTTTTTTCCTTTAATCACTTGAAATATGTCCTTCCACTCCCTACTGTTTTGAAAAATTTCTGCTAAAGATCAGCTGTTAAGTTGATGGGGATTCCCAAATATGGAATTTCTTGCTTTTCCCTCGCTGCTTTTACTACCTTTTCTTTGTATTTCATTCTTGAGAGTTTGATGAATATGTGTCTTGGTGTGTTTCTCCTTGGATTTCTCCTGGTTGGGACTCTCTGAGCTTCCTGGACTTGATTAACTCTTTCCTTTCCCATATTAGAGATGTTTTCAACTATAATCTTTCTGAATATTTTCTCAGTCCCTTTCTTTTTCTCTTCTTCTTCTGGGACCCGTCTGATTCGAATGTTGGTACATTTAATGTTGTTCCAGAGGTCTCTGAGACTGTCCTCAATCTTTTCATTCTAATTTCTTCATACTGCTCTGCAGTAGTGAGTTAAACTATGTTATCTTCCAGGTCACTTATCCGTTCTTCTGCCAGAGTGTTTCTGCTATTGATCACTTCTAGAGAATTTTTAATTTCATTTATTGTTTTCTTCATTATTGTTCATTTGCCCTTCAGTTCTTCTAGGTCCTTGTGAAAAGTTTCTTGTATTTTCTCTATCCTATTTCCAAGATTTTGGATCATCTTTACTCTCATTATTCTGAAAAATTGTTCATGTAGACTGCCTATTTCCTCTTCATTTGTTAGTTCTGGTGGGGTTTAAGTTGCTCCTTCATCTGCTGTGTGTTTTTCAGTCTCCTCTTTTTGCTTAATTCACTGCTTGTGGGCTCCTTTTCACAGGCTGCAGCTTCATAGTTATCTTTGTTTTAGGTGTCTGTCCCAGGTGGCTAAGTTTGTTCAGTGGGTTGTGTAGGCTTCTTGGTGGAGGGGAGTTGTGCCTGTGTTCTGGTGGATGAAGCTGGATCTTGTCTTTCTGCTGGGCAGTTCCACGTCTGGTGGTGTGTGGTTGGGTGTCTGTGGCCTTACTGCGATTTTAGGCATCCTCTGTGATAATGGATGGGGCTGTGTTCCTGTCTTACTCGTTGTTTGGCATACGGTTTCCAGCACTGTAGCTTGCTGGTCATTGAGTGAACGTGGATCTTGGCGTTGAGATGGTAATCTCTGGGAGATTTTCTCCGTTTGATATTACATGGACCTGTAAGGTCTCCTGTTGTCCAGTGTCCTGAGGTTGGCTCTGCCACCTGAGAAGCGCAGCACTGACTCCTGGTTGGAGCACCAAGAGACTTTCATCCACATGGCTCAGAATAAAAGGGACAAAAAAGAGAAAGAAACAAAGACAGAGGATAAACGAAGACACAATTATGTCAAGTAAAATAAAATAAAGTTATTAAAATAAAAAATAATTTTTAAGAAAATATTGTAAACGTAAAAATAAGAAAACAGACGGACAGAACCCTAGCACAAATGGTTAAACTTAAGCTTTACAGACAAAATCAAAAACAGAAGCATACACATGGACACTCAAAAAAAGAGAAAAAGTGGGAATAAAATATAACTTTGCTCCCAAAGGCCACCACCTCAATTTTCGGATGATTCATTGTGTACTCAGGTAATCCACAGATGCAGGTTACTTCAGGTTGAAAGTGGGGATTTCACCCGCTCTTCCTGAGGCTGCTGAGACACATTTCCCTTTCTCTTCTTTGTTCGCACAGCTCCCGGGCTTCAGCTTTGGATTTGGATCCGCCTCTTTGTGTAGGTCGCTTGAGGGCCTCTGTTCTTTCCTCAGACAGGACAGAATTAAAGGAGAAGCTCATTGGGGGCTGTGTCTCACTCAGGCTGGGGGAGTGAGGAGTACGGAATAGGAGTCAGCCTGTAGCGGTATAGCGCATCGTGACTTTGCAGCAGCCTGAGGCGCACCGTGCATCCTCCCAGGGAAGTTGTCCCTGCATCACCGGACACTACCAGTGGCGGGCTGCAGAAGGCCCCGGGAGGGGCACTGTGGATAGTGGCCTGTCTTGCTCACAGGCTCCTTGGTGGCGGCAGCAGCAGCATTACGTATCATGCCAGTCTATGGGGTCCGCGCTGATAGCCGCACCTCACGCCCATCTCTGGAGCTCCATTACGCGGCGCTCTTAATACCCTCTCCTCACGCACCAGGAAAGAAATTGGGAAGAAAAATTCTCTTGTCTCTTACGCAGTTGCAGGACTTTTCCAGGACTCCCTCTGAGCTAGACATGGCGTACTAGCACCCTTCAGGCAGTGTTCATGCCGCCAGCCCCCGTCCTCACCATGGGATCCGGCTGAAACCGCAGCCTCAGCCTCCAACCCCCGCCTTCTCTGGCAGGTGAACAGACAAGCCTCTCAGGCTGTTGAGTTCTGGTCAGCATCGCTCCTCTGTGCAGGAATCTGTCCTCTTTGCCTTCCGCACCTCAATTGCTGGTCTCTCCTCCATGGCTCTGAAGCTTCCCCACTCCAATACACACACTGTCCACCTGCGAAGGGGCTTTCTAGTGTGTGGAAACCTTTCCTCCTTCACAGCTGCTTTCCACTGTTGCAAGTCCCATCCCTAGTCTCTTCTCTCTGTTATTTCTTTCCTGTTTTCCCCTAGCCAAGTACGTGGGGAGTTTCTTGCCCTTTGAGAGGTGTGAGGTCTTCGGCCAGCGTTCTGTGGCTGTTCTATAGGAGCGGTTCTTCCTGCAGATTTATTTCTGATGAATCTGTGGGGAGGAAAGTGATCTCCGCATCTTACTCTTCCGTCATCTTCAAGTTCCTCCCCCGTTGTTGTTTTGATCTGCATTTCTCTAATGATTAGTGATGTTGAGCATTGATTCATGTGTTTTTTGGCAAATAGTATATATGCTTTGGAATAATATCTTTTTCGGTCTTCTGTCCTATTTTGGATTGGGTTGCTTGTTTTTCTGATGTTGAGTTGCATGAGCTCAATGGAGATTAATCCTTTGTCAGTTGCTTCGTTTACAAATATTTTCTCCCATTCTGAGGGTTGTCTTTTCATCCTGATTTTCATTTCCTTTGCTGTGCAAAAGCTTTTCAGTTTCACTACTTCCCATTTGTTTCTTTCTGTTTTTATTTCCAGTTCTCTATGAGGGGGGTCCCAAAACGTCTTTGTGTGATTTATGTCACAGAGTGTTCTGCCTTTGTTTTCTTCTAAGAGTTTTAACGTGTCTGGCCTTACATTTAGGTCTGTAATCGATTTGCAGTTTATTTTTGTGTATGGAATTATGAAGTGTTGTAATTTCATTCTTTTACATGTAGCTGTGCAGTTTCCCCAGAACCATTATTGAAGAGGCTATCTTTTCTCCATTGTGTACTCTTGCCTCCTTTATCAAATAGAAAGGAGTGTGGGTTTATCCGTGGCTTACTGTCCTGTTTCATTGATGTACACTTCTGTTTGTGTGCCAGTAGCATACCATCTATATTATTATAGATTCTTTTTATAGTCTGAAGTCAGGGAACCTGATTTCCTCCAGCTCTGTTTTTCTTTCTCAAGATACCTTTGGCTCTTCAGGCTCTTTTGTGTTTCCACACAAATGGTGAAATATTTTGTTCTAGTTCTGTGACAAATGCCATTGGTAATTCGATAGGGATTGCAATGAACTGTAGATTGCTTTGTGTAGCATTGTCATTTTTGCAATGTTGTTTCTACCAGTCCAAAAACATGGTATATGTCTCCATCTCTTTGTGTCACCTTTAATTTCTTTCCTCAGTGTGTCATGGTTTTCTTCACACATGTATTTTGTCTCTTTGGTAAGTTTACACTCAAGTATGTTATTCTTTTTGTAGCAATGGTAAATGAGAGTGTTTCCTTAATTTCTCTTTCGGATTTTTCATCATTAGTGCATAGTAATGCAAGAGATTTTTGTGCATTAACTTTGTATCCTGTCACTGTACCAAATTCATTGATTCGTTCTGGTAGTTTTCTGGTAGTATCTTTAGATTTCTCTATGTATACTATCCAGTCATCTGAAAAGAGTGACAGATTGACTTCTTCTCTTCCAACTTGGATGCTTTTAATTTCTTTTTCTTCTCTGAATGCTGTGGGTAAAACTTCCAAAACCATCTTAAGTCATATTAGTAACAGTTCGCAAACTTGTCTTTTTCCTGATCTTAAAGGAAATGGTTTCAGTATTTCACCTTTGAGAACAAAGTTGGCTGTGGGTCTGTCATGTATGGCCTTTATTATGTTGAGGTACATTCACTCTATGTGTACTTTCTGGAGGGTGTTATCTTAAACTATTTTTGAATGTTTCCAGAACATTTTTCTCCATTTATTGAGATAATCGTAGGATTTTTCTCCTTCAATTTGTTAGTATGGTTTATCATCTGGATTGATTTGCATATATCGAAAAATCCTGCCTTCCTTGGATAAAGCCCACTTGATCATGGTGTATTATCCCTTTAATGTGCTGTTGGATTCTACTTTCTAGTATTTTCTTTGAGATTCTGACATTTAAGGTCATCAGTGATATTGGCCTGTAGTGTTCAATTTTAGGTGACAATTGGTCTAGTTTTTGTATCAGAGTGATTGTGGCCTCGTTTAATGATTATGGGAGTGTCCCTCACTGTGTTATATTTTGGAAGAGTCTGAGAAGGATAGGTGTTAGCTCTTGTCAAAAGTTTTGATAGAAATCGCCTGTGAAGCCATCTGACCTTGGGCTTTTGCTTGTTGGAAAATTTTAATCACAATTTCAATTTCAGTTCTTGCGATTAGTCTGTTTATACCTTCTTTTTATCTTGGTTCAGTCTCAGAAGGTTGTGCTTTTCGAAGAATTTGTCCATTTCTTCCAGGATGTCCATTTAATTGGCAAAAGATGTTTGTAGTAATCTGTAATGATCCTTTGTATTTCTGCAGGGTTAGTTGTTACTTCTCCTTTTTCATTTCTAATTCTGTTGGTTTGGATTTTCTCCATTTCTTTTCTTAATAAATCTGGCTAATGGTGGATACATTATATGCATGCTCTAAATATCTAGCTTTTAGGTTTCCCGATCTTTGCTCTTGTTTTCTCCATTCTTTTTCATTTATTTCTGATCTGAACTTTCTTATTTCTTTCCTTCTGCTAATCCTTTTTTGTTTGTTTGGTGTTTGTCCATTTTTCTCTAATGGCTTTAGGTGTAAGGCTAGGTTGTTTATATGGGGGATTTCTTGTTTCTTGATGGAGGATTTTATTGCTATCAACTTCCCTGTTAGAACTGCTTTTGCTGCATCCCATAGGTTGGGGTGGTCGTATTTTCATTGTCATTTTTTTCCAGGTATTTTGCGATTTCATCTTTGTTTTCTTCAGTGATTGTTTGATTATTTAACAGCGGTTTGTTTAGCTTCCATGTGTTTCTATTGTTTACTGTTCTTTTTTTCCTGTCATTTATATGTAGTTTCATGGCACTGTGGTGGGAAATTATACCTCATACTCTTTCAGTTTTCTTAAATTGACTAAGGCTCTATGTGTGATCCAAGATATGATATATCCTGGAGAATGTTCCATGAGCACTTGAGAAGAAACTGTTTTCTGGTGTTTTGCAAAGGAAAGTCATATACATATCAGTTAAGTCCCTCTTGTTCAATGTGTCATTTAAAGCCCATGTTTCCTTGTTAATTTTCACTTTGGGTGATCAGTCCATTGGTGAAAGAGGGGTGTTAATTTCCCCTACTATTTTTGTGTTACTCTCAGTTTCCCCTTTTAGGGCTGTTAGAATATATCTTATGTATTGAAGTGCTACTACGTTGGCTTCATAAGGATTTCCATTTGCTGTGTCATCTTCTTTGTTTGATTCCTTCATCAGTATGTAGTGTTCTTCTTGGTTTCCTGCAATAGTCTTTATCTTAAAGTCTATTTCGTCTGATATGAGAATTGGCACACCAGGTTTCCTTTGATTTCCATGTGCTTGGAATGTCTTTTTCCATCCCCTCACTTTCAGTTTGTATGTGTCCCTAGGTCTAAAGTGGGTCGCTCCTAGACATCATATTTAACGGTCTTGTTTTTGTATCCCTTCATCCACTCTATGTGTGTTGGTTGGAGCCTTGAATCCATTTACATTTAAGGTAATTATCCGTGTGTATGTTCGTGTTAGCATTTACTTAATTGTTTTTGGTTTGTTATTGGAGGTCTTTTATTTCCTTTGTGTTTCCTGCTTAGAGAAGTTCCTTTATCATTGGTGATATAGACGGTTTGGTGGTGCTGAATTCTCCTACCTTTGGTTTGTCTCTGAAGTTTTTACTTCCTCCCTCCAATCTGAATGAGATTCTTGCTGAGTACAGTCACATTGGTGGTAGGTTTTTTTCCTTTAATCACTTGAAATATGTCCTTCCACTCCCTACTGTTTTGAAAAATTTCTGCTAAAGATCAGCTGTTAAGTTGATGGGGATTCCCAAATATGGAATTTCTTGCTTTTCCCTCGCTGCTTTTACTACCTTTTCTTTGTATTTCATTCTTGAGAGTTTGATGAATATGTGTCTTGGTGTGTTTCTCCTTGGATTTCTCCTGTTTGAGACTCTCTGAGCTTCCTGGACTTGATTAACTCTTTCCTTTCCCATATTAGAGATGTTTTCAACTATAATCTTTCTGAATATTTTCTCAGTCCCTTTTTTTTTCTCTTCTTCTTCTGGGACCCGTCTGATTCGAATGTTGGTACATTTAATGTTGTTCCAGAGGTCTCTGAGACTGTCCTCAATCTTTTCATTCTAATTTCTTCATACTGCTCTGCAGTAGTGAGTTAAACTATGTTATCTTCCAGGTCACTTATCCGTTCTTCTGCCAGAGTGTTTCTGCTATTGATCACTTCTAGAGAATTTTTAATTTCATTTATTGTTTTCTTCATTATTGTTCGTTTGCCCTTCAGTTCTTCTAGGTCCTTGTGAAAAGTTTCTTGTATTTTCTCTATCCTATTTCCAAGATTTTGGATCATCTTTACTCTCATTATTCTGAAAAATTGTTCATGTAGACTGCCTATTTCCTCTTCATTTGTTAGTTCTGGTGGGGTTTAAGTTGCTCCTTCATCTGCTGTGTGTTTTTCAGTCTCCTCTTTTTGCTTAATTCACTGCTTGTGGGCTCCTTTTCACAGGCTGCAGCTTCATAGTTATCTTTGTTTTAGGTGTCTGTCCCAGGTGGCTAAGTTTGTTCAGTGGGTTGTGTAGGCTTCTTGGTGGAGGGGAGTTGTGCCTGTGTTCTGGTGGATGAAGCTGGATCTTGTCTTTCTGCTGGGCAGTTCCACGTCTGGTGGTGTGTGGTTGGGTGTCTGTGGCCTTACTGCGATTTTAGGCATCCTCTGTGATAATGGATGGGGCTGTGTTCCTGTCTTACTCGTTGTTTGGCATACGGTTTCCAGCACTGTAGCTTGCTGGTCATTGAGTGAACGTGGATCTTGGCGTTGAGATGGTAATCTCTGGGAGATTTTCTCCGTTTGATATTACATGGACCTGTAAGGTCTCCTGTTGTCCAGTGTCCTGAGGTTGGCTCTGCCACCTGAGAAGCGCAGCACTGACTCCTGGTTGGAGCACCAAGAGACTTTCATCCACATGGCTCAGAATAAAAGGGACAAAAAAGAGAAAGAAACAAAGACAGAGGATAAACGAAGACACAATTATGTCAAGTAAAATAAAATAAAGTTATTAAAATAAAAAATAATTTTTAAGAAAATATTGTAAACGTAAAAATAAGAAAACAGACGGACAGAACCCTAGCACAAATGGTTAAACTTAAGCTTTACAGACAAAATCAAAAACAGAAGCATACACATGGACACTCAAAAAAAGAGAAAAAGTGGGAATAAAATATAACTTTGCTCCCAAAGGCCACCACCTCAATTTTCGGATGATTCATTGTGTACTCAGGTAATCCACAGATGCAGGTTACTTCAGGTTGAAAGTGGGGATTTCACCCGCTCTTCCTGAGGCTGCTGAGACACATTTCCCTTTCTCTTCTTTGTTCGCACAGCTCCCGGGCTTCAGCTTTGGATTTGGATCCGCCTCTTTGTGTAGGTCGCTTGAGGGCCTCTGTTCTTTCCTCAGACAGGACAGAATTAAAGGAGAAGCTCATTGGGGGCTGTGTCTCACTCAGGCTGGGGGAGTGAGGAGTACGGAATAGGAGTCAGCCTGTAGCGGTATAGCGCATCGTGACTTTGCAGCAGCCTGAGGCGCACCGTGCATCCTCCCAGGGAAGTTGTCCCTGCATCACCGGACACTACCAGTGGCGGGCTGCAGAAGGCCCCGGGAGGGGCACTGTGGATAGTGGCCTGTCTTGCTCACAGGCTCCTTGGTGGCGGCAGCAGCAGCATTACGTATCATGCCAGTCTATGGGGTCCGCGCTGATAGCCGCACCTCACGCCCATCTCTGGAGCTCCATTACGCGGCGCTCTTAATACCCTCTCCTCACGCACCAGGAAAGAAATTGGGAAGAAAAATTCTCTTGTCTCTTACGCAGTTGCAGGACTTTTCCAGGACTCCCTCTGAGCTAGACATGGCGTACTAGCACCCTTCAGGCAGTGTTCATGCCGCCAGCCCCCGTCCTCACCATGGGATCCGGCTGAAACCGCAGCCTCAGCCTCCAACCCCCGCCTTCTCTGGCAGGTGAACAGACAAGCCTCTCAGGCTGTTGAGTTCTGGTCAGCATCGCTCCTCTGTGCAGGAATCTGTCCTCTTTGCCTTCCGCACCTCAATTGCTGGTCTCTCCTCCATGGCTCTGAAGCTTCCCCACTCCAATACACACACTGTCCACCTGCGAAGGGGCTTTCTAGTGTGTGGAAACCTTTCCTCCTTCACAGCTGCTTTCCACTGTTGCAAGTCCCATCCCTAGTCTCTTCTCTCTGTTATTTCTTTCCTGTTTTCCCCTAGCCAAGTACGTGGGGAGTTTCTTGCCCTTTGAGAGGTGTGAGGTCTTCGGCCAGCGTTCTGTGGCTGTTCTATAGGAGCGGTTCTTCCTGCAGATTTATTTCTGATGAATCTGTGGGGAGGAAAGTGATCTCCGCATCTTACTCTTCCGTCATCTTCAAGTTCCTCCCCCGTTGTTGTTTTGATCTGCATTTCTCTAATGATTAGTGATGTTGAGCATTGATTCATGTGTTTTTTGGCAAATAGTATATATGCTTTGGAATAATATCTTTTTCGGTCTTCTGTCCTATTTTGGATTGGGTTGCTTGTTTTTCTGATGTTGAGTTGCATGAGCTCAATGGAGATTAATCCTTTGTCAGTTGCTTCGTTTACAAATATTTTCTCCCATTCTGAGGGTTGTCTTTTCATCCTGATTTTCATTTCCTTTGCTGTGCAAAAGCTTTTCAGTTTCACTACTTCCCATTTGTTTCTTTCTGTTTTTATTTCCAGTTCTCTATGAGGGGGGTCCCAAAACGTCTTTGTGTGATTTATGTCACAGAGTGTTCTGCCTTTGTTTTCTTCTAAGAGTTTTAACGTGTCTGGCCTTACATTTAGGTCTGTAATCGATTTGCAGTTTATTTTTGTGTATGGAATTATGAAGTGTTGTAATTTCATTCTTTTACATGTAGCTGTGCAGTTTCCCCAGAACCATTATTGAAGAGGCTATCTTTTCTCCATTGTGTACTCTTGCCTCCTTTATCAAATAGAAAGGAGTGTGGGTTTATCCGTGGCTTACTGTCCTGTTTCATTGATGTACACTTCTGTTTGTGTGCCAGTAGCATACCATCTATATTATTATAGATTCTTTTTATAGTCTGAAGTCAGGGAACCTGATTTCCTCCAGCTCTGTTTTTCTTTCTCAAGATACCTTTGGCTCTTCAGGCTCTTTTGTGTTTCCACACAAATGGTGAAATATTTTGTTCTAGTTCTGTGACAAATGCCATTGGTAATTCGATAGGGATTGCAATGAACTGTAGATTGCTTTGTGTAGCATTGTCATTTTTGCAATGTTGTTTCTACCAGTCCAAAAACATGGTATATGTCTCCATCTCTTTGTGTCACCTTTAATTTCTTTCCTCAGTGTGTCATGGTTTTCTTCACACATGTATTTTGTCTCTTTGGTAAGTTTACACTCAAGTATGTTATTCTTTTTGTAGCAATGGTAAATGAGAGTGTTTCCTTAATTTCTCTTTCGGATTTTTCATCATTAGTGCATAGTAATGCAAGAGATTTTTGTGCATTAACTTTGTATCCTGTCACTGTACCAAATTCATTGATTCGTTCTGGTAGTTTTCTGGTAGTATCTTTAGATTTCTCTATGTATACTATCCAGTCATCTGAAAAGAGTGACAGATTGACTTCTTCTCTTCCAACTTGGATGCTTTTAATTTCTTTTTCTTCTCTGAATGCTGTGGGTAAAACTTCCAAAACCATCTTAAGTCATATTAGTAACAGTTCGCAAACTTGTCTTTTTCCTGATCTTAAAGGAAATGGTTTCAGTATTTCACCTTTGAGAACAAAGTTGGCTGTGGGTCTGTCATGTATGGCCTTTATTATGTTGAGGTACATTCACTCTATGTGTACTTTCTGGAGGGTGTTATCTTAAACTATTTTTGAATGTTTCCAGAACATTTTTCTCCATTTATTGAGATAATCGTAGGATTTTTCTCCTTCAATTTGTTAGTATGGTTTATCATCTGGATTGATTTGCATATATCGAAAAATCCTGCCTTCCTTGGATAAAGCCCACTTGATCATGGTGTATTATCCCTTTAATGTGCTGTTGGATTCTACTTTCTAGTATTTTCTTTGAGATTCTGACATTTAAGGTCATCAGTGATATTGGCCTGTAGTGTTCAATTTTAGGTGACAATTGGTCTAGTTTTTGTATCAGAGTGATTGTGGCCTCGTTTAATGATTATGGGAGTGTCCCTCACTGTGTTATATTTTGGAAGAGTCTGAGAAGGATAGGTGTTAGCTCTTGTCAAAAGTTTTGATAGAAATCGCCTGTGAAGCCATCTGACCTTGGGCTTTTGCTTGTTGGAAAATTTTAATCACAATTTCAATTTCAGTTCTTGCGATTAGTCTGTTTATACCTTCTTTTTATCTTGGTTCAGTCTCAGAAGGTTGTGCTTTTCGAAGAATTTGTCCATTTCTTCCAGGATGTCCATTTAATTGGCAAAAGATGTTTGTAGTAATCTGTAATGATCCTTTGTATTTCTGCAGGGTTAGTTGTTACTTCTCCTTTTTCATTTCTAATTCTGTTGGTTTGGATTTTCTCCATTTCTTTTCTTAATAAATCTGGCTAATGGTGGATACATTATATGCATGCTCTAAATATCTAGCTTTTAGGTTTCCCGATCTTTGCTCTTGTTTTCTCCATTCTTTTTCATTTATTTCTGATCTGAACTTTCTTATTTCTTTCCTTCTGCTAATCCTTTTTTGTTTGTTTGGTGTTTGTCCATTTTTCTCTAATGGCTTTAGGTGTAAGGCTAGGTTGTTTATATGGGGGATTTCTTGTTTCTTGATGGAGGATTTTATTGCTATCAACTTCCCTGTTAGAACTGCTTTTGCTGCATCCCATAGGTTGGGGTGGTCGTATTTTCATTGTCATTTTTTTCCAGGTATTTTGCGATTTCATCTTTGTTTTCTTCAGTGATTGTTTGATTATTTAACAGCGGTTTGTTTAGCTTCCATGTGTTTCTATTGTTTACTGTTCTTTTTTTCCTGTCATTTATATGTAGTTTCATGGCACTGTGGTGGGAAATTATACCTCATACTCTTTCAGTTTTCTTAAATTGACTAAGGCTCTATGTGTGATCCAAGATATGATATATCCTGGAGAATGTTCCATGAGCACTTGAGAAGAAACTGTTTTCTGGTGTTTTGCAAAGGAAAGTCATATACATATCAGTTAAGTCCCTCTTGTTCAATGTGTCATTTAAAGCCCATGTTTCCTTGTTAATTTTCACTTTGGGTGATCAGTCCATTGGTGAAAGAGGGGTGTTAATTTCCCCTACTATTTTTGTGTTACTCTCAGTTTCCCCTTTTAGGGCTGTTAGAATATATCTTATGTATTGAAGTGCTACTACGTTGGCTTCATAAGGATTTCCATTTGCTGTGTCATCTTCTTTGTTTGATTCCTTCATCAGTATGTAGTGTTCTTCTTGGTTTCCTGCAATAGTCTTTATCTTAAAGTCTATTTCGTCTGATATGAGAATTGGCACACCAGGTTTCCTTTGATTTCCATGTGCTTGGAATGTCTTTTTCCATCCCCTCACTTTCAGTTTGTATGTGTCCCTAGGTCTAAAGTGGGTCGCTCCTAGACATCATATTTAACGGTCTTGTTTTTGTATCCCTTCATCCACTCTATGTGTGTTGGTTGGAGCCTTGAATCCATTTACATTTAAGGTAATTATCCGTGTGTATGTTCGTGTTAGCATTTACTTAATTGTTTTTGGTTTGTTATTGGAGGTCTTTTATTTCCTTTGTGTTTCCTGCTTAGAGAAGTTCCTTTATCATTGGTGATATAGACGGTTTGGTGGTGCTGAATTCTCCTACCTTTGGTTTGTCTCTGAAGTTTTTACTTCCTCCCTCCAATCTGAATGAGATTCTTGCTGAGTACAGTCACATTGGTGGTAGGTTTTTTTCCTTTAATCACTTGAAATATGTCCTTCCACTCCCTACTGTTTTGAAAAATTTCTGCTAAAGATCAGCTGTTAAGTTGATGGGGATTCCCAAATATGGAATTTCTTGCTTTTCCCTCGCTGCTTTTACTACCTTTTCTTTGTATTTCATTCTTGAGAGTTTGATGAATATGTGTCTTGGTGTGTTTCTCCTTGGATTTCTCCTGTTTGAGACTCTCTGAGCTTCCTGGACTTGATTAACTCTTTCCTTTCCCATATTAGAGATGTTTTCAACTATAATCTTTCTGAATATTTTCTCAGTCCCTTTTTTTTTCTCTTCTTCTTCTGGGACCCGTCTGATTCGAATGTTGGTACATTTAATGTTGTTCCAGAGGTCTCTGAGACTGTCCTCAATCTTTTCATTCTAATTTCTTCATACTGCTCTGCAGTAGTGAGTTAAACTATGTTATCTTCCAGGTCACTTATCCGTTCTTCTGCCAGAGTGTTTCTGCTATTGATCACTTCTAGAGAATTTTTAATTTCATTTATTGTTTTCTTCATTATTGTTCGTTTGCCCTTCAGTTCTTCTAGGTCCTTGTGAAAAGTTTCTTGTATTTTCTCTATCCTATTTCCAAGATTTTGGATCATCTTTACTCTCATTATTCTGAAAAATTGTTCATGTAGACTGCCTATTTCCTCTTCATTTGTTAGTTCTGGTGGGGTTTAAGTTGCTCCTTCATCTGCTGTGTGTTTTTCAGTCTCCTCTTTTTGCTTAATTCACTGCTTGTGGGCTCCTTTTCACAGGCTGCAGCTTCATAGTTATCTTTGTTTTAGGTGTCTGTCCCAGGTGGCTAAGTTTGTTCAGTGGGTTGTGTAGGCTTCTTGGTGGAGGGGAGTTGTGCCTGTGTTCTGGTGGATGAAGCTGGATATTGTCTTTCTGCTGGGCAGTTCCACGTCTGGTGGTGTGTGGTTGGGTGTCTGTGGCCTTTCTGCGATTTTAGGCATCCTCTGTGATAATGGATGGGGCTGTGTTCCTGTCTTACTCGTTGTTTGGCATACGGTTTCCAGCACTGTAGCTTGCTGGTCATTGAGTGAACGTGTATCTTGGCGTTGAGATGGTAATCTCTGGGAGATTTTCTCCATTTGATATTACATGGACCTGTAAAGTCTCCTGTTGTCCAGTGTCCTGAGGTTGGCTCTGCCACCTGAGAAGCACAGCACTGACTCCTGGTTGGAGCACCAAGAGACTTTCATCCACATGGCTCAGAATAAAAGGGACAAGAAAGAGAAAGAAACAAAAACAGAGGATAAACGAAGACACAATTATGTCAAGTAAAATAAAATAAAGTTATTAAAATAAAAAATAATTTTTAA
Source organism: Balaenoptera physalus (assembly GCF_965194825.1). NCBI lineage: Eukaryota > Metazoa > Chordata > Mammalia > Artiodactyla > Balaenopteridae > Balaenoptera > Balaenoptera physalus. The sequence continues at coordinate 25,122,191 of NC_138904.1, forward strand.
GAAAATATTGTAAACGTAAAAATAAGAAAACAGATGGACAGAATCCTAGCACAAATGGTTAAAATTAAGGTTTACAGACAAAATTAAAAACAGAAGCATACACATGGAAACTCAAAAAAAGAGAAAAAGTGGGAATAAAATATAACTTTGCTCCCAAAGGCCACCACCTCAATTTTCGGATGATTCATTGTGTACTCAGGTAATCCACAGATGCAGGTTACTTCAGGTTGAAAGTGGGGATTGCACCCGCTCTTCCTGAGGCTGCTGAGACACATTTCCCTTTCTCTTCTTTGTTCGCACAGCTCCCGGGCTTCAGCTTTGGATTTGGATCCGCCTCTTTGTGTAGGTCGCTTGAGGGCCTCTGTTCTTTCCTCAGACAGGACACAATTAAAGGACAAGCTCATAGGGGGCTGTGTCTCACTCAGGCCGGAGGAGTGAGGAGTACGGAATAGGAGTCAGCCTGTAGCGGTATAGCGCATCGTGACTTTGCAGCAGCCTGAGGCACACCGTGCATCCTCCCAGGGAAGTTGTCCCTGCATCAAGGGACACTAGCAGAGGCGGGCTGCAGAAGCCCCCGGGAGGGGCACTGTGGATAGTGGCCTGTCTTTGCTCACAGGCTTCTTGGTGGCGGCAGCAGCAGCCTTACGTCTCATGCCAGTCTCTGGGGTCCACGCTGATAGCCGCACCTCACGCCGATTTCTGCAGCTCCATTACGCGGCGCTCTTAATACCCTCTCCTCACTCACCAGGAAAGAAATTGGGAAGAAAAATTCTCTTGTCTCTTACGCAGTTGCAGGACTTTTCCAGGACTCCCTCTGAGCTAGACATGTTGCACTAGCACACTTCAGGCTATGTTCATGCCGCCAGCCCCAGTCCTCACCGTGGGATCCGGCTGAAACCGCAGCCTCAGCCTCCAACCCCTGCCTTCCGCGGCAGGTGAACAGTGAAGCCTCTCAGGCTGGTGAGTTCTGGTCGGCATCGCTCCTCTGTGCGGGAATCTGTCCACTTTGCCTTCCGCACCTCAGTTGCTGGGCTCTCCTCCGTGGTTCCGAAGCTTCCCCGCTCCCTTGTACACACTATCCACCTGCGAAGGGGCTTTCTAGTGTGTGGAAACCTTTCCTCCTTCACAGCTGCTTCCCACTGTTGCAAGTCCCATCCCTAGTCTCTTGTCTCCGTTATTTCATTCCTCTTATCCCATACCCAGGTACGTGGGGAGTTTCTTGCCCTTTGGGAGGTGTGAGGTCTTCAGCCAGCGTTCTGTGGCTGTTCTATCGGAGCGGTTCTTCCTGCAGATTTATTTCTGATGAATCTGGGGGAGGAAAGTGATCTCCGCATCTTACTCTTCCGTCATCTTCAAGTTCCTCCCCCGTTGTTGTTTTGATCTGCATTTCTCTAATGATTAGTGATGTTGAGCATTGTTTCATGGGTTTGTTGGCAAATAGTATATATGCTTTGGAGAAATATCTTTTTCGGTCTTCTGGCCTATTTTGGATTGGGTTGTTTGTTTTTCTGATGTTGAGTTGCATGAGCTCAATGGAGATTAATCCTTTGTCAGTTGCTTCGTTTACAAATATTTTCTCCCATTCTGAGGGTTGTCTTTTCATCCTGATTTTCATTTCTTTTGCTGTGCAAAAGCTTTTCAGATTCACTAGGTCCCATTTGTTTCTTTCTGTTTTTATTTCCAGTTCTTTATGAGGGGGGGTCCCAAAACGTCTTTGTGTGTTTTATGTCACAGAGTGTTCTGCCTTTGTTTTCTTCTAAGAGTTTTAACCTGTCTGTCCTTACATTTAGGTCTGTAATCGATTTGCAGTTTATTTTTGTGTATGGAGTTAAGAAGTGTCGTAATTTCATTCTCTTACATGTAGCTGTGCAGTTTCCCCAGAACCATTATTGAAGAGGCTATCTTTTTTCCATTGTATACTCTTGCCTCCTTTATCAAATAGAAAGGAGTGTGGGTTTATCCGTGGCTTACTGTCCTGTTTCATTGATGTACACTTCTGTTTGTGTGCCAGTAGCATACCATCTTTATTATTATAGATATTTTTTTATAGTCTTAAGTCAGGGAACCTGATTCCTCCAGCTCTGTTTTTCTTTCTCAAGATACCTTTGGCTCTTCAGGCTCTTTTGTGTTTCCACACAAATGGTGAAATATTTTGTTCTAGTTTTGTGACAAATGCCATTGGTAGTTCAATAAGGATTGCAATGAACTGTAGATTGCTTTGTGTAGCATAGTCATTTTTGCAATGTTGTTTCTACCAGTCCAAAAATATGGTATATGTCTCCATCTCTTTGTGTCACCTTTAATTTCTTTCCTCAGTGTGTCATGGTTTTCCTCACACATGTATTTTGTCTCTTTGGTAAGTTTACACTCAAGTATGTTATTCTTTTTGTAGCAATGGTAAATGAGAGTGTTTCCTTAATTTCTCTTTCGGATTTTTCATCATTAGTGCATAGTAATGCAAGAGATTTTTGTGCATTAACTTTGTATCCTGTCACTGTACCAAATTCATTGATTCGTTCTGGTAGTTGTCTGGTAGCGTCTTTAGAATTCTCTATGTATACTATCTAGTCATCTGAAAACAGTGACAGATTGACTTCTTCTCTTCCAACTTGGATGCTTTTAATTTCTTTTTCTTCTCTGAATGCTGTAGGTAAAACTTCCAAAACCTGCTTAAGTCATATTAGTAACAGTTCGCAAACTTTTCTTTTTCCTGATCTTAAAGGAAATGGTTTCAGTATTTCATCTTTGAGAACAAAGTAGGCTGTGGGTCTGTCATATATGGCCTTTATTATGTTGAGGTACATTCACTCTATGTGTACTTTCTGGAGAGTGTATTCCTAAACTCTTTTTGAATGTTTCCAGAAGATTTTTCTCCATTTATTGAGATAATCATAGGATTTTTCTCCTTCAATTTGTTAGTATGGTTTATCATCTGGATTGATTTGCATATATCGAAAAATCCTGCCTTCCTTGGATAAAGCCCACTTGATCATGGTGTATTATCCCTTTAATGTGCTGTTGGATTCTACTTTCTAGTATTTTCTTTGAGATTCTGACATTTAAGGTCATCAGTGATATTGGCCTGTAGTGTCCAATTTTAGGTGACAACTTGTCTGCTTTTGGTATCAGAGTGATTGTGGCCTCGTTTAATGATTTTGGGAGTGTCCCTCACTCTGTTATATTTTGGAAGAGTCTGAGAAGGATAGGTGTTAGCTCTTGTCAAAAGGTTGGATAGAAATCGCCTGTGAAGCCATCTGACCTTGGGCTTTTGCTTGTTGGAAAATTTTAATCACAAATTCAATTTCAGTGCTTATGATTAGTCTGTTTATAGCTTCTGTTTATCTTGGTTCAGTCTCAGAAGGTTGTGCTTTTCGAAGAATTTGTCCATTTCTTCCAGGATGTCCATTTAATTGGCAAAAGATGTTTGTAGTAATCTCTCATGATCCTTTGTATTTCTGCAGGGTTAGTTGTTACTTCTCCTTTTTCATTTCTAATTCTGTTGGTTTGGATTTTCTCCATTTCTTTTCTTAATAAATCTGGCTAATGGTGGATACATTATATGCATGCTCTAAATATCTAGCTTTTAGGTTTCCCGATCTTTGCTCTTGTTTTCTCCATTCTTTTTCATTTATTTCTGATCTGAACTTTCTTATTTCTTTCCTTCTGCTAATCCTTTTTTGTTTGTTTGGTGTTTGTCCATTTTTCTCTAATGGCTTTAGGTGTAAGGCTAGGTTGTTTATATGGGGGATTTCTTGTTTCTTGATGGAGGATTTTATTGCTATCAACTTCCCTGTTAGAACTGCTTTTGCTGCATCCCATAGGTTGGGGTGGTCGTATTTTCATTGTCATTTTTTTCCAGGTATTTTGTGATTTCATCTTTGTTTTCTTCAGTGATTGTTTGATTATTTAACAGCGGTTTGTTTAGCTTCCATGTGTTTCTATTGTTTACTGTTCTTTTTTTCCTGTCATTTATATGTAGTTTCATGGCACTGTGGTGGGAAATTATACCTCATACTCTTTCAGTTTTCTTAAATTGACTAAGGCTCTATGTGTGATCCAAGATATGATATATCCTGGAGAATGTTCCATGAGCACTTGAGAAGAAACTGTTTTCTGGTGTTTTGCAAAGGAAAGTCATATACATATCAGTTAAGTCCCTCTTGTTCAATGTGTCATTTAAAGCCCATGTTTCCTTGTTAATTTTCACTTTGGGTGATCAGTCCATTGGTGAAAGAGGGGTGTTAATTTCCCCTACTATTTTTGTGTTACTCTCAGTTTCCCCTTTTAGGGCTGTTAGAATATATCTTATGTATTGAAGTGCTACTACGTTGGCTTCATAAGGATTTCCATTTGCTGTGTCATCTTCTTTGTTTGATTCCTTCATCAGTATGTAGTGTTCTTCTTGGTTTCCTGCAATAGTCTTTATCTTAAAGTCTATTTCGTCTGATATGAGAATTGGCACACCAGGTTTCCTTTGATTTCCATGTGCTTGGAATGTCTTTTTCCATCCCCTCACTTTCAGTTTGTATGTGTCCCTAGGTCTAAAGTGGGTCGCTCCTAGACATCATATTTAACGGTCTTGTTTTTGTATCCCTTCATCCACTCTATGTGTGTTGGTTGGAGCCTTGAATCCATTTACATTTAAGGTAATTATCCGTGTGTATGTTCGTGTTAGCATTTACTTAATTGTTTTTGGTTTGTTATTGGAGGTCTTTTATTTCCTTTGTGTTTCCTGCTTAGAGAAGTTCCTTTATCATTGGTGATATAGACGGTTTGGTGGTGCTGAATTCTCCTACCTTTGGTTTGTCTCTGAAGTTTTTACTTCCTCCCTCCAATCTGAATGAGATTCTTGCTGAGTACAGTCACATTGGTGGTAGGTTTTTTTCCTTTAATCACTTGAAATATGTCCTTCCACTCCCTACTGTTTTGAAAAATTTCTGCTAAAGATCAGCTGTTAAGTTGATGGGGATTCCCAAATATGGAATTTCTTGCTTTTCCCTCGCTGCTTTTACTACCTTTTCTTTGTATTTCATTCTTGAGAGTTTGATGAATATGTGTCTTGGTGTGTTTCTCCTTGGATTTCTCCTGTTTGGGACTCTCTGAGCTTCCTGGACTTGATTAACTCTTTCCTTTCCCATATTAGAGATGTTTTCAACTATAATCTTTCTGAATATTTTCTCAGTCCCTTTCTTTTTCTCTTCTTCTTCTGGGACCCGTCTGATTCGAATGTTGGTACATTTAATGTTGTTCCAGAGGTCTCTGAGACTGTCCTCAATCTTTTCATTCTAATTTCTTCATACTGCTCTGCAGTAGTGAGTTAAACTATGTTATCTTCCAGGTCACTTATCCGTTCTTCTGCCAGAGTGTTTCTGCTATTGATCACTTCTAGAGAATTTTTAATTTCATTTATTGTTTTCTTCATTATTGTTCATTTGCCCTTCAGTTCTTCTAGGTCCTTGTGAAAAGTTTCTTGTATTTTCTCTATCCTATTTCCAAGATTTTGGATCATCTTTACTCTCATTATTCTGAAAAATTGTTCATGTAGACTGCCTATTTCCTCTTCATTTGTTAGTTCTGGTGGGGTTTAAGTTGCTCCTTCATCTGCTGTGTGTTTTTCAGTCTCCTCTTTTTGCTTAATTCACTGCTTGTGGGCTCCTTTTCACAGGCTGCAGCTTCATAGTTATCTTTGTTTTAGGTGTCTGTCCCAGGTGGCTAAGTTTGTTCAGTGGGTTGTGTAGGCTTCTTGGTGGAGGGGAGTTGTGCCTGTGTTCTGGTGGATGAAGCTGGATCTTGTCTTTCTGCTGGGCAGTTCCACGTCTGGTGGTGTGTGGTTGGGTGTCTGTGGCCTTACTGCGATTTTAGGCATCCTCTGTGATAATGGATGGGGCTGTGTTCCTGTCTTACTCGTTGTTTGGCATACGGTTTCCAGCACTGTAGCTTGCTGGTCATTGAGTGAACGTGGATCTTGGCGTTGAGATGGTAATCTCTGGGAGATTTTCTCCGTTTGATATTACATGGACCTGTAAGGTCTCCTGTTGTCCAGTGTCCTGAGGTTGGCTCTGCCACCTGAGAAGCGCAGCACTGACTCCTGGTTGGAGCACCAAGAGACTTTCATCCACATGGCTCAGAATAAAAGGGACAAAAAAGAGAAAGAAACAAAGACAGAGGATAAACGAAGACACAATTATGTCAAGTAAAATAAAATAAAGTTATTAAAATAAAAAATAATTTTTAAGAAAATATTGTAAACGTAAAAATAAGAAAACAGACGGACAGAACCCTAGCACAAATGGTTAAACTTAAGCTTTACAGACAAAATCAAAAACAGAAGCATACACATGGACACTCAAAAAAAGAGAAAAAGTGGGAATAAAATATAACTTTGCTCCCAAAGGCCACCACCTCAATTTTCGGATGATTCATTGTGTACTCAGGTAATCCACAGATGCAGGTTACTTCAGGTTGAAAGTGGGGATTTCACCCGCTCTTCCTGAGGCTGCTGAGACACATTTCCCTTTCTCTTCTTTGTTCGCACAGCTCCCGGGCTTCAGCTTTGGATTTGGATCCGCCTCTTTGTGTAGGTCGCTTGAGGGCCTCTGTTCTTTCCTCAGACAGGACAGAATTAAAGGACAAGCTCATTGGGGGCTGTGTCTCATTCAGGCTGGAGGAGTGAGGAGTACGGAATAGGAGTCAGCCTGTAGCGGTATAGCGCATCGTGACTTTGCAGCAGCCTGAGGCGCACCGTGCATCCTCCCAGGGAAGTTATCCCTGCATCACCGGACACTACCAGTGGCGGGCTGCAGAAGGCCCCGGGAGGGGCACTGTGGATAGTGGCCTGTCTTGCTCACAGGCTCCTTGGTGGCGGCAGCAGCAGCATTACGTATCATGCCAGTCTATGGGGTCCGCGCTGATAGCCGCACCTCACGTCCATCTCTGGAGCTCCATTACGCGGCGCTCTTAATACCCTCTCCTCACGCACCAGGAAAGAAATTGGGAAGAAAAATTCTCTTGTCTCTTACGCAGTTGCAGGACTTTTCCAGGACTCCCTCTGAGCTAGACATGGCGTACTAGCACCCTTCAGGCAGTGTTCATGCCGCCAGCCCCCGTCCTCACCGTGGGATCCGGCTGAAACCGCTGCCTCAGCCTCCAACCCCCGCCTTCTCTGGCAGGTGAACAGACAAGCCTCTCAGGCTGTTGAGTTCTGGTCAGCATCGCTCCTCTGTGCAGGAATCTGTCCTCTTTGCCTTCCGCACCTCAATTGCTGGTCTCTCCTCCATGGCTCTGAAGCTTCCCCACTCCAATACACACACTGTCCACCTGCGAAGGGGCTTTCTAGTGTGTGGAAACCTTTCCTCCTTCACAGCTGCTTTCCACTGTTGCAAGTCCCATCCCTAGTCTCTTCTCTCTGTTATTTCTTTCCTGTTTTCCCCTAGCCAGGTACGTGGGGAGTTTCTTGCCCTTTGAGAGGTGTGAGGTCTTCGGCCAGCGTTCTGTGGCTGTTCTATAGGAGCGGTTCTTCCTGCAGATTTATTTCTGATGAATCTGTGGGGAGGAAAGTGATCTCCGCATCTTACTCTTCCGTCATCTTCAAGTTCCTCCCCCGTTGTTGTTTTGATCTGCATTTCTCTAATGATTAGTGATGTTGAGCATTGATTCATGTGTTTTTTGGCAAATAGTATATATGCTTTGGAATAATATCTTTTTCGGTCTTCTGTCCTATTTTGGATTGGGTTGCTTGTTTTTCTGATGTTGAGTTGCATGAGCTCAATGGAGATTAATCCTTTGTCAGTTGCTTCGTTTACAAATATTTTCTCCCATTCTGAGGGTTGTCTTTTCATCCTGATTTTCATTTCCTTTGCTGTGCAAAAGCTTTTCAGTTTCACTACTTCCCATTTGTTTCTTTCTGTTTTTATTTCCAGTTCTCTATGAGGGGGGTCCCAAAACGTCTTTGTGTGATTTATGTCACAGAGTGTTCTGCCTTTGTTTTCTTCTAAGAGTTTTAACGTGTCTGGCCTTACATTTAGGTCTGTAATCGATTTGCAGTTTATTTTTGTGTATGGAATTATGAAGTGTTGTAATTTCATTCTTTTACATGTAGCTGTGCAGTTTCCCCAGAACCATTATTGAAGAGGCTATCTTTTCTCCATTGTGTACTCTTGCCTCCTTTATCAAATAGAAAGGAGTGTGGGTTTATCCGTGGCTTACTGTCCTGTTTCATTGATGTACACTTCTGTTTGTGTGCCAGTAGCATACCATCTATATTATTATAGATTCTTTTTATAGTCTGAAGTCAGGGAACCTGATTTCCTCCAGCTCTGTTTTTCTTTCTCAAGATACCTTTGGCTCTTCAGGCTCTTTTGTGTTTCCACACAAATGGTGAAATATTTTGTTCTAGTTCTGTGACAAATGCCATTGGTAATTCGATAGGGATTGCAATGAACTGTAGATTGCTTTGTGTAGCATTGTCATTTTTGCAATGTTGTTTCTACCAGTCCAAAAACATGGTATATGTCTCCATCTCTTTGTGTCACCTTTAATTTCTTTCCTCAGTGTGTCATGGTTTTCTTCACACATGTATTTTGTCTCTTTGGTAAGTTTACACTCAAGTATGTTATTCTTTTTGTAGCAATGGTAAATGAGAGTGTTTCCTTAATTTCTCTTTCGGATTTTTCATCATTAGTGCATAGTAATGCAAGAGATTTTTGTGCATTAACTTTGTATCCTGTCACTGTACCAAATTCATTGATTCGTTCTGGTAGTTTTCTGGTAGTATCTTTAGATTTCTCTATGTATACTATCCAGTCATCTGAAAAGAGTGACAGATTGACTTCTTCTCTTCCAACTTGGATGCTTTTAATTTCTTTTTCTTCTCTGAATGCTGTGGGTAAAACTTCCAAAACCATCTTAAGTCATATTAGTAACAGTTCGCAAACTTGTCTTTTTCCTGATCTTAAAGGAAATGGTTTCAGTATTTCACCTTTGAGAACAAAGTTGGCTGTGGGTCTGTCATGTATGGCCTTTATTATGTTGAGGTACATTCACTCTATGTGTACTTTCTGGAGGGTGTTATCTTAAACTATTTTTGAATGTTTCCAGAACATTTTTCTCCATTTATTGAGATAATCGTAGGATTTTTCTCCTTCAATTTGTTAGTATGGTTTATCATCTGGATTGATTTGCATATATCGAAAAATCCTGCCTTCCTTGGATAAAGCCCACTTGATCATGGTGTATTATCCCTTTAATGTGCTGTTGGATTCTACTTTCTAGTATTTTCTTTGAGATTCTGACATTTAAGGTCATCAGTGATATTGGCCTGTAGTGTTCAATTTTAGGTGACAATTGGTCTAGTTTTTGTATCAGAGTGATTGTGGCCTCGTTTAATGATTATGGGAGTGTCCCTCACTGTGTTATATTTTGGAAGAGTCTGAGAAGGATAGGTGTTAGCTCTTGTCAAAAGTTTTGATAGAAATCGCCTGTGAAGCCATCTGACCTTGGGCTTTTGCTTGTTGGAAAATTTTAATCACAATTTCAATTTCAGTTCTTGCGATTAGTCTGTTTATACCTTCTTTTTATCTTGGTTCAGTCTCAGAAGGTTGTGCTTTTCGAAGAATTTGTCCATTTCTTCCAGGATGTCCATTTAATTGGCAAAAGATGTTTGTAGTAATCTCTAATGATCCTTTGTATTTCTGCAGGGTTAGTTGTTACTTCTCCTTTTTCATTTCTAATTCTGTTGGTTTGGATTTTCTCCATTTCTTTTCTTAATAAATCTGGCTAATGGTGGATACATTATATGCATGCTCTAAATATCTAGCTTTTAGGTTTCCCGATCTTTGCTCTTGTTTTCTCCATTCTTTTTCATTTATTTCTGATCTGAACTTTCTTATTTCTTTCCTTCTGCTAATCCTTTTTTGTTTGTTTGGTGTTTGTCCATTTTTCTCTAATGGCTTTAGGTGTAAGGCTAGGTTGTTTATATGGGGGATTTCTTGTTTCTTGATGGAGGATTTTATTGCTATCAACTTCCCTGTTAGAACTGCTTTTGCTGCATCCCATAGGTTGGGGTGGTCGTATTTTCATTGTCATTTTTTTCCAGGTATTTTGCGATTTCATCTTTGTTTTCTTCAGTGATTGTTTGATTATTTAACAGCGGTTTGTTTAGCTTCCATGTGTTTCTATTGTTTACTGTTCTTTTTTTCCTGTCATTTATATGTAGTTTCATGGCACTGTGGTGGGAAATTATACCTCATACTCTTTCAGTTTTCTTAAATTGACTAAGGCTCTATGTGTGATCCAAGATATGATATATCCTGGAGAATGTTCCATGAGCACTTGAGAAGAAACTGTTTTCTGGTGTTTTGCAAAGGAAAGTCATATACATATCAGTTAAGTCCCTCTTGTTCAATGTGTCATTTAAAGCCCATGTTTCCTTGTTAATTTTCACTTTGGGTGATCAGTCCATTGGTGAAAGAGGGGTGTTAATTTCCCCTACTATTTTTGTGTTACTCTCAGTTTCCCCTTTTAGGGCTGTTAGAATATATCTTATGTATTGAAGTGCTACTACGTTGGCTTCATAAGGATTTCCATTTGCTGTGTCATCTTCTTTGTTTGATTCCTTCATCAGTATGTAGTGTTCTTCTTGGTTTCCTGCAATAGTCTTTATCTTAAAGTCTATTTCGTCTGATATGAGAATTGGCACACCAGGTTTCCTTTGATTTCCATGTGCTTGGAATGTCTTTTTCCATCCCCTCACTTTCAGTTTGTATGTGTCCCTAGGTCTAAAGTGGGTCGCTCCTAGACATCATATTTAACGGTCTTGTTTTTGTATCCCTTCATCCACTCTATGTGTGTTGGTTGGAGCCTTGAATCCATTTACATTTAAGGTAATTATCCGTGTGTATGTTCGTGTTAGCATTTACTTAATTGTTTTTGGTTTGTTATTGGAGGTCTTTTATTTCCTTTGTGTTTCCTGCTTAGAGAAGTTCCTTTATCATTGGTGATATAGACGGTTTGGTGGTGCTGAATTCTCCTACCTTTGGTTTGTCTCTGAAGTTTTTACTTCCTCCCTCCAATCTGAATGAGATTCTTGCTGAGTACAGTCACATTGGTGGTAGGTTTTTTTCCTTTAATCACTTGAAATATGTCCTTCCACTCCCTACTGTTTTGAAAAATTTCTGCTAAAGATCAGCTGTTAAGTTGATGGGGATTCCCAAATATGGAATTTCTTGCTTTTCCCTCGCTGCTTTTACTACCTTTTCTTTGTATTTCATTCTTGAGAGTTTGATGAATATGTGTCTTGGTGTGTTTCTCCTTGGATTTCTCCTGTTTGAGACTCTCTGAGCTTCCTGGACTTGATTAACTCTTTCCTTTCCCATATTAGAGATGTTTTCAACTATAATCTTTCTGAATATTTTCTCAGTCCCTTTTTTTTTCTCTTCTTCTTCTGGGACCCGTCTGATTCGAATGTTGGTACATTTAATGTTGTTCCAGAGGTCTCTGAGACTGTCCTCAATCTTTTCATTCTAATTTCTTCATACTGCTCTGCAGTAGTGAGTTAAACTATGTTATCTTCCAGGTCACTTATCCGTTCTTCTGCCAGAGTGTTTCTGCTATTGATCACTTCTAGAGAATTTTTAATTTCATTTATTGTTTTCTTCATTATTGTTCGTTTGCCCTTCAGTTCTTCTAGGTCCTTGTGAAAAGTTTCTTGTATTTTCTCTATCCTATTTCCAAGATTTTGGATCATCTTTACTCTCATTATTCTGAAAAATTGTTCATGTAGACTGCCTATTTCCTCTTCATTTGTTAGTTCTGGTGGGGTTTAAGTTGCTCCTTCATCTGCTGTGTGTTTTTCAGTCTCCTCTTTTTGCTTAATTCACTGCTTGTGGGCTCCTTTTCACAGGCTGCAGCTTCATAGTTATCTTTGTTTTAGGTGTCTGTCCCAGGTGGCTAAGTTTGTTCAGTGGGTTGTGTAGGCTTCTTGGTGGAGGGGAGTTGTGCCTGTGTTCTGGTGGATGAAGCTGGATATTGTCTTTCTGCTGGGCAGTTCCACGTCTGGTGGTGTGTGGTTGGGTGTCTGTGGCCTTTCTGCGATTTTAGGCATCCTCTGTGATAATGGATGGGGCTGTGTTCCTGTCTTACTCGTTGTTTGGCATACGGTTTCCAGCACTGTAGCTTGCTGGTCATTGAGTGAACGTGTATCTTGGCGTTGAGATGGTAATCTCTGGGAGATTTTCTCCATTTGATATTACATGGACCTGTAAAGTCTCCTGTTGTCCAGTGTCCTGAGGTTGGCTCTGCCACCTGAGAAGCACAGCACTGACTCCTGGTTGGAGCACCAAGAGACTTTCATCCACATGGCTCAGAATAAAAGGGACAAGAAAGAGAAAGAAACAAAAACAGAGGATAAACGAAGACACAATTATGTCAAGTAAAATAAAATAAAGTTATTAAAATAAAAAATAATTTTTAAGAAAATATTGTAAACGTAAAAATAAGAAAACAGATGGACAGAACCCTAGCACAAATGGTTAAAATTAAGGTTTACAGACAAAATTAAAAACAGAAGCATACACATGGACACTCAAAAAAAGAGAAAAAGTGGGAATAAAATATAACTTTGCTCCCAAAGGCCACCACCTCAATTTTCGGATGATTCATTGTGTACTCAGGTAATCCACAGATGCAGGTTACTTCAGGTTGAAAGTGGGGATTGCACCCGCTCTTCCTGAGGCTGCTGAGACACATTTCCCTTTCTCTTCTTTGTTCGCACAGCTCCCGGGCTTCAGCTTTGGATTTGGATCCGCCTCTTTGTGTAGGTCGCTTGAGGGCCTCTGTTCTTTCCTCAGACAGGACACAATTAAAGGACAAGCTCATAGGGGGCTGTGTCTCACTCAGGCCGGAGGAGTGAGGAGTACGGAATAGGAGTCAGCCTGTAGCGGTATAGCGCATCGTGACTTTGCAGCAGCCTGAGGCACACCGTGCATCCTCCCAGGGAAGTTGTCCCTGCATCAAGGGACACTAGCAGAGGCGGGCTGCAGAAGCCCCCGGGAGGGGCACTGTGGATAGTGGCCTGTCTTTGCTCACAGGCTTCTTGGTGGCGGCAGCAGCAGCCTTACGTCTCATGCCAGTCTCTGGGGTCCACGCTGATAGCCGCACCTCACGCCGATTTCTGCAGCTCCATTACGCGGCGCTCTTAATACCCTCTCCTCACTCACCAGGAAAGAAATTGGGAAGAAAAATTCTCTTGTCTCTTACGCAGTTGCAGGACTTTTCCAGGACTCCCTCTGAGCTAGACATGTTGCACTAGCACACTTCAGGCTATGTTCATGCCGCCAGCCCCAGTCCTCACCGTGGGATCCGGCTGAAACCGCAGCCTCAGCCTCCAACCCCTGCCTTCCGCGGCAGGTGAACAGTGAAGCCTCTCAGGCTGGTGAGTTCTGGTCGGCATCGCTCCTCTGTGCGGGAATCTGTCCACTTTGCCTTCCGCACCTCAGTTGCCTGGCTCTCCTCCGTGGTTCCGAAGCTTCCCCGCTCCCTTGTACACACTGTCCACCTGCGAAGGGGCTTTCTAGTGTGTGGAAACCTTTCCTCCTTCACAGCTGCTTCCCACTGTTGCAAGTCCCATCCCTAGTCTCTTGTCTCCGTTATTTCATTCCTCTTATCCCATACCCAGGTACGTGGGGAGTTTCTTGCCCTTTGGGAGGTGTGAGGTCTTCAGCCAGCGTTCTGTGGCTGTTCTATCGGAGCGGTTCTTCCTGCAGATTTATTTCTGATGAATCTGGGGGAGGAAAGTGATCTCCGCATCTTACTCTTCCGTCATCTTCAAGTTCCTCCCCCGTTGTTGTTTTGATCTGCATTTCTCTAATGATTAGTGATGTTGAGCATTGTTTCATGGGTTTGTTGGCAAATAGTATATATGCTTTGGAGAAATATCTTTTTCGGTCTTCTGGCCTATTTTGGATTGGGTTGTTTGTTTTTCTGATGTTGAGTTGCATGAGCTCAATGGAGATTAATCCTTTGTCAGTTGCTTCGTTTACAAATATTTTCTCCCATTCTGAGGGTTGTCTTTTCATCCTGATTTTCATTTCTTTTGCTGTGCAAAAGCTTTTCAGATTCACTAGGTCCCATTTGTTTCTTTCTGTTTTTATTTCCAGTTCTTTATGAGGGGGGGTCCCAAAACGTCTTTGTGTGTTTTATGTCACAGAGTGTTCTGCCTTTGTTTTCTTCTAAGAGTTTTAACCTGTCTGTCCTTACATTTAGGTCTGTAATCGATTTGCAGTTTATTTTTGTGTATGGAGTTAAGAAGTGTCGTAATTTCATTCTCTTACATGTAGCTGTGCAGTTTCCCCAGAACCATTATTGAAGAGGCTATCTTTTTTCCATTGTATACTCTTGCCTCCTTTATCAAATAGAAAGGAGTGTGGGTTTATCCGTGGCTTACTGTCCTGTTTCATTGATGTACACTTCTGTTTGTGTGCCACTAGCATACCATCTTTATTATTATAGATATTTTTTTATAGTCTTAAGTCAGGGAACCTGATTCCTCCAGCTCTGTTTTTCTTTCTCAAGATACCTTTGGCTCTTCAGGCTCTTTTGTGTTTCCACACAAATGGTGAAATATTTTGTTCTAGTTTTGTGACAAATGCCATTGGTAGTTCAATAAGGATTGCAATGAACTGTAGATTGCTTTGTGTAGCATAGTCATTTTTGCAATGTTGTTTCTACCAGTCCAAAAATATGGTATATGTCTCCATCTCTTTGTGTCACCTTTAATTTCTTTCCTCAGTGTGTCATGGTTTTCCTCACACATGTATTTTGTCTCTTTGGTAAGTTTACACTCAAGTATGTTATTCTTTTTGTAGCAATGGTAAATGAGAGTGTTTCCTTAATTTCTCTTTCGGATTTTTCATCATTAGTGCATAGTAATGCAAGAGATTTTTGTGCATTAACTTTGTATCCTGTCACTGTACCAAATTCATTGATTCGTTCTGGTAGTTGTCTGGTAGCGTCTTTAGAATTCTCTATGTATACTATCTAGTCATCTGAAAACAGTGACAGATTGACTTCTTCTCTTCCAACTTGGATGCTTTTAATTTCTTTTTCTTCTCTGAATGCTGTAGGTAAAACTTCCAAAACCTGCTTAAGTCATATTAGTAACAGTTCGCAAACTTGTCTTTTTCCTGATCTTAAAGGAAATGGTTTCAGTATTTCATCTTTGAGAACAAAGTAGGCTGTGGGTCTGTCATATATGGCCTTTATTATGTTGAGGTACATTCACTCTATGTGTACTTTCTGGAGAGTGTATTCCTAAACTCTTTTTGAATGTTTCCAGAAGATTTTTCTCCATTTATTGAGATAATCATAGGATTTTTCTCCTTCAATTTGTTAGTATGGTTTATCATCTGGATTGATTTGCATATATCGAAAAATCCTGCCTTCCTTGGATAAAGCCCACTTGATCATGGTGTATTATCCCTTTAATGTGCTGTTGGATTCTACTTTCTAGTATTTTCTTTGAGATTCTGACATTTAAGGTCATCAGTGATATTGGCCTGTAGTGTCCAATTTTAGGTGACAACTTGTCTGCTTTTGGTATCAGAGTGATTGTGGCCTCGTTTAATGATTTTGGGAGTGTCCCTCACTCTGTTATATTTTGGAAGAGTCTGAGAAGGATAGGTGTTAGCTCTTGTCAAAAGGTTGGATAGAAATCGCCTGTGAAGCCATCTGACCTTGGGCTTTTGCTTGTTGGAAAATTTTAATCACAAATTCAATTTCAGTGCTTATGATTAGTCTGTTTATAGCTTCTGTTTATCTTGGTTCAGTCTCAGAAGGTTGTGCTTTTCGAAGAATTTGTCCATTTCTTCCAGGATGTCCATTTAATTGGCAAAAGATGTTTGTAGTAATCTCTCATGATCCTTTGTATTTCTGCAGGGTCAGTTGTTACTTCTCCTTTTTCATTTCTAATTCTGTTGATTTGGATCTTCTCCATTTCTTTTCTTAATAAATCTGGCTAATGGTGGATAAATTATATGCATGCTCTTAAATATCTAGCTTTTAGGTTTACCGATCTTTGCTCTTGTTTTCTCCATTCTTTTTCATTTATTTCTGATCTGAACTTTCTTATTTCTTTTCTTCTGCTAATCCTTTTTTGTTTGTTTGGTGTTTGTCCATTTTTCTCTAATGACTTTAGGTGTAAGGCTAGGTTGATTATATAGGGGATTTCTTGTTTCTTGATGGAGGATTTTATTGCTATCAACTTCCCTGTTAGAACTGCTTTTGCTGCATCCCATAGGTTGGGGTGGTCGTATTTTCATTGTCATTTTTTTCCAGGTATTTTGTGATTTCACCTTTGTTTTCTTCAGTGATTGCTTGATTATTTAACAGCGTTTTGTTTAGCTTCCATGTGTTTCTATTGTTTACAGTTCTTTTTTTCCTTTCATTGATATCTAGTTTCATGGCACTGTGGTGGGAAATTATACCTCATACTATTTCAGTTTTCTTAAATTGACTAAGGCTCTATGTGTGACCCAAGATATGACATATCCTGGAGAATGTTCCATGAGCACTTGAGAAGAAACTGTTTTCTGGTGTTTTGCAAAGGAAAGTCATATACATATCAGTTAAGTCCCTCTTGTTCAATGTGTCATTTAAAGCCCATGTTTCCTTGTTTATTTTCATTTTGGGTGATCAGTCCATTGGTGAAAGAGGGGTGTTAATGTTCCCTACTATTTTTGTGTTACTCTCAGTTTCCCCTTTTAGGGCTGTTAGGATATATCCTATGTATTGAAGTGCTACTACGTTGGCTTCATAAGGATTTGCATTTGCTGTGTCATCTTCTTTGTTGGATTCCTTCATCAGTATGTAGTGTTCTTCTTGGTTTCCTGCAATAGTCTTAATCTTAAAGTCTATTTCGTCTGATATGAGAATTGGCACTCCAGTTTTCCTTTGATTTCCATGTGCTTGGAATGTCTTTTTCCATCCCCTCACTTTCAGTTTGTATGTGTCCCTAGGTCTAAAGTGGGTCTCTCCTAGACAACATATTTAACGGTCTTGTTTTTGTATCCCTTCATCCACTCTATGTGTGTTGTTTGGAGCCTTGAATCCATTTACATTTAAGGTAATTATCCGTGTGTATGTTCCTGTTAGCATTTACTTAATTGTTTTTGGTTTGTTATTGGAGGTCTTTTATTTCCTTTGTGTTTCCTGCTTAGAGAAGTTCCTTTATCATTGGTGATATAGACGGTTTGGTGGTGCTGAATTCTCCTACCTTTGGTTGGTCTGTGAAGTTTTTACTTCCTCCGTCCAATCTGAATGAGATTCTTGCTGAGTACAGTCACATTGGTGGTAGGTTTTTTTCCTTTAATCACTTGAAATATGTCCTTCCAGTCCCTACTGTCTTGCAGAATTTCTGCTGAAAGATCAGCTGTTAACTTGATGGGGATTCCTAAATATGGAATTTCTTGCTTTTCCCTTGCTGCTTTTAATACCTTTTCTTTGTATTTCATTCTTGAGAGTTTGATGAATATGTGTCTTGGAGTGTTTCTCCTTGGATTTCTCCTGTTTGGGACTCTCTGAGCTTCCTGGACTTGATTAACTCTTTCCTTTCCCATATTAGAGAAGTTTTCACCTATAATCTTTCTGAATATTTTCTCAGTCCCTTTCTTTTTCTCTTCTTCTTCTGGGACCCGTCTGATTCGAATGTTGGTGCATTTAATGTTGTTCCACAGGTCTCTGAGACTGTCCTCAATCTTTTCATTCTTATTTCTTCATACTGCTCTGCAGTAGTCAGTTAAACTATGTTATCTTCCAGGTCACTTATCCGTTCTTCTGCCAGAGTGTTTCTGCTATTGATCACTTCTAGAGAATTTTTAATTTCATTTATTGTTTTCTTCATTATTGTTCGTTTGCCCTTCAGTTCTTCTAGGTCCTTGTGAAAAGTTTCTTGTATTTTCTCTATTCTATTTCCAAGATTTTGGATCATCTTTACTCTCATTATTCTGAAAAATTGTTCAGGTAGACTGCCTATTTCCTCTTCATTTGTTAGGTCTGGTGGGGTTTAAGTTGCTCCTTCATCTGCTGTGTGTTTTTCAGTCTCCTCTTTTTGCTTAATTCACTGCTTGGGGGCTCCTTTTCACAGGCTGCAGCTTCATAGTTATCTTTGTTTTAGGTGTCTGTCCCAGGTGGCTAAGTTTGTTCAGTGGGTTGTGTAGGCTTCTTGGTGGAGGGGAGTTGTGCCTGTGTTCTGGTGGATGAAGCTGGATCTTGTCTTTCTGCTGGGCAGTTCCACGTCTGGTGGTGTGTGGTTGGGTGTCTGTGGCCTTACTGCGATTTTAGGCATCCTCTCTGATAATGGATGGGGCTGTGTTCCTGTCTTACTCGTTGTTTGGCATACGGTTTCCAGCACTGTAGCTTGCTGGTCATTGAGTGAAGGTGGATCTTGGCGTTGAGATGGAAATCTCTGGGAGATTTTCTCCGTTTGATATTACATGGAGCTGTAAGGTCTCCTGTGGACCAGTGTCCTGAGGTTGGCTCTGCCACCTGAGAAGCGCAGCACTGACTCCTGGTTGGAGCACCAAGAGACTTTCATCCACATGGCTCAGAATAAAAGGGACCAAAAAGAGAAAGAAACAAAGACAGAGGATAAACGAAGACACAATTATGTCAAATAAAATAAATTAAAGTTATTAAAATAAAAAATAATTTTTTAGAAAATGTTTTAAACGTAAAAATAAGAAAACAGACGGACAGAACCCTAGCACAAATGGTTAAAGCTAAGCTTTCCAGACAAAATCACAAACAGAAGCATACACATAGACACTCAAAAAAAGAGAAAAAGTGGCAATAAAATATAGCTTTGCTCCCAAAGGCCACCACCTCAATTTTCGGATGATTCATTGTGTACTCAGGTAATCCACAGATGCAGGTTACTTCAGGTTGAAAGTAGGGATTTCACCCGCTCTTCCTGAGGCTGCTGAGACACATTTCCCTTTCTCTTCTTTGTTCGCACAGCTCCCGGGCTTCAGCTTTGGATTTGGATCCGCCTCTTTGTGTAGGTCGCTTGAGGGCCTCTGTTCTTTCCTCAGACAGGACAGGGTTAAAGGAGAAGCTCATTGGGGGCTGTGTCTCACTCAGGCCGGAGGAGTGAGGAGTACGGAATAGGAGTCAGCCCGTAGCGGTATAGCGCATCGTGACTTTGCAGCAGCCTGAGGCGCACCGTGCATCCTCCCAGGGAAGTTGTCCCTGCATCAAGGGACACTAGCAGAGGCGGGCTGCAGAAGCCCCCGGGAGGGGCACTGTGGATAGTGGCCTGTCTTTGCTCACAGGCTTCTTGGTGGCGGCAGCAGCAGCCTTACGTCTCATGCCAGTCTCTGGGGTCCACGCTGATAGCCGCACCTCACGCCGATTTCTGCAGCTCCATTACGCGGCACTCTTAATACCCTCTCCTCACGCACCAGGAAAGAAATTGGGAAGAAAAATTCTCTTGTCTCTTACGCAGTTGCAGGACTTTTCCAGGACTCCCTCTGAGCTAGACATGTTGCACTAGCACACTTCAGGCTATGTTCATGCCGCCAGCCCCAGTCCTCACCGTGGGATCCGGCTGAAACCGCAGCCTCAGCCTCCAACCCCTGCCTTCCGCGGCAGGTGAACAGTGAAGCCTCTCAGGCTGGTGAGTTCTGGTCGGCATCGCTCCTCTGTGCGGGAATCTGTCCACTTTGCCTTCCGCACCTCAGTTGCTGGGCTCTCCTCCGTGGTTCCGAAGCTTCCCCGCTCCCTTGCACACACTGTCCACCTGCGAAGGGGCTTTCTAGTGTGTGGAAACCTTTCCTCCTTCACAGCTGCTTCCCACTGTTGCAAGTCCCATCCCTAGTCTCTTGTCTCCGTTATTTCATTCCTCTTATCCCCTACCCAGGTACGTGGGGAGTTTCTTGCCCTTTGGGAGGTGTGAGGTCTTCGGCCAGCGTTCTGTGGCTGTTCTACCGGTGCGGTTCTTCCTGCAGATTTATTTCTGATGAATCTGGGGGAGGAAAGTGATCTCCGCATCTTACTCTTCCGTCATCTTCAAGTTCCTCCCCCGTTGTTGTTTTGATCTGCATTTCTCTAATGATTAGTGATGTTGAGCATTGTTTCATGGGTTTGTTGGCAAATAGTATATATGTTTTGGAGAAATATCTTTTTCGGTCTTCTGGCCTATTTTGGATTGGGTTGTTTGTTTTTCTGATGTTGAGTTGCATGAGCTCAATGGAGATTAATCCTTTGTCAGTTGCTTCGTTTACAAATATTTTCTCCCATTCTGAGGGTTGTCTTTTCATCCTGATTTTCATTTCCTTTGCTGTGCAAAAGCTTTTCAGTTTCACTAGGTCCCATTTGTTTCTTTCTGTTTTTATTTCCAGTTCTTTATGAGGGGGGGTCCCAAAACGTCTTTGTGTGTTTTATGTCACAGAGTGTTCTGCCTTTGTTTTCTTCTAAGAGTTTTAACCTGTCTGTCCTTACATTTAGGTCTGTAATCGATTTGCAGTTTATTTTTGTGTATGGAGTTAAGAAGTGTCATAATTTCATTCTCTTACATGTAGCTGTGCAGTTTCCCCAGAACCATTATTGAAGAGGCTATCTTTTTTCCATTGTATACTCTTGCCTCCTTTATCAAATAGAAAGGAGTGTGGGTTTATCCGTGGCTTACTGTCCTGTTTCATTGATGTACACTTCTGTTTGTGTGCCAGTAGCATACCATCTTTATTATTATAGATATTTTTTTATAGTCTTAAGTCAGGGAACCTGATTTCCTCCAGCTCTGTTTTTCTTTCTCAAGATACCTTTGGCTCTTCAGGCTCTTTTGTGTTTCCACACAAATGGTGAAATATTTTGTTCTAGTTTTGTGACAAATGCCATTGGTAGTTCAATAGGGATTGCAATGAACTGTAGATTGCTTTGTGTAGCATAGTCATTTTTGCAATGTTGTTTCTACCAGTCCAAAAACATGGTATATGTCTCCATCTCTTTGTGTCACCTTTAATTTCTTTCCTCAGTGTGTCATGGTTTTCCTCACACATGTATTTTGTCTCTTTGGTAAGTTTACACTCAAGTATGTTATTCTTTTTGTAGCAATGGTAAATGAGAGTGTTTCCTTAATTTCTCTTTCGGATTTTTCATCATTAGTGCATAGTAATGCAAGAGATTTTTGTGCATTAACTTTGTATCCTGTCACTGTACCAAATTCATTGATTCGTTCTGGTAGTTGTCTGGTAGCGTCTTTAGAATTCTCTATGTATACTATCTAGTCATCTGAAAACAGTGACAGATTGACTTCTTCTCTTCCAACTTGGATGCTTTTAATTTCTTTTTCTTCTCTGAATGCTGTGGGTAAAACTTCCAAAACCTGCTTAAGTCATATTAGTAACAGTTCGCAAACTTGTCTTTTTCCTGATCTTAAAGGAAATGGTTTCAGTATTTCATCTTTGAGAACAAAGTAGGCTGTGGGTCTGTCATATATGGCCTTTATTATGTTGAGGTACATTCACTCTATGTGTACTTTCTGGAGAGTGTTTTCCTAAACTCTTTTTGAATGTTTCCAGAAGATTTTTCTCCATTTATTGAGATAATCATAGGATTTTTCTCCTTCAATTTGTTAGTATGGTTTATCATCTGGATTGATTTGCATATATCGAAAAATCCTGCCTTCCTTGGATAAAGCCCACTTGATCATGGTGTATTATCCCTTTAATGTGCTGTTGGATTCTACTTTCTAGTATTTTCTTTGAGATTCTGACATTTAAGATCATCAGTGATATTGGCCTGTAGTGTCCAATTTTAGGTGACAACTTGTCTGCTTTTGGTATCAGAGTGATTGTGGCCTCGTTTAATGATTTTGGGAGTGTCCCTCACTCTGTTATATTTTGGAAGAGTCTGAGAAGGATAGGTGTTAGCTCTTGTCAAAAGGTTGGATAGAAATCGCCTGTGAAGCCATCTGACCTTGGGCTTTTGCTTGTTGGAAAATTTTAATCACAAATTCAATTTCAGTGCTTATGATTAGTCTGTTTATAGCTTCTGTTTATCTTGGTTCAGTCTCAGAAGGTTGTGCTTTTCGAAGAATTTGTCCATTTCTTCCAGGTTGTCCATTTAATTGGCAAAAGATGTTTGTAGTAATCTCTCATGATCCTTTGTATTTCTGCAGGGTCAGTTGTTACTTCTCCTTTTTCATTTCTAATTCTGTTGATTTGGATCTTCTCCATTTCTTTTCTTAATAAATCTGGCTAATGGTGGATAAATTATATGCATGCTCTTAAATATCTAGCTTTTAGGTTTACCGATCTTTGCTCTTGTTTTCTCCATTCTTTTTCATTTATTTCTGATCTGAACTTTCTTATTTCTTTTCTTCTGCTAATCCTTTTTTGTTTGTTTGGTGTTTGTCCATTTTTCTCTAATGGCTTTAGGTGTAAGGCTAGGTTGATTATATAGGGGATTTCTTGTTTCTTGATGGAGGATTTTATTGCTATCAACTTCCCTGTTAGAACTGCTTTTGCTGCATCCCATAGGTTGGGGTGGTCGTATTTTCATTGTCATTTTTTTCCAGGTATTTTGTGATTTCATCTTTGTTTTCTTCAGTGATTGCTTGATTATTTAACAGCGTTTTGTTTATCTTCCATGTGTTTCTTTTGTATACAGTTCTTTTTTTCCTTTCACTGATATCTAGTTTCATGGCACTGTGGTGGGAAATTATACCTCATACTATTTCAGTTTTCTTAAATTGACTAAGGCTCTATGTGTGACCCAAGATATGACATATCCTGGAGAATGTTCCATGAGCACTTGAGAAGAAACTGTTTTCTGTTGTTTTGCAAAGGAAAGTCATCTACATATCAGTTAAGTCCCTCTTGTTCAATGTGTCATTTAAAGCCCATGTTTCCTTGTTTATTTTCATTTTGGGTGATCAGTCCATTGGTGAAAGAGGGGTGTTAATGTTCCCTACTATTTTTGTGTTACTCTCAGTTTCCCCTTTTAGGGCTGTTAGGATATATCCTATGTATTGAAGTGCTACTACATTGGCTTCATAAGGATTTGCATTTGCTGTGTCATCTTCTTTGTTGGATTCCTTCATCAGTATGTAGTGTTCTTCTTGGTTTCCTGCAATAGTCTTAATCTTAAAGTCTATTTCGTCTGATATGAGAATTGGCACTCCAGTTTTCCTTTGATTTCCATGTGCTTGGAATGTCTTTTTCCATCCCCTCACTTTCAGTTTGTATGTGTCCCTAGGTCTAAAGTGGGTCTCTCCTAGACAACATATTTAACGGTCTTGTTTTTGTATCCCTTCATCCACTCTATGTGTGTTGTTTGGAGCCTTGAATCCATTTACATTTAAGGTAATTATCCGTGTGTATGTTCCTGTTAGCATTTACTTAATTGTTTTTGGTTTGTTATTGGAGGTCTTTTATTTCCTTTGTGTTTCCTGCTTAGAGAAGTTCCTTTATCATTGGTGATATAGACGGTTTGGTGGTGCTGAATTCTCCTACCTTTGGTTGGTCTGTGAAGTTTTTACTTCCTCCGTCCAATCTGAATGAGATTCTTGCTGAGTACAGTCACATTGGTGGTAGGTTTTTTTCCTTTAATCACTTGAAATATGTCCTTCCAGTCCCTACTGTCTTGCAGAATTTCTGCTGAAAGATCAGCTGTTAACTTGATGGGGATTCCCAAATATGGAATTTCTTGCTTTTCCCTTGCTGCTTTTAATACCTTTTCTTTGTATTTCATTCTTGAGAGTTTGATGAATATGTGTCTTGGAGTGTTTCTCCTTGGATTTCTCCTGTTTGGGACTCTCTGAGCTTCCTGGACTTGATTAACTCTTTCCTTTCCCATATTAGAGAAGTTTTCACCTATAATCTTTCTGAATATTTTCTCAGTCCCTTTCTTTTTCTCTTCTTCTTCTGGGACCCGTCTGATTCCAATGTTGGTACATTTAATGTTGTTCCAGAGGTCTCTGAGACTGTCCTCAATCTTTTCATTCTTATTTCTTCATACTGCTCTGCAGTAGTGAGTTAAACTATGTTATCTTCCAGGTCACTTATCCGTTCTTCTGCCAGAGTGTTTCTGCTATTGATCACTTCTAGAGAATTTTTAATTTCATTTATTGTTTTCTTCATTATTGTTCGTTTGCCCTTCAGTTCTCCTAGGTCCTTGTGAAAAGTTTCTTGTATTTTCTCTGTCCTATTTCCAAGATTTTGGATCATCTTTACTCTCATTATTCTGAAAAATTGTTCAGGTAGACTGCCTATTTCCTCTTCATTTGTTAGGTCTGGTGGGGTTTAAGTTGCTCCTTCATCTGCTGTGTGTTTTTCAGTCTCCTCTTTTTGCTTAATTCACTGCTTGGGGGCTCCTTTTCACAGGCTGCAGCTTCATAGTTATCTTTGTTTTAGGTGTCTGTCCCAGGTGGCTAAGTTTGTTCAGTGGGTTGTGTAGGCTTCTTGGTGGAGGGGAGTTGTGCCTGTGTTCTGGTGGATGAAGCTGGATCTTGTCTTTCTGCTGGGCAGTTCCACGTCTGGTGGTGTGTGGTTGGGTGTCTGTGGCCTTACTGCGATTTTAGGCATCCTCTCTGATAATGGATGGGGCTGTGTTCCTGTCTTACTCGTTGTTTGGCATACGGTTTCCAGCACTGTAGCTTGCTGGTCATTGAGTGAAGGTGGATCTTGGCGTTGAGATGGAAATCTCTGGGAGATTTTCTCCGTTTGATATTACATGGAGCTGTAAGGTCTCCTGTGGACCAGTGTCCTGAGGTTGGCTCTGCCACCTGAGAAGCGCAGCACTGACTCCTGGTTGGAGCACCAAGAGAATTTCATCCACATGGCTCAGAATAAAAGGGACCAAAAAGAGAAAGAAACAAAGACAGAGGATAAACGAAGACACAATTATGTCAAATAAAATAAATTAAAGTTATTAAAATAAAAAATAATTTTTAAGAAAATGTTTTAAACGTAAAAATAAGAAAACAGACGGACAGAACCCTAGCACAAATGGTTAAAGCTAAGCTTTCCAGACAAAATCACAGACAGAAGCATACACATAGACACTCAAAAAAAGAGAAAAAGTGGCAATAAAATATAGCTTTGCTCCCAAAGGCCACCACCTCAATTTTCGAATGATTCATTGTGTACTCAGGTAATCCACAGATGCAGGTTACTTCAGGTTGAAAGTAGGGATTTCACCCGCTCTTCCTGAGGCTGCTGAGACACATTTCCCTTTCTCTTCTTTGTTCGCACAGCTCCCGGGCTTCAGCTTTGGATTTGGATCCGCCTCTTTGTGTAGGTCGCTTGAGGGCCTCTGTTCTTTCCTCAGACAGGACAGGGTTAAAGGAGAAGCTCATTGGGGGCTGTGTCTCACTCAGGCCGGAGGAGTGAGGAGTACGGAATAGGAGTCAGCCCGTAGCGGTATAGCGCATCGTGACTTTGCAGCAGCCTGAGGCGCACCGTGCATCCTCCCAGGGAAGTTGTCCCTGCATCAAGGGACACTAGCAGAGGCGGGCTGCAGAAGCCCCCGGGAGGGGCACTGTGGATAGTGGCCTGTCTTTGCTCACAGGCTTCTTGGTGGCGGCAGCAGCAGCCTTACGTCTCATGCCAGTCTCTGGGGTCCACGCTGATAGCCGCACCTCACGCCGATTTCTGCAGCTCCATTACGCGGCGCTCTTAATACCCTCTCCTCACGCACCAGGAAAGAAATTGGGAAGAAAAATTCTCTTGTCTCTTACGCAGTTGCAGGACTTTTCCAGGACTCCCTCTGAGCTAGACATGTTGCACTAGCACACTTCAGGCTATGTTCATGCCGCCAGCCCCAGTCCTCACCGTGGGATCCGGCTGAAACCGCAGCCTCAGCCTCCAACCCCTGCCTTCCGCGGCAGGTGAACAGTGAAGCCTCTCAGGCTGGTGAGTTCTGGTCGGCATCGCTCCTCTGTGCGGGAATCTGTCCACTTTGCCTTCCGCACCTCAGTTGCTGGGCTCTCCTCCGTGGTTCCGAAGCTTCCCCGCTCCCTTGCACACACTGTCCACCTGCGAAGGGGCTTTCTAGTGTGTGGAAACCTTTCCTCCTTCACAGCTGCTTCCCACTGTTGCAAGTCCCATCCCTAGTCTCTTGTCTCCGTTATTTCATTCCTCTTATCCCCTACCCAGGTACGTGGGGAGTTTCTTGCCCTTTGGGAGGTGTGAGGTCTTCGGCCAGCGTTCTGTGGCTGTTCTATCGGAGCGGTTCTTCCTGCAGATTTATTTCTGATGAATCTGTGGGTTGGAAAGTGATCTCCGCATCTTACTCTTCCGTCATCTTCAAGTTCCTCCCCCGTTGTTGTTTTGATCTGCATTTCTCTAATGATTAGTGATGTTGAGCATTGTTTCATGGGTTTGTTGGCAAATAGTATATATGCTTTGGAGAAATATCTTTTTCGGTCTTCTGGCCTATTTTGGATTGGGTTGTTTGTTTTTCTGATGTTGAGTTGCATGAGCTCAATGGAGATTAATCCTTTGTCAGTTGCTTCGTTTACAAATATTTTCTCCCATTCTGAGGGTTGTCTTTTCATCCTGATTTTCATTTCCTTTGCTGTGCAAAAGCTTTTCAGTTTCACTAGGTCCCATTTGTTTCTTTCTGTTTTTATTTCCAGTTCTTTATGAGGGGGGGTCCCAAAACGTCTTTGTGTGTTTTATGTCACAGAGTGTTCTGCCTTTGTTTTCTTCTAAGAGTTTTAACCTGTCTGTCCTTACATTTAGGTCTGTAATCGATTTGCAGTTTATTTTTGTGTATGGAGTTAAGAAGTGTCGTAATTTCATTCTCTTACATGTAGCTGTGCAGTTTCCCCAGAACCATTATTGAAGAGGCTATCTTTTTTCCATTGTATACTCTTGCCTCCTTTATCAAATAGAAAGGAGTGTGGGTTTATCCGTGGCTTACTGTCCTGTTTCATTGATGTACACTTCTGTTGGTGTGCCAGTAGCATACCATCTTTATTATTATACATTTTTTTTATAGTCTGAAGTCAGGGAACCTGATTCCTCCAGCTCTGTTTTTCTTTCTCAAGATACCTTTGGCTCTTCAGGCTCTTTTGTGTTTCCACACAAATGGTGAAATATTTTGTTCTAGTTTTGTGACAAATGCCATTGGTAGTTCAATAGGGATTGCAATGAACTGTAGATTGCTTTGTGTAGCATAGTCATTTTTGCAATGTTGTTTCTACCAGTCCAAAAACATGGTATATGTCTCCATCTCTTTGTGTCACCTTTAATTTCTTTCCTCAGTGTGTCATGGTTTTCCTCACACATGTATTTTGTCTCTTTGGTAAGTTTACACTCAAGTATGTTATTCTTTTTGTAGCAATGGTAAATGAGAGTGTTTCCTTAATTTCTCTTTCGGATTTTTCATCATTAGTGCATAGTAATGCAAGAGATTTTTGTGCATTAACTTTGTATCCTGTCACTGTACCAAATTCATTGATTCGTTCTGGTAGTTGTCTGGTAGCGTCTTTAGAATTCTCTATGTATACTATCTAGTCATCTGAAAACAGTGACAGATTGACTTCTTCTCTTCCAACTTGGATGCTTTTAATTTCTTTTTCTTCTCTGAATGCTGTGGGTAAAACTTCCAAAACCTGCTTAAGTCATATTAGTAACAGTTCGCAAACTTGTCTTTTTCCTGATCTTAAAGGAAATGGTTTCAGTATTTCATCTTTGAGAACAAAGTAGGCTGTGGGTCTGTCATATATGGCCTTTATTATGTTGAGGTACATTCACTCTATGTGTACTTTCTGGAGAGTGTTTTCCTAAACTCTTTTTGAATGTTTCCAGAAGATTTTTCTCCATTTATTGAGATAATCATAGGATTTTTCTCCTTCAATTTGTTAGTATGGTTTATCATCTGGATTGATTTGCATATATCGAAAAATCCTGCCTTCCTTGGATAAAGCCCACTTGATCATGGTGTATTATCCCTTTAATGTGCTGTTGGATTCTACTTTCTAGTATTTTCTTTGAGATTCTGACATTTAAGATCATCAGTGATATTGGCCTGTAGAGTCCAATTTTAGGTGACAACTTGTCTGCTTTTGGTATCAGAGTGATTGTGGCCTCGTTTAATGATTTTGGGAGTGTCCCTCACTCTGTTATATTTTGGAAGAGTCTGAGAAGGATAGGTGTTAGCTCTTGTCAAAAGGTTGGATAGAAATCGCCTGTGAAGCCATCTGACCTTGGGCTTTTGCTTGTTGGAAAATTTTAATCACAAATTCAATTTCAGTGCTTATGATTAGTCTGTTTATAGCTTCTGTTTATCTTGGTTCAGTCTCAGAAGGTTGTGCTTTTCGAAGAATTTGTCCATTTCTTCCAGGTTGTCCATTTAATTGGCAAAAGATGTTTGTAGTAATCTCTCATGATCCTTTGTATTTCTGCAGGGTCAGTTGTTACTTCTCCTTTTTCATTTCTAATTCTGTTGATTTGGATCTTCTCCATTTCTTTTCTTAATAAATCTGGCTAATGGTGGATAAATTATATGCATGCTCTTAAATATCTAGCTTTTAGGTTTACCGATCTTTGCTCTTGTTTTCTCCATTCTTTTTCATTTATTTCTGATCTGAACTTTCTTATTTCTTTTCTTCTGCTAATCCTTTTTTGTTTGTTTGGTGTTTGTCCATTTTTCTCTAATGGCTTTAGGTGTAAGGCTAGCTTGATTATATAGGGGATTTCTTGTTTCTTGATGGAGGATTTTATTGCTATCAACTTCCCTGTTAGAACTGCTTTTGCTGCATCCCATAGGTTGGGGTGGTCGTATTTTCATTGTCATTTTTTTCCAGGTATTTTGTGATTTCATCTTTGTTTTCTTCAGTGATTGCTTGATTATTTAACAGCGTTTTGTTTAGCTTCCATGTGTTTCTTTTGTTTACAGTTCTTTTTTTCCTTTCACTGATATCTAGTTTCATGGCACTGTGGTGGGAAATTATACCTCATACTATTTCAGTTTTCTTAAATTGACTAAGGCTCTATGTGTGACCCAAGATATGACATATCCTGGAGAATGTTCCATGAGCACTTGAGAAGAAACTGTTTTCTGGTGTTTTGCAAAGGAAAGTCATCTACATATCAGTTAAGTCCCTCTTGTTCAATGTGTCATTTAAAGCCCATGTTTCCTTGTTTATTTTCATTTTGGGTGATCAGTCCATTGGTGAAAGAGGGGTGTTAATGTTCCCTACTATTTTTGTGTTACTCTCAGTTTCCCCTTTTAGGGCTGTTAGGATATATCCTATGTATTGAAGTGCTACTACGTTGGCTTCATAAGGATTTGCATTTGCTGTGTCATCTTCTTTGTTGGATTCCTTCATCAGTATGTAGTGTTCTTCTTGGTTTCCTGCAATAGTCTTAATCTTAAAGTCTATTTCGTCTGATATGAGAATTGGCACTCCAGTTTTCCTTTGATTTCCATGTGCTTGGAATGTCTTTTTCCATCCCCTCACTTTCAGTTTGTATGTGTCCCTAGGTCTAAAGTGGGTCTCTCCTAGACAACATATTTAACGGTCTTGTTTTTGTATCCCTTCATCCACTCTATGTGTGTTGTTTGGAGCCTTGAATCCATTTACATTTAAGGTAATTATCCGTGTGTATGTTCCTGTTAGCATTTACTTAATTGTTTTTGGTTTGTTATTGGAGGTCTTTTATTTCCTTTGTGTTTCCTGCTTAGAGAAGTTCCTTTATCATTGGTGATATAGACGGTTTGGTGGTGCTGAATTCTCCTACCTTTGGTTGGTCTGTGAAGTTTTTACTTCCTCCGTCCAATCTGAATGAGATTCTTGCTGAGTACAGTCACATTGGTGGTAGGTTTTTTTCCTTTAATCACTTGAAATATGTCCTTCCAGTCCCTACTGTCTTGCAGAATTTCTGCTGAAAGATCAGCTGTTAACTTGATGGGGATTCCCAAATATGGAATTTCTTGCTTTTCCCTTGCTGCTTTTAATACCTTTTCTTTGTATTTCATTCTTGAGAGTTTGATGAATATGTGTCTTGGAGTGTTTCTCCTTGGATTTCTCCTGTTTGGGACTCTCTGAGCTTCCTGGACTTGATTAACTCTTTCCTTTCCCATATTAGAGAAGTTTTCACCTATAATCTTTCTGAATATTTTCTCAGTCCCTTTCTTTTTCTCTTCTTCTTCTGGGACCCGTCTGATTCCAATGTTGGTACATTTAATGTTGTTCCAGAGGTCTCTGAGACTGTCCTCAATCTTTTCATTCTTATTTCTTCATACTGCTCTGCAGTAGTGAGTTAAACTATGTTATCTTCCAGGTCACTTATCCGTTCTTCTGCCAGAGTGTTTCTGCTATTGATCACTTCTAGAGAATTTTTAATTTCATTTATTGTTTTCTTCATTATTGTTCGTTTGCCCTTCAGTTCTTCTAGGTCCTTGTGAAAAGTTTCTTGTATTTTCTCTGTCCTATTTCCAAGATTTTGGATCATCTTTACTCTCATTATTCTGAAAAATTGTTCAGGTAGACTGCCTATTTCCTCTTCATTTGTTAGGTCTGGTGGGGTTTAAGTTGCTCCTTCATCTGCTGTGTGTTTTTCAGTCTCCTCTTTTTGCTTAATTCACTGCTTGGGGGCTCCTTTTCACAGGCTGCAGCTTCATAGTTATCTTTGTTTTAGGTGTCTGTCCCAGGTGGCTAAGTTTGTTCAGTGGGTTGTGTAGGCTTCTTGGTGGAGGGGAGTTGTGCCTGTGTTCTGGTGGATGAAGCTGGATCTTGTCTTTCTGCTGGGCAGTTCCACGTCTGGTGGTGTGTGGTTGGGTGTCTGTGGCCTTACTGCGATTTTAGGTATCCTCTCTGATAATGGATGGGGCTGTGTTCCTGTCTTACTCGTTGTTTGGCATACGGTTTCCAGCACTGTAGCTTGCTGGTCATTGAGTGAAGGTGGATCTTGGCGTTGAGATGGAAATCTCTGGGAGATTTTCTCCGTTTGATATTACATGGAGCTGTAAGGTCTCCTGTGGACCAGTGTCCTGAGGTTGGCTCTGCCACCTGAGAAGCGCAGCACTGACTCCTGGTTGGAGCACCAAGAGACTTTCATCCACATGGCTCAGAATAAAAGGGACCAAAAAGAGAAAGAAACAAAGACAGAGGATAAACGAAGACACAATTATGTCAAATAAAATAAATTAAAGTTATTAAAATAAAAAATAATTTTTAAGAAAATGTTTTAAACGTAAAAATAAGAAAACAGACGGACAGAACCCTAGCACAAATGGTTAAAGCTAAGCTTTCCAGACAAAATCACAGACAGAAGCATAAACATAGACACTCAAAAAAAGAGAAAAAGTGGCAATAAAATATAGCTTTGCTCCCAAAGGCCACCACCTCAATTTTCGAATGATTCATTGTGTACTCAGGTAATCCACAGATGCAGGTTACTTCAGGTTGAAAGTAGGGATTTCACCCGCTCTTCCTGAGGCTGCTGAGACACATTTCCCTTTCTCTTCTTTGTTCGCACAGCTCCCGGGCTTCAGCTTTGGATTTGGATCCGCCTCTTTGTGTAGGTCGCTTGAGGGCCTCTGTTCTTTCCTCAGACAGGACAGGGTTAAAGGAGAAGCTCATTGGGGGCTGTGTCTCACTCAGGCCGGAGGAGTGAGGAGTACGGAATAGGAGTCAGCCCGTAGCGGTATAGCGCATCGTGACTTTGCAGCAGCCTGAGGCGCACCGTGCATCCTCCCAGGGAAGTTGTCCCTGCATCAAGGGACACTAGCAGAGGCGGGCTGCAGAAGCCCCCGGGAGGGGCACTGTGGATAGTGGCCTGTCTTTGCTCACAGGCTTCTTGGTGGCGGCAGCAGCAGCCTTACGTCTCATGCCAGTCTCTGGGGTCCACGCTGATAGCCGCACCTCACGCCGATTTCTGCAGCTCCATTACGCGGCGCACTTAATACCCTCTCCTCACGCACCAGGAAAGAAATTGGGAAGAAAAATTCTCTTGTCTCTTACGCAGTTGCAGGACTTTTCCAGGACTCCCTCTGAGCTAGACATGTTGCACTAGCACACTTCAGGCTATGTTCATGCCGCCAGCCCCAGTCCTCACCGTGGGATCCGGCTGAAACCGCAGCCTCAGCCTCCAACCCCTGCCTTCCGCGGCAGGTGAACAGTGAAGCCTCTCAGGCTGGTGAGTTCTGGTCGGCATCGCTCCTCTGTGCGGGAATCTGTCCACTTTGCCTTCCGCACCTCAGTTGCTGGGCTCTCCTCCGTGGTTCCGAAGCTTCCCCGCTCCCTTGCACACACTGTCCACCTGCGAAGGGGCTTTCTAGTGTGTGGAAACCTTTCCTCCTTCACAGCTGCTTCCCACTGTTGCAAGTCCCATCCCTAGTCTCTTGTCTCCGTTATTTCATTCCTCTTATCCCCTACCCAGGTACGTGGGGAGTTTCTTGCCCTTTGGGAGGTGTGAGGTCTTCGGCCAGCGTTCTGTGGCTGTTCTACCGGAGCGGTTCTTCCTGCAGATTTATTTCTGATGACTCTGTGGGTTGGAAAGTGATCTCCGCATCTTACTCTTCCGTCATCTTCAAGTTCCTCCCCCGTTGTTGTTTTGATCTGCATTTCTCTAATGATTAGTGATGTTGAGCATTGTTTCATGGGTTTGTTGGCAAATAGTATATATGCTTTGGAGAAATATCTTTTTCGGTCTTCTGGCCTATTTTGGATTGGGTTGTTTGTTTTTCTGATGTTGAGTTGCATGAGCTCAATGGAGATTAATCCTTTGTCAGTTGCTTCGTTTACAAATATTTTCTCCCATTCTGAGGGTTGTCTTTTCATCCTGATTTTCATTTCCTTTGCTGTGCAAAAGCTTTTCAGTTTCACTAGGTCCCATTTGTTTCTTTCTGTTTTTATTTCCAGTTCTTTATGAGGGGGGGTCCCAAAACGTCTTTGTGTGTTTTATGTCACAGAGTGTTCTGCCTTTGTTTTCTTCTAAGAGTTTTAACCTGTCTGTCCTTACATTTAGGTCTGTAATCGATTTGCAGTTTATTTTTGTGTATGGAGTTAAGAAGTGTCGTAATTTCATTCTCTTACATGTAGCTGTGCAGTTTCCCCAGAACCATTATTGAAGAGGCTATCTTTTTTCCATTGTATACTCTTGCCTCCTTTATCAAATAGAAAGGAGTGTGGGTTTATCCGTGGCTTACTGTCCTGTTTCATTGATGTACACTTCTGTTTGTGTGCCAGTAGCATACCATCTTTATTATTATAGATATTTTTTTATAGTCTTAAGTCAGGGAACCTGATTCCTCCAGCTCTGTTTTTCTTTCTCAAGATACCTTTGGCTCTTCAGGCTCTTTTGTGTTTCCACACAAATGGTGAAATATTTTGTTCTAGTTTTGTGACAAATGCCATTGGTAGTTCAATAGGGATTGCAATGAACTGTAGATTGCTTTGTGTAGCATAGTCATTTTTGCAATGTTGTTTCTACCAGTCCAAAAACATGGTATATGTCTCCATCTCTTTGTGTCACCTTTAATTTCTTTCCTCAGTGTGTCATGGTTTTCCTCACACATGTAATTTGTCTCTTTGGTAAGTTTACACTCAAGTATGTTATTCTTTTTGTAGCAATGGTAAATGAGAGTGTTTCCTTAATTTCTCTTTCGGATTTTTCATCATTAGTGCATAGTAATGCAAGAGATTTTTGTGCATTAACTTTGTATCCTGTCACTGTACCAAATTCATTGATTCGTTCTGGTAGTTGTCTGGTAGCGTCTTTAGAATTCTCTATGTATACTATCTAGTCATCTGAAAACAGTGACAGATTGACTTCTTCTCTTCCAACTTGGATGCTTTTAATTTCTTTTTCTTCTCTGAATGCTGTGGGTAAAACTTCCAAAACCTGCTTAAGTCATATTAGTAACAGTTCGCAAACTTGTCTTTTTCCTGATCTTAAAGGAAATGGTTTCAGTATTTCATCTTTGAGAACAAAGTAGGCTGTGGGTCTGTCATATATGGCCTTTATTATGTTGAGGTACATTCACTCTATGTGTACTTTCTGGAGAGTGTTTTCCTAAACTCTTTTTGAATGTTTCCAGAAGATTTTTCTCCATTTATTGAGATAATCATAGGATTTTTCTCCTTCAATTTGTTAGTATGGTTTATCATCTGGATTGATTTGCATATATCGAAAAATCCTGCCTTCCTTGGATAAAGCCCACTTGATCATGGTGTATTATCCCTTTAATGTGCTGTTGGATTCTACTTTCTAGTATTTTCTTTGAGATTCTGACATTTAAGGTCATCAGTGATATTGGCCTGTAGTGTCCAATTTTAGGTGACAACTTGTCTGCTTTTGGTATCAGAGTGATTGTGGCCTCGTTTAATGATTTTGGGAGTGTCCCTCACTCTGTTATATTTTGGAAGAGTCTGAGAAGGATAGGTGTTAGCTCTTGTCAAAAGGTTGGATAGAAATCGCCTGTGAAGCCATCTGACCTTGGGCTTTTGCTTGTTGGAAAATTTTAATCACAAATTCAATTTCAGTGCTTATGATTAGTCTGTTTATAGCTTCTGTTTATCTTGGTTCAGTCTCAGAAGGTTGTGCTTTTCGAAGAATTTGTCCATTTCTTCCAGGTTGTCCATTTAATTGGCAAAAGATGTTTGTAGTAATCTCTCATGATCCTTTGTATTTCTGCAGGGTCAGTTGTTACTTCTCCTTTTTCATTTCTAATTCTGTTGATTTGGATCTTCTCCATTTCTTTTCTTAATAAATCTGGCTAATGGTGGATACATTATATGCATGCTCTTAAATATCTAGCTTTTAGGTTTACCGATCTTTGCTCTTGTTTTCTCCATTCTTTTTCATTTATTTCTGATCTGAACTTTCTTATTTCTTTTCTTCTGCTAATCCTTTTTTGTTTGTTTGGTGTTTGTCCATTTTTCTCTAATGGCTTTAGGTGTAAGGCTAGCTTGATTATATAGGGGATTTCTTGTTTCTTGATGGAGGATTTTATTGCTATCAACTTCCCTGTTAGAACTGCTTTTGCTGCATCCCATAGGTTGGGGTGGTCGTATTTTCATTGTCATTTTTTTCCAGGTATTTTGTGATTTCATCTTTGTTTTCTTCAGTGATTGCTTGATTATTTAACATCGTTTTGTTTAGCTTCCATGTGTTTCTATTGTTTACAGTTCTTTTTTTCCTTTCATTGATATCTAGTTTCATGGCACTGTGGTGGGAAATTATACCTCATACTATTTCAGTTTTCTTAAATTGACTAAGGCTCTATGTGTGACCCAAGATATGACATATCCTGGAGAATGTTCCATGAGCACTTGAGAAGAAACTGTTTTCTGGTGTTTTGCAAAGGAAAGTCATCTACATATCAGTTAAGTCCCTCTTGTTCAATGTGTCATTTAAAGCCCATGTTTCCTTGTTTATTTTCATTTTGGGTGATCAGTCCATTGGTGAAAGAGGGGTGTTAATGTTCCCTACTATTTTTGTGTTACTCTCAGTTTCCCCTTTTAGGGCTGTTAGGATATATCCTATGTATTGAAGTGCTACTACGTTGGCTTCATAAGGATTTGCATTTGCTGTGTCATCTTCTTTGTTGGATTCCTTCATCAGTATGTAGTGTTCTTCTTGGTTTCCTGCAATAGTCTTAATCTTAAAGTCTATTTCGTCTGATATGAGAATTGGCACTCCAGTTTTCCTTTGATTTCCATGTGCTTGGAATGTCTTTTTCCATCCCCTCACTTTCAGTTTGTATGTGTCCCTAGGTCTAAAGTGGGTCTCTCCTAGACAACATATTTAACGGTCTTGTTTTTGTATCCCTTCATCCACTCTATGTGTGTTGTTTGGAGCCTTGAATCCATTTACATTTAAGGTAATTATCCGTGTGTATGTTCCTGTTAGCATTTACTTAATTGTTTTTGGTTTGTTATTGGAGGTCTTTTATTTCCTTTGTGTTTCCTGCTTAGAGAAGTTCCTTTATCATTGGTGATATAGACGGTTTGGTGGTGCTGAATTCTCCTACCTTTGGTTGGTCTGTGAAGTTTTTACTTCCTCCGTCCAATCTGAATGAGATTCTTGCTGAGTACAGTCACATTGGTGGTAGGTTTTTTTCCTTTAATCACTTGAAATATGTCCTTCCAGTCCCTACTGTCTTGCAGAATTTCTGCTGAAAGATCAGCTGTTAACTTGATGGGGATTCCCAAATATGGAATTTCTTGCTTTTCCCTTGCTGCTTTTAATACCTTTTCTTTGTATTTCATTCTTGAGAGTTTGATGAATATGTGTCTTGGAGTGTTTCTCCTTGGATTTCTCCTGTTTGGGACTCTCTGAGCTTCCTGGACTTGATTAACTCTTTCCTTTCCCATATTAGAGAAGTTTTCACCTATAATCTTTCTGAATATTTTCTCAGTCCCTTTCTTTTTCTCTTCTTCTTCTGGGACCCGTCTGATTCCAATGTTGGTACATTTAATGTTATTCCAGAGGTCTCTGAGACTGTCCTCAATCTTTTCATTCTTATTTCTTCATACTGCTCTGCAGTAGTGAGTTAAACTATGTTATCTTCCAGGTCACTTATCCGTTCTTCTGCCAGAGTGTTTCTGCTATTGATCACTTCTAGAGAATTTTTAATTTCATTTATTGTTTTCTTCATTATTGTTCGTTTGCCCTTCAGTTCTCCTAGGTCCTTGTGAAAAGTTTCTTGTATTTTCTCTGTCCTATTTCCAAGATTTTGGATCATCTTTACTCTCATTATTCTGAAAAATTGTTCAGGTAGACTGCCTATTTCCTCTTCATTTGTTAGGTCTGGTGGGGTTTAAGTTGCTCCTTCATCTGCTGTGTGTTTTTCAGTCTCCTCTTTTTGCTTAATTCACTGCTTGGGGGCTCCTTTTCACAGGCTGCAGCTTCATAGTTATCTTTGTTTTAGGTGTCTGTCCCAGGTGGCTAAGTTTGTTCAGTGGGTTGTGTAGGCTTCTTGGTGGAGGGGAGTTGTGCCTGTGTTCTGGTGGATGAAGCTGGATCTTGTCTTTCTGCTGGGCAGTTCCACGTCTGGTGGTGTGTGGTTGGGTGTCTGTGGCCTTACTGCGATTTTAGGCATCCTCTCTGATAATGGATGGGGCTGTGTTCCTGTCTTACTCGTTGTTTGGCATACGGTTTCCAGCACTGTAGCTTGCTGGTCATTGAGTGAAGGTGGATCTTGGCGTTGAGATGGAAATATCTGGGAGATTTTCTCCGTTTGATATTACATGGAGCTGTAAGGTCTCCTGTGGACCAGTGTCCTGAGGTTGGCTCTGCCACCTGAGAAGCGCAGCACTGACTCCTGGTTGGAGCACCAAGAGACTTTCATCCACATGGCTCAGAATAAAAGGGACCAAAAAGAGAAAGAAACAAAGACAGAGGATAAACGAAGACACAATTATGTCAAATAAAATAAATTAAAGTTATTAAAATAAAAAATAATTTTTAAGAAAATGTTTTAAACGTAAAAATAAGAAAACAGACGGACAGAACCCTAGCACAAATGGTTAAAGCTAAGCTTTCCAGACAAAATCACAGACAGAAGCATACACATAGACACTCAAAAAAAGAGAAAAAGTGGCAATAAAATATAGCTTTGCTCCCAAAGGCCACCACCTCAATTTTCGAATGATTCATTGTGTACTCAGGTAATCCACAGATGCAGGTTACTTCAGGTTGAAAGTAGGGATTTCACCCGCTCTTCCTGAGGCTGCTGAGACACATTTCCCTTTCTCTTCTTTGTTCGCACAGCTCCCGGGCTTCAGCTTTGGATTTGGATCCGCCTCTTTGTGTAGGTCGCTTGAGGGCCTCTGTTCTTTCCTCAGACAGGACAGGGTTAAAGGAGAAGCTCATTGGGGGCTGTGTCTCACTCAGGCCGGAGGAGTGAGGAGTACGGAATAGGAGTCAGCCCGTAGCGGTATAGCGCATCGTGACTTTGCAGCAGCCTGAGGCGCACCGTGCATCCTCCCAGGGAAGTTGTCCCTGCATCAAGGGACACTAGCAGAGGCGGGCTGCAGAAGCCCCCGGGAGGGGCACTGTGGATAGTGGCCTGTCTTTGCTCACAGGCTTCTTGGTGGCGGCAGCAGCAGCCTTACGTCTCATGCCAGTCTCTGGGGTCCACGCTGATAGCCGCACCTCACGCCGATTTCTGCAGCTCCATTACGCGGCGCTCTTAATACCCTCTCCTCACGCACCAGGAAAGAAATTGGGAAGAAAAATTCTCTTGTCTCTTACGCAGTTGCAGGACTTTTCCAGGACTCCCTCTGAGCTAGACATGTTGCACTAGCACACTTCAGGCTATGTTCATGCCGCCAGCCCCAGTCCTCACCGTGGGATCCGGCTGAAACCGCAGCCTCAGCCTCCAACCCCTGCCTTCCGCGGCAGGTGAACAGTGAAGCCTCTCAGGCTGGTGAGTTCTGGTCGGCATCGCTCCTCTGTGCGGGAATCTGTCCACTTTGCCTTCCGCACCTCAGTTGCTGGGCTCTCCTCCGTGGTTCCGAAGCTTCCCCGCTCCCTTGCACACACTGTCCACCTGCGAAGGGGCTTTCTAGTGTGTGGAAACCTTTCCTCCTTCACAGCTGCTTCCCACTGTTGCAAGTCCCATCCCTAGTCTCTTGTCTCCGTTATTTCATTCCTCTTATCCCCTACCCAGGTACGTGGGGAGTTTCTTGCCCTTTGGGAGGTGTGAGGTCTTCGGCCAGCGTTCTGTGGCTGTTCTATCGGAGCGGTTCTTCCTGCAGATTTATTTCTGATGACTCTGTGGGTTGGAAAGTGATCTCCGCATCTTATTCTTCCGTCATCTTCAAGTTCCTCCCCCGTTGTTGTTTTGATCTGCATTTCTCTAATGATTAGTGATGTTGAGCATTGTTTCATGGGTTTGTTGGCAAATAGTATATATGCTTTGGAGAAATATCTTTTTCGGTCTTCTGGCCTATTTTGGATTGGGTTGTTTGTTTTTCTGATGTTGAGTTGCATGAGCTCAATGGAGATTAATCCTTTGTCAGTTGCTTCGTTTACAAATATTTTCTCCCATTCTGAGGGTTGTCTTTTCATCCTGATTTTCATTTCCTTTGCTGTGCAAAAGCTTTTCAGTTTCACTAGGTCCCATTTGTTTCTTTCTGTTTTTATTTCCAGTTCTTTATGAGGGGGGGTCCCAAAACGTCTTTGTGTGTTTTATGTCACAGAGTGTTCTGCCTTTGTTTTCTTCTAAGAGTTTTAACCTGTCTGTCCTTACATTTAGTTCTGTAATCGATTTGCAGTTTATTTTTGTGTATGGAGTTAAGAAGTGTCGTAATTTCATTCTCTTACATGTAGCTGTGCAGTTTCCCCAGAACCATTATTGAAGAGGCTATCTTTTTTCCATTGTATACTCTTGCCTCCTTTATCAAATAGAAAGGAGTGTGGGTTTATCCGTGGCTTACTGTCCTGTTTCATTGATGTACACTTCTGTTGGTGTGCCAGTAGCATACCATCTTTATTATTATAGATTTTTTTTATAGTCTGAAGTCAGGGAACCTGATTCCTCCAGCTCTGTTTTTCTTTCTCAAGATACCTTTGGCTCTTCAGGCTCTTTTGTGTTTCCACACAAATGGTGAAATATTTTGTTCTAGTTTTGTGACAAATGCCATTGGTAGTTCAATAGGGATTGCAATGAACTGTAGATTGCTTTGTGTAGCATAGTCATTTTTGCAATGTTGTTTCTACCAGTCCAAAAACATGGTATATGTCTCCATCTCTTTGTGTCACCTTTAATTTCTTTCCTCAGTGTGTCATGGTTTTCCTCACACATGTATTTTGTCTCTTTGGTAAGTTTACACTCAAGTATGTTATTCTTTTTGTAGCAATGGTAAATGAGAGTGTTTCCTTAATTTCTCTTTCGGATTTTTCATCATTAGTGCATAGTAATGCAAGAGATTTTTGTGCATTAACTTTGTATCCTGTCACTGTACCAAATTCATTGATTCGTTCTGGTAGTTGTCTGGTAGCGTCTTTAGAATTCTCTATGTATACTATCTAGTCATCTGAAAACAGTGACAGATTGACTTCTTCTCTTCCAACTTGGATGCTTTTAATTTCTTTTTCTTCTCTGAATGCTGTGGGTAAAACTTCCAAAACCTGCTTAAGTCATATTAGTAACAGTTCGCAAACTTGTCTTTTTCCTGATCTTAAAGGAAATGGTTTCAGTATTTCATCTTTGAGAACAAAGTAGGCTGTGGGTCTGTCATATATGGCCTTTATTATGTTGAGGTACATTCACTCTATGTGTACTTTCTGGAGAGTGTTTTCCTAAACTCTTTTTGAATGTTTCCAGAAGATTTTTCTCCAATTATTGAGATAATCATAGGATTTTTCTCCTTCAATTTGTTAGTATGGTTTATCATCTGGATTGATTTGCATATATCGAAAAATCCTGCCTTCCTTGGATAAAGCCCACTTGATCATGGTGTATTATCCCTTTAATGTGCTGTTGGATTCTACTTTCTAGTATTTTCTTTGAGATTCTGACATTTAAGGTCATCAGTGATATTGGCCTGTAGTGTCCAATTTTAGGTGACAACTTGTCTGCTTTTGGTATCAGAGTGATTGTGGCCTCGTTTAATGATTTTGGGAGTGTCCCTCACTCTGTTATATTTTGGAAGAGTCTGAGAAGGATAGGTGTTAGCTCTTGTCAAAAGGTTGGATAGAAATCGCCTGTGAAGCCATCTGACCTTGGGCTTTTGCTTGTTGGAAAATTTTAATCACAAATTCAATTTCAGTGCTTATGATTAGTCTGTTTATAGCTTCTGTTTATCTTGGTTCAGTCTCAGAAGGTTGTGCTTTTCGAAGAATTTGTCCATTTCTTCCAGGTTGTCCATTTAATTGGCAAAAGATGTTTGTAGTAATCTCTCATGATCCTTTGTGTTTCTGCAGGGTCAGTTGTTACTTCTCCTTTTTCATTTCTAATTCTGTTGATTTGGATCTTCTCCATTTCTTTTCTTAATAAATCTGGCTAATGGTGGATACATTATATGCATGCTCTTAAATATCTAGCTTTTAGGTTTACCGATCTTTGCTCTTGTTTTCTCCATTCTTTTTCATTTATTTCTGATCTGAACTTTCTTATTTCTTTTCTTCTGCTAATCCTTTTTTGTTTGTTTGGTGTTTGTCCATTTTTCTCTAATGGCTTTAGGTGTAAGGCTAGCTTGATTATATAGGGGATTTCTTGTTTCTTGATGGAGGATTTTATTGCTATCAACTTCCCTGTTAGAACTGCTTTTGCTGCATCCCATAGGTTGGGGTGGTCGTATTTTCATTGTCATTTTTTTCCAGGTATTTTGTGATTTCATCTTTGTTTTCTTCAGTGATTGCTTGATTATTTAACAGCGTTTTGTTTAGCTTCCATGTGTTTCTATTGTTTACAGTTCTTTTTTTCCTTTCATTGATATCTAGTTTCATGGCACTGTGGTGGGAAATTATACCTCATACTATTTCAGTTTTCTTAAATTGACTAAGGCTCTATGTGTGACCCAAGATATGACATATCCTGGAGAATGTTCCATGAGCACTTGAGAAGAAACTGTTTTCTGGTGTTTTGCAAAGGAAAGTCATCTACATATCAGTTAAGTCCCTCTTGTTCAATGTGTCATTTAAAGCCCATGTTTCCTTGTTTATTTTCATTTTGGGTGATCAGTCCATTGGTGAAAGAGGGGTGTTAATGTTCCCTACTATTTTTGTGTTACTCTCAGTTTCCCCTTTTAGGGCTGTTAGGATATATCCTATGTATTGAAGTGCTACTACGTTGGCTTCATAAGGATTTGCATTTGCTGTGTCATCTTCTTTGTTGGATTCCTTCATCAGTATGTAGTGTTCTTCTTGGTTTCCTGCAATAGTCTTAATCTTAAAGTCTATTTCGTCTGATATGAGAATTGGCACTCCAGTTTTCCTTTGATTTCCATGTGCTTGGAATGTCTTTTTCCATCCCCTCACTTTCAGTTTGTATGTGTCCCTAGGTCTAAAGTGGGTCTCTCCTAGACAACATATTTAACGGTCTTGTTTTTGTATCCCTTCATCCACTCTATGTGTGTTGTTTGGAGCCTTGAATCCATTTACATTTAAGGTAATTATCCGTGTGTATGTTCCTGTTAGCATTTACTTAATTGTTTTTGGTTTGTTATTGGAGGTCTTTTATTTCCTTTGTGTTTCCTGCTTAGAGAAGTTCCTTTATCATTGGTGATATAGACGGTTTGGTGGTGCTGAATTCTCCTACCTTTGGTTGGTCTGTGAAGTTTTTACTTCCTCCGTCCAATCTGAATGAGATTCTTGCTGAGTACAGTCACATTGGTGGTAGGTTTTTTTCCTTTAATCACTTGAAATATGTCCTTCCAGTCCCTACTGTCTTGCAGAATTTCTGCTGAAAGATCAGCTGTTAACTTGATGGGGATTCCCAAATATGGAATTTCTTGCTTTTCCCTTGCTGCTTTTAATACCTTTTCTTTGTATTTCATTCTTGAGAGTTTGATGAATATGTGTCTTGGAGTGTTTCTCCTTGGATTTCTCCTGTTTGGGACTCTCTGAGCTTCCTGGACTTGATTAACTCTTTCCTTTCCCATATTAGAGAAGTTTTCACCTATAATCTTTCTGAATATTTTCTCAGTCCCTTTCTTTTTCTCTTCTTCTTCTGGGACCCGTCTGATTCCAATGTTGGTACATTTAATGTTGTTCCAGAGGTCTCTGAGACTGTCCTCAATCTTTTCATTCTTATTTCTTCATACTGCTCTGCAGTAGTGAGTTAAACTATGTTATCTTCCAGGTCACTTATCCGTTCTTCTGCCAGAGTGTTTCTGCTATTGATCACTTCTAGAGAATTTTTAATTTCATTTATTGTTTTCTTCATTATTGTTCGTTTGCCCTTCAGTTCTTCTAGGTCCTTGTGAAAAGTTTCTTGTATTTTCTCTGTCCTATTTCCAAGATTTTGGATCATCTTTACTCTCATTATTCTGAAAAATTGTTCAGGTAGACTGCCTATTTCCTCTTCATTTGTTAGGTCTGGTGGGGTTTAAGTTGCTCCTTCATCTGCTGTGTGTTTTTCAGTCTCCTCTTTTTGCTTAATTCACTGCTTGGGGGCTCCTTTTCACAGGCTGCAGCTTCATAGTTATCTTTGTTTTAGGTGTCTGTCCCAGGTGGCTAAGTTTGTTCAGTGGGTTGTGTAGGCTTCTTGGTGGAGGGGAGTTGTGCCTGTGTTCTGGTGGATGAAGCTGGATCTTGTCTTTCTGCTGGGCAGTTCCACGTCTGGTGGTGTGTGGTTGGGTGTCTGTGGCCTTACTGCGATTTTAGGCATCCTCTCTGATAATGGATGGGGCTGTGTTCCTGTCTTACTCGTTGTTTGGCATACGGTTTCCAGCACTGTAGCTTGCTGGTCATTGAGTGAAGGTGGATCTTGGCGTTGAGATGGAAATCTCTGGGAGATTTTCTCCGTTTGATATTACATGGAGCTGTAAGGTCTCCTGTGGACCAGTGTCCTGAGGTTGGCTCTGCCACCTGAGAAGCGCAGCACTGACTCCTGGTTGGAGCACCAAGAGACTTTCATCCACATGGCTCAGAATAAAAGGGACCAAAAAGAGAAAGAAACAAAGACAGAGGATAAACGAAGACACAATTATGTCAAATAAAATAAATTAAAGTTATTAAAATAAAAAATAATTTTTAAGAAAATGTTTTAAACGTAAAAATAAGAAAACAGACGGACAGAACCCTAGCACAAATGGTTAAAGCTAAGCTTTCCAGACAAAATCACAAACAGAAGCATACACATAGACACTCAAAAAAAGAGAAAAAGTGGCAATAAAATATAGCTTTGCTCCCAAAGGCCACCACCTCAATTTTCGGATGATTCATTGTGTACTCAGGTAATCCACAGATGCAGGTTACTTCAGGTTGAAAGTAGGGATTTCACCCGCTCTTCCTGAGGCTGCTGAGACACATTTCCCTTTCTCGTCTTTGTTCGCACAGCTCCCGGGCTTCAGCTTTGGATTTGGATCCGCCTCTTTGTGTAGGTCGCTTGAGGGCCTCTGTTCTTTCCTCAGACAGGACAGGGTTAAAGGAGAAGCTCATTGGGGGCTGTGTCTCACTCAGGCCGGAGGAGTGAGGAGTACGGAATAGGAGTCAGCCCGTAGCGGTATAGCGCATCGTGACTTTGCAGCAGCCTGAGGCGCACCGTGCATCCTCCCAGGGAAGTTGTCCCTGCATCAAGGGACACTAGCAGAGGCGGGCTGCAGAAGCCCCCGGGAGGGGCACTGTGGATAGTGGCCTGTCTTTGCTCACAGGCTTCTTGGTGGCGGCAGCAGCAGCCTTACGTCTCATGCCAGTCT
This sequence comes from Balaenoptera physalus, assembly GCF_965194825.1. Classification (NCBI taxonomy): domain Eukaryota; kingdom Metazoa; phylum Chordata; class Mammalia; order Artiodactyla; family Balaenopteridae; genus Balaenoptera; species Balaenoptera physalus. The sequence goes on from NC_138904.1 coordinate 25,166,508, forward strand.
CTGGGGTCCACGCTGATAGCCGCACCTCACGCCGATTTCTGCAGCTCCATTACGCGGCGCTCTTAATACCCTCTCCTCACGCACCAGGAAAGAAATTGGGAAGAAAAATTCTCTTGTCTCTTACGCAGTTGCAGGACTTTTCCAGGACTCCCTCTGAGCTAGACATGTTGCACTAGCACACTTCAGGCGATGTTCATGCCGCCAGCCCCAGTCCTCACCGTGGGATCCGGCTGAAACCTCAGCCTCAGCCTCCAACCCCTGCCTTCCGCGGCAGGTGAACAGTGAAGCCTCTCAGGCTGGTGGGTTCTGGTCGGCATCGCTCCTCTGTGCGGGAATCTGTCCACTTTGCCTTCCGCACCTCAGTTGCTGGGCTCTCCTCCGTGGTTCCGAAGCTTCCCCGCTCCCTTGCACACACTGTCCACCTGCGAAGGGGCTTTCTAGTGTGTGGAAACCTTTCCTCCTTCACAGCTGCTTCCCACTGTTGCAAGTCCCATCCCTAGTCTCTTGTCTCCGTTATTTCATTCCTCTTATCCCCTACCCAGGTACGTGGGGAGTTTCTTGCCCTTTGGGAGGTGTGAGGTCTTCGGCCAGCGTTCTGTGGCTGTTCTATCGGAGCGGTTCTTCCTGCAGATTTATTTCTGATGACTCTGTGGGTTGGAAAGTGATCTCCGCATCTTATTCTTCCGTCATCTTCAAGTTCCTCCCCCGTTGTTGTTTTGATCTGCATTTCTCTAATGATTAGTGATGTTGAGCATTGTTTCATGGGTTTGTTGGCAAATAGTATATATGCTTTGGAGAAATATCTTTTTCGGTCTTCTGGCCTATTTTGGATTGGGTTGTTTGTTTTTCTGATGTTGAGTTGCATGAGCTCAATGGAGATTAATCCTTTGTCAGTTGCTTCGTTTACAAATATTTTCTCCCATTCTGAGGGTTGTCTTTTCATCCTGATTTTCATTTCCTTTGCTGTGCAAAAGCTTTTCAGTTTCACTAGGTCCCATTTGTTTCTTTCTGTTTTTATTTCCAGTTCTTTATGAGGGGGGGTCCCAAAACGTCTTTGTGTGTTTTATGTCACAGAGTGTTCTGCCTTTGTTTTCTTCTAAGAGTTTTAACCTGTCTGTCCTTACATTTAGGTCTGTAATCGATTTGCAGTTTATTTTTGTGTATGGAGTTAAGAAGTGTCGTAATTTCATTCTCTTACATGTAGCTGTGTAGTTTCCCCAGAACCATTATTGAAGAGGCTATCTTTTTTCCATTGTATACTCTTGCCTCCTTTATCAAATAGAAAGGAGTGTGGGTTTATCCGTGGCTTACTGTCCTGTTTCATTGATGTACACTTCTGTTTGTGTGCCAGTAGCATACCATCTTTATTATTATAGATATTTTTTTATAGTCTGAAGTCAGGGAACCTGATTCCTCCAGCTCTGTTTTTCTTTCTCAAGATACCTTTGGCTCTTCAGGCTCTTTTGTGTTTCCACACAAATGGTGAAATATTTTGTTCTAGTTTTGTGACAAATGCCATTGGTAGTTCAATAGGGATTGCAATGAACTGTAGATTGCTTTGTGTAGCATAGTCATTTTTGCAATGTTGTTTCTACCAGTCCAAAAACATGGTATATGTCTCCATCTCTTTGTGTCACCTTTAATTTCTTTCCTCAGTGTGTCATGGTTTTCCTCACACATGTATTTTGTCTCTTTGGTAAGTTTACACTCAAGTATGTTATTCTTTTTGTAGCAATGGTAAATGAGAGTGTTTCCTTAATTTCTCTTTCGGATTTTTCATCATTAGTGCATAGTAATGCAAGAGATTTTTGTGCATTAACTTTGTATCCTGTCACTGTACCAAATTCATTGATTCGTTCTGGTAGTTGTCTGGTAGCGTCTTTAGAATTCTCTATGTATACTATCTAGTCATCTGAAAACAGTGACAGATTGACTTCTTCTCTTCCAACTTGGATGCTTTTAATTTCTTTTTCTTCTCTGAATGCTGTGGGTAAAACTTCCAAAACCTGCTTAAGTCATATTAGTAACAGTTCGCAAACTTGTCTTTTTCCTGATCTTAAAGGAAATGGTTTCAGTATTTCATCTTTGAGAACAAAGTAGGCTGTGGGTCTGTCATATATGGCCTTTATTATGTTGAGGTACATTCACTCTATGTGTACTTTCTGGAGAGTGTTTTCCTAAACTCTTTTTGAATGTTTCCAGAAGATTTTTCTCCAATTATTGAGATAATCATAGGATTTTTCTCCTTCAATTTGTTAGTATGGTTTATCATCTGGATTGATTTGCATATATCGAAAAATCCTGCCTTCCTTGGATAAAGCCCACTTGATCATGGTGTATTATCCCTTTAATGTGCTGTTGGATTCTACTTTCTAGTATTTTCTTTGAGATTCTGACATTTAAGGTCATCAGTGATATTGGCCTGTAGTGTCCAATTTTAGGTGACAACTTGTCTGCTTTTGGTATCAGAGTGATTGTGGCCTCGTTTAATGATTTTGGGAGTGTCCCTCACTCTGTTATATTTTGGAAGAGTCTGAGAAGGATAGGTGTTAGCTCTTGTCAAAAGGTTGGATAGAAATCGCCTGTGAAGCCATCTGACCTTGGGCTTTTGCTTGTTGGAAAATTTTAATCACAAATTCAATTTCAGTGCTTATGATTAGTCTGTTTATAGCTTCTGTTTATCTTGGTTCAGTCTCAGAAGGTTGTGCTTTTCGAAGAATTTGTCCATTTCTTCCAGGTTGTCCATTTAATTGGCAAAAGATGTTTGTAGTAATCTCTCATGATCCTTTGTGTTTCTGCAGGGTCAGTTGTTACTTCTCCTTTTTCATTTCTAATTCTGTTGATTTGGATCTTCTCCATTTCTTTTCTTAATAAATCTGGCTAATGGTGGATACATTATATGCATGCTCTTAAATATCTAGCTTTTAGGTTTACCGATCTTTGCTCTTGTTTTCTCCATTCTTTTTCATTTATTTCTGATCTGAACTTTCTTATTTCTTTTCTTCTGCTAATCCTTTTTTGTTTGTTTGGTGTTTGTCCATTTTTCTCTAATGGCTTTAGGTGTAAGGCTAGCTTGATTATATAGGGGATTTCTTGTTTCTTGATGGAGGATTTTATTGCTATCAACTTCCCTGTTAGAACTGCTTTTGCTGCATCCCATAGGTTGGGGTGGTCGTATTTTCATTGTCATTTTTTTCCAGGTATTTTGTGATTTCATCTTTGTTTTCTTCAGTGATTGCTTGATTATTTAACAGCGTTTTGTTTAGCTTCCATGTGTTTCTATTGTTTACAGTTCTTTTTTTCCTTTCATTGATATCTAGTTTCATGGCACTGTGGTGGGAAATTATACCTCATACTATTTCAGTTTTCTTAAATTGACTAAGGCTCTATGTGTGACCCAAGATATGACATATCCTGGAGAATGTTCCATGAGCACTTGAGAAGAAACTGTTTTCTGGTGTTTTGCAAAGGAAAGTCATCTACATATCAGTTAAGTCCCTCTTGTTCAATGTGTCATTTAAAGCCCATGTTTCCTTGTTTATTTTCATTTTGGGTGATCAGTCCATTGGTGAAAGAGGGGTGTTAATGTTCCCTACTATTTTTGTGTTACTCTCAGTTTCCCCTTTTAGGGCTGTTAGGATATATCCTATGTATTGAAGTGCTACTACGTTGGCTTCATAAGGATTTGCATTTGCTGTGTCATCTTCTTTGTTGGATTCCTTCATCAGTATGTAGTGTTCTTCTTGGTTTCCTGCAATAGTCTTAATCTTAAAGTCTATTTCGTCTGATATGAGAATTGGCACTCCAGTTTTCCTTTGATTTCCATGTGCTTGGAATGTCTTTTTCCATCCCCTCACTTTCAGTTTGTATGTGTCCCTAGGTCTAAAGTGGGTCTCTCCTAGACAACATATTTAACGGTCTTGTTTTTGTATCCCTTCATCCACTCTATGTGTGTTGTTTGGAGCCTTGAATCCATTTACATTTAAGGTAATTATCCGTGTGTATGTTCCTGTTAGCATTTACTTAATTGTTTTTGGTTTGTTATTGGAGGTCTTTTATTTCCTTTGTGTTTCCTGCTTAGAGAAGTTCCTTTATCATTGGTGATATAGACGGTTTGGTGGTGCTGAATTCTCCTACCTTTGGTTGGTCTGTGAAGTTTTTACTTCCTCCGTCCAATCTGAATGAGATTCTTGCTGAGTACAGTCACATTGGTGGTAGGTTTTTTTCCTTTAATCACTTGAAATATGTCCTTCCAGTCCCTACTGTCTTGCAGAATTTCTGCTGAAAGATCAGCTGTTAACTTGATGGGGATTCCCAAATATGGAATTTCTTGCTTTTCCCTTGCTGCTTTTAATACCTTTTCTTTGTATTTCATTCTTGAGAGTTTGATGAATATGTGTCTTGGAGTGTTTCTCCTTGGATTTCTCCTGTTTGGGACTCTCTGAGCTTCCTGGACTTGATTAACTCTTTCCTTTCCCATATTAGAGAAGTTTTCACCTATAATCTTTCTGAATATTTTCTCAGTCCCTTTCTTTTTCTCTTCTTCTTCTGGGACCCGTCTGATTCCAATGTTGGTACATTTAATGTTGTTCCAGAGGTCTCTGAGACTGTCCTCAATCTTTTCATTCTTATTTCTTCATACTGCTCTGCAGTAGTGAGTTAAACTATGTTATCTTCCAGGTCACTTATCCGTTCTTCTGCCAGAGTGTTTCTGCTATTGATCACTTCTAGAGAATTTTTAATTTCATTTATTGTTTTCTTCATTATTGTTCGTTTGCCCTTCAGTTCTTCTAGGTCCTTGTGAAAAGTTTCTTGTATTTTCTCTGTCCTATTTCCAAGATTTTGGATCATCTTTACTCTCATTATTCTGAAAAATTGTTCAGGTAGACTGCCTATTTCCTCTTCATTTGTTAGGTCTGGTGGGGTTTAAGTTGCTCCTTCATCTGCTGTGTGTTTTTCAGTCTCCTCTTTTTGCTTAATTCACTGCTTGGGGGCTCCTTTTCACAGGCTGCAGCTTCATAGTTATCTTTGTTTTAGGTGTCTGTCCCAGGTGGCTAAGTTTGTTCAGTGGGTTGTGTAGGCTTCTTGGTGGAGGGGAGTTGTGCCTGTGTTCTGGTGGATGAAGCTGGATCTTGTCTTTCTGCTGGGCAGTTCCACGTCTGGTGGTGTGTGGTTGGGTGTCTGTGGCCTTACTGCGATTTTAGGCATCCTCTCTGATAATGGATGGGGCTGTGTTCCTGTCTTACTCGTTGTTTGGCATACGGTTTCCAGCACTGTAGCTTGCTGGTCATTGAGTGAAGGTGGATCTTGGCGTTGAGATGGAAATCTCTGGGAGATTTTCTCCGTTTGATATTACATGGAGCTGTAAGGTCTCCTGTGGACCAGTGTCCTGAGGTTGGCTCTGCCACCTGAGAAGCGCAGCACTGACTCCTGGTTGGAGCACCAAGAGACTTTCATCCACATGGCTCAGAATAAAAGGGACCAAAAAGAGAAAGAAACAAAGACAGAGGATAAACGAAGACACAATTATGTCAAATAAAATAAATTAAAGTTATTAAAATAAAAAATAATTTTTAAGAAAATGTTTTAAACGTAAAAATAAGAAAACAGACGGACAGAACCCTAGCACAAATGGTTAAAGCTAAGCTTTCCAGACAAAATCACAAACAGAAGCATACACATAGACACTCAAAAAAAGAGAAAAAGTGGCAATAAAATATAGCTTTGCTCCCAAAGGCCACCACCTCAATTTTCGGATGATTCATTGTGTACTCAGGTAATCCACAGATGCAGGTTACTTCAGGTTGAAAGTAGGGATTTCACCCGCTCTTCCTGAGGCTGCTGAGACACATTTCCCTTTCTCGTCTTTGTTCGCACAGCTCCCGGGCTTCAGCTTTGGATTTGGATCCGCCTCTTTGTGTAGGTCGCTTGAGGGCCTCTGTTCTTTCCTCAGACAGGACAGGGTTAAAGGAGAAGCTCATTGGGGGCTGTGTCTCACTCAGGCCGGAGGAGTGAGGAGTACGGAATAGGAGTCAGCCCGTAGCGGTATAGCGCATCGTGACTTTGCAGCAGCCTGAGGCGCACCGTGCATCCTCCCAGGGAAGTTGTCCCTGCATCAAGGGACACTAGCAGAGGCGGGCTGCAGAAGCCCCCGGGAGGGGCACTGTGGATAGTGGCCTGTCTTTGCTCACAGGCTTCTTGGTGGCGGCAGCAGCAGCCTTACGTCTCATGCCAGTCTCTGGGGTCCACGCTGATAGCCGCACCTCACGCCGATTTCTGCAGCTCCATTACGCGGCGCTCTTAATACCCTCTCCTCACGCACCAGGAAAGAAATTGGGAAGAAAAATTCTCTTGTCTCTTACGCAGTTGCAGGACTTTTCCAGGACTCCCTCTGAGCTAGACATGTTGCACTAGCACACTTCAGGCGATGTTCATGCCGCCAGCCCCAGTCCTCACCGTGGGATCCGGCTGAAACCTCAGCCTCAGCCTCCAACCCCTGCCTTCCGCGGCAGGTGAACAGTGAAGCCTCTCAGGCTGGTGGGTTCTGGTCGGCATCGCTCCTCTGTGCGGGAATCTGTCCACTTTGCCTTCCGCACCTCAGTTGCTGGGCTCTCCTCCGTGGTTCCGAAGCTTCCCCGCTCCCTTGCACACACTGTCCACCTGCGAAGGGGCTTTCTAGTGTGTGGAAACCTTTCCTCCTTCACAGCTGCTTCCCACTGTTGCAAGTCCCATCCCTAGTCTCTTGTCTCCGTTATTTCATTCCTCTTATCCCCTACCCAGGTACGTGGGGAGTTTCTTGCCCTTTGGGAGGTGTGAGGTCTTCGGCCAGCGTTCTGTGGCTGTTCTATCGGAGCGGTTCTTCCTGCAGATTTATTTCTGATGACTCTGTGGGTTGGAAAGTGATCTCCGCATCTTATTCTTCCGTCATCTTCAAGTTCCTCCCCCGTTGTTGTTTTGATCTGCATTTCTCTAATGATTAGTGATGTTGAGCATTGTTTCATGGGTTTGTTGGCAAATAGTATATATGCTTTGGAGAAATATCTTTTTCGGTCTTCTGGCCTATTTTGGATTGGGTTGTTTGTTTTTCTGATGTTGAGTTGCATGAGCTCAATGGAGATTAATCCTTTGTCAGTTGCTTCGTTTACAAATATTTTCTCCCATTCTGAGGGTTGTCTTTTCATCCTGATTTTCATTTCCTTTGCTGTGCAAAAGCTTTTCAGTTTCACTAGGTCCCATTTGTTTCTTTCTGTTTTTATTTCCAGTTCTTTATGAGGGGGGGTCCCAAAACGTCTTTGTGTGTTTTATGTCACAGAGTGTTCTGCCTTTGTTTTCTTCTAAGAGTTTTAACCTGTCTGTCCTTACATTTAGGTCTGTAATCGATTTGCAGTTTATTTTTGTGTATGGAGTTAAGAAGTGTCGTAATTTCATTCTCTTACATGTAGCTGTGTAGTTTCCCCAGAACCATTATTGAAGAGGCTATCTTTTTTCCATTGTATACTCTTGCCTCCTTTATCAAATAGAAAGGAGTGTGGGTTTATCCGTGGCTTACTGTCCTGTTTCATTGATGTACACTTCTGTTTGTGTGCCAGTAGCATACCATCTTTATTATTATAGATATTTTTTTATAGTCTGAAGTCAGGGAACCTGATTCCTCCAGCTCTGTTTTTCTTTCTCAAGATACCTTTGGCTCTTCAGGCTCTTTTGTGTTTCCACACAAATGGTGAAATATTTTGTTCTAGTTTTGTGACAAATGCCATTGGTAGTTCAATAGGGATTGCAATGAACTGTAGATTGCTTTGTGTAGCATAGTCATTTTTGCAATGTTGTTTCTACCAGTCCAAAAACATGGTATATGTCTCCATCTCTTTGTGTCACCTTTAATTTCTTTCCTCAGTGTGTCATGGTTTTCCTCACACATGTATTTTGTCTCTTTGGTAAGTTTACACTCAAGTATGTTATTCTTTTTGTAGCAATGGTAAATGAGAGTGTTTCCTTAATTTCTCTTTCGGATTTTTCATCATTAGTGCATAGTAATGCAAGAGATTTTTGTGCATTAACTTTGTATCCTGTCACTGTACCAAATTCATTGATTCGTTCTGGTAGTTGTCTGGTAGCGTCTTTAGAATTCTCTATGTATACTATCTAGTCATCTGAAAACAGTGACAGATTGACTTCTTCTCTTCCAACTTGGATGCTTTTAATTTCTTTTTCTTCTCTGAATGCTGTGGGTAAAACTTCCAAAACCTGCTTAAGTCATATTAGTAACAGTTCGCAAACTTGTCTTTTTCCTGATCTTAAAGGAAATGGTTTCAGTATTTCATCTTTGAGAACAAAGTAGGCTGTGGGTCTGTCATATATGGCCTTTATTATGTTGAGGTACATTCACTCTATGTGTACTTTCTGGAGAGTGTTTTCCTAAACTCTTTTTGAATGTTTCCAGAAGATTTTTCTCCATTTATTGAGATAATCATAGGATTTTTCTCCTTCAATTTGTTAGTATGGTTTATCATCTGGATTGATTTGCATATATCGAAAAATCCTGCCTTCCTTGGATAAAGCCCACTTGATCATGGTGTATTATCCCTTTAATGTGCTGTTGGATTCTACTTTCTAGTATTTTCTTTGAGATTCTGACATTTAAGGTCATCAGTGATATTGGCCTGTAGTGTCCAATTTTAGGTGACAACTTGTCTGCTTTTGGTATCAGAGTGATTGTGGCCTCGTTTAATGATTTTGGGAGTGTCCCTCACTCTGTTATATTTTGGAAGAGTCTGAGAAGGATAGGTGTTAGCTCTTGTCAAAAGGTTGGATAGAAATCGCCTGTGAAGCCATCTGACCTTGGGCTTTTGCTTGTTGGAAAATTTTAATCACAAATTCAATTTCAGTGCTTATGATTAGTCTGTTTATAGCTTCTGTTTATCTTGGTTCAGTCTCAGAAGGTTGTGCTTTTCGAAGAATTTGTCCATTTCTTCCAGGTTGTCCATTTAATTGGCAAAAGATGTTTGTAGTAATCTCTCATGATCCTTTGTATTTCTGCAGGGTCAGTTGTTACTTCTCCTTTTTCATTTCTAATTCTGTTGATTTGGATCTTCTCCATTTCTTTTCTTAATAAATCTGGCTAATGGTGGATACATTATATGCATGCTCTTAAATATCTAGCTTTTAGGTTTACCGATCTTTGCTCTTGTTTTCTCCATTCTTTTTCATTTATTTCTGATCTGAACTTTCTTATTTCTTTTCTTCTGCTAATCCTTTTTTGTTTGTTTGGTGTTTGTCCATTTTTCTCTAATGGCTTTAGGTGTAAGGCTAGGTTGATTATATAGGGGATTTCTTGTTTCTTGATGGAGGATTTTATTGCTATCAACTTCCCTGTTAGAACTGCTTTTGCTGCATCCCATAGGTTGGGGTGGTCGTATTTTCATTGTCATTTTTTTCCAGGTATTTTGTGATTTCATCTTTGTTTTCTTCAGTGATTGCTTGATTATTTAACATCGTTTTGTTTAGCTTCCATGTGTTTCTATTGTTTACAGTTCTTTTTTTCCTTTCATTGATATCTAGTTTCATGGCACTGTGGTGGGAAATTATACCTCATACTATTTCAGTTTTCTTAAATTGACTAAGGCTCTATGTGTGACCCAAGATATGACATATCCTGGAGAATGTTCCATGAGCACTTGAGAAGAAACTGTTTTCTGGTGTTTTGCAAAGGAAAGTCATCTACATATCAGTTAAGTCCCTCTTGTTCAATGTGTCATTTAAAGCCCATGTTTCCTTGTTTATTTTCATTTTGGGTGATCAGTCCATTGGTGAAAGAGGGGTGTTAATGTTCCCTACTATTTTTGTGTTACTCTCAGTTTCCCCTTTTAGGGCTGTTAGGATATATCCTATGTATTGAAGTGCTACTACGTTGGCTTCATAAGGATTTGCATTTGCTGTGTCATCTTCTTTGTTGGATTCCTTCATCAGTATGTAGTGTTCTTCTTGGTTTCCTGCAATAGTCTTAATCTTAAAGTCTATTTCGTCTGATATGAGAATTGGCACTCCAGTTTTCCTTTGATTTCCATGTGCTTGGAATGTCTTTTTCCATCCCCTCACTTTCAGTTTGTATGTGTCCCTAGGTCTAAAGTGGGTCTCTCCTAGACAACATATTTAACGGTCTTGTTTTTGTATCCCTTCATCCACTCTATGTGTGTTGTTTGGAGCCTTGAATCCATTTACATTTAAGGTAATTATCCGTGTGTATGTTCCTGTTAGCATTTACCTAATTGTTTTTGGTTTGTTATTGGAGGTCTTTTATTTCCTTTGTGTTTCCTGCTTAGAGAAGTTCCTTTATCATTGGTGATATAGACGGTTTGGTGGTGCTGAATTCTCCTACCTTTGGTTTGTCTGTGAAGTTTTTACTTCCTCCGTCCAATCTGAATGAGATTCTTGCTGAGTACAGTCACATTGGTGGTAGGTTTTTTTCCTTTAATCACTTGAAATATGTCCTTCCAGTCCCTACTGTCTTGCAGAATTTCTGCTGAAAGATCAGCTGTTAACTTGATGGGGATTCCCAAATATGGAATTTCTTGCTTTTCCCTTGCTGCTTTTAATACCTTTTCTTTGTATTTCATTCTTGAGAGTTTGATGAATATGTGTCTTGGAGTGTTTCTCCTTGGATTTCTCCTGTTTGGGACTCTCTGAGCCTCCTGGACTTGATTAACTCTTTCCTTTCCCATATTAGAGAAGTTTTCACCTATAATCTTTCTGAATATTTTCTCAGTCCCTTTCTTTTTCTCTTCTTCTTCTGGGACCCGTCTGATTCCAATATTGGTACATTTAATGTTGTTCCAGAGGTCTCTGAGACTGTCCTCAATCTTTTCATTCTTATTTCTTCATACTGCTCTGCAGTAGTGAGTTAAACTATGTTATCTTCCAGGTCACTTATCCGTTCTTCTGCCAGAGTGTTTCTGCTATTGATCACTTCTAGAGAATTTTTAATTTCATTTATTGTTTTCTTCATTATTGTTCGTTTGCCCTTCAGTTCTTCTAGGTCCTTGTGAAAAGTTTCTTGTATTTTCTCTGTCCTATTTCCAAGATTTTGGATCATCTTTACTCTCATTATTCTGAAAAATTGTTCAGGTAGACTGCCTATTTCCTCTTCATTTGTTAGGTCTGGTGGGGTTTAAGTTGCTCCTTCATCTGCTGTGTGTTTTTCAGTCTCCTCTTTTTGCTTAATTCACTGCTTGGGGGCTCCTTTTCACAGGCTGCAGCTTCATAGTTATCTTTGTTTTAGGTGTCTGTCCCAGGTGGCTAAGTTCGTTCGGTGGGTTGTGTAGGCTTCTTGGTGGAGGGGAGTTGTGCCTGTGTTCTGGTGGATGAAGCTGGATCTTGTCTTTCTGCTGGGCAGTTCCACGTCTGGTGGTGTGTGGTTGGGTGTCTGTGGCCTTACTGCGATTTTAGGCATCCTCTCTGATAATGGATGAGGCTGTGTTCCTGTCTTACTCGTTGTTTGGCATACGGTTTCCAGCACTGTAGCTTGCTGGTCATTGAGTGAAGGTGGATCTTGGCGTTGAGATGGAAATCTCTGGGAGATTTTCTCCGTTTGATATTACATGGAGCTGTAAGGTCTCCTGTGGACCAGTGTCCTGAGGTTGGCTCTGCCACCTGAGAAGCGCAGCACTGACTCCTGGTTGGAGCACCAAGAGACTTTCATCCACATGGCTCAGAATAAAAGGGACCAAAAAGAGAAAGAAACAAAGACAGAGGATAAACGAAGACACAATTATGTCAAATAAAATAAATTAAAGTTATTAAAATAAAAAATAATTTTTAAGAAAATGTTTTAAACGTAAAAATAAGAAAACAGACGGACAGAACCCTAGCACAAATGGTTAAAGCTAAGCTTTCCAGACAAAATCACAAACAGAAGCATACACATAGACACTCAAAAAAAGAGAAAAAGTGGCAATAAAATATAGCTTTGCTCCCAAAGGCCACCACCTCAATTTTCGGATGATTCATTGTGTACTCAGGTAATCCACAGATGCAGGTTACTTCAGGTTGAAAGTAGGGATTTCACCCGCTCTTCCTGAGGCTGCTGAGACACATTTCCCTTTCTCTTCTTTGTTCGCACAGCTCCCGGGCTTCAGCTTTGGATTTGGATCCGCCTCTTTGTGTAGGTCGCTTGAGGGCCTCTGTTCTTTCCTCAGACAGGACAGGGTTAAAGGAGAAGCTCATTGGGGGCTGTGTCTCACTCAGGCCGGAGGAGTGAGGAGTACGGAATAGGAGTCAGCCCGTAGCGGTATAGCGCATCGTGACTTTGCAGCAGCCTGAGGCGCACCGTGCATCCTCCCAGGGAAGTTGTCCCTGCATCAAGGGACACTAGCAGAGGCGGGCTGCAGAAGCCCCCGGGAGGGGCACTGTGGATAGTGGCCTGTCTTTGCTCACAGGCTTCTTGGTGGCGGCAGCAGCAGCCTTACGTCTCATGCCAGTCTCTGGGGTCCACGCTGATAGCCGCACCTCACGCCGATTTCTGCAGCTCCATTACGCGGCGCTCTTAATACCCTCTCCTCACGCACCAGGAAAGAAATTGGGAAGAAAAATTCTCTTGTCTCTTACGCAGTTGCAGGACTTTTCCAGGACTCCCTCTGAGCTAGACATGTTGCACTAGCACACTTCAGGCTATGTTCATGCCGCCAGCCCCAGTCCTCACCGTGGGATCCGGCTGAAACCGCAGCCTCAGCCTCCAACCCCTGCCTTCCGCGGCAGGTGAACAGTGAAGCCTCTCAGGCTGGTGAGTTCTGGTCGGCATCGCTCCTCTGTGCGGGAATCTGTCCACTTTGCCTTCCGCACCTCAGTTGCTGGGCTCTCCTCCGTGGTTCCGAAGCTTCCCCGCTCCCTTGCACACACTGTCCACCTGCGAAGGGGCTTTCTAGTGTGTGGAAACCTTTCCTCCTTCACAGCTGCTTCCCACTGTTGCAAGTCCCATCCCTAGTCTCTTGTCTCCGTTATTTCATTCCTCTTATCCCCTACCCAGGTACGTGGGGAGTTTCTTGCCCTTTGGGAGGTGTGAGGTCTTCGGCCAGCGTTCTGTGGCTGTTCTATCGGAGCGGTTCTTCCTGCAGATTTATTTCTGATGACTCTGTGGGTTGGAAAGTGATCTCCGCATCTTATTCTTCCGTCATCTTCAAGTTCCTCCCCCGTTGTTGTTTTGATCTGCATTTCTCTAATGATTAGTGATGTTGAGCATTGTTTCATGGGTTTGTTGGCAAATAGTATATATGCTTTGGAGAAATATCTTTTTCGGTCTTCTGGCCTATTTTGGATTGGGTTGTTTGTTTTTCTGATGTTGAGTTGCATGAGCTCAATGGAGATTAATCCTTTGTCAGTTGCTTCGTTTACAAATATTTTCTCCCATTCTGAGGGTTGTCTTTTCATCCTGATTTTCATTTCCTTTGCTGTGCAAAAGCTTTTCAGTTTCACTAGGTCCCATTTGTTTCTTTCTGTTTTTATTTCCAGTTCTTTATGAGGGGGGGTCCCAAAACGTCTTTGTGTGTTTTATGTCACAGAGTGTTCTGCCTTTGTTTTCTTCTAAGAGTTTTAACCTGTCTGTCCTTACATTTAGGTCTGTAATCGATTTGCAGTTTATTTTTGTGTATGGAGTTAAGAAGTGTCGTAATTTCATTCTCTTACATGTAGCTGTGCAGTTTCCCCAGAACCATTATTGAAGAGGCTATCTTTTTTCCATTGTATACTCTTGCCTCCTTTATCAAATAGAAAGGAGTGTGGGTTTATCCGTGGCTTACTGTCCTGTTTCATTGATGTACACTTCTGTTTGTGTGCCAGTAGCATACCATCTTTATTATTATAGATATTTTTTTTTAGTCTTAAGTCAGGGAACCTGATTCCTCCAGCTCTGTTTTTCTTTCTCAAGATACCTTTGGCTCTTCAGGCTCTTTTGTGTTTCCACACAAATGGTGAAATATTTTGTTCTAGTTTTGTGACAAATGCCATTGGTAGTTCAATAGGGATTGCAATGAACTGTAGATTGCTTTGTGTAGCATAGTCATTTTTGCAATGTTGTTTCTACCAGTCCAAAAACATGGTATATGTCTCCATCTCTTTGTGTCACCTTTAATTTCTTTCCTCAGTGTGTCATGGTTTTCCTCACACATGTATTTTGTCTCTTTGGTAAGTTTACACTCAAGTATGTTATTCTTTTTGTAGCAATGGTAAATGAGAGTGTTTCCTTAATTTCTCTTTCGGATTTTTCATCATTAGTGCATAGTAATGCAAGAGATTTTTGTGCATTAACTTTGTATCCTGTCACTGTACCAAATTCATTGATTCGTTCTGGTAGTTGTCTGGTAGCGTCTTTAGAATTCTCTATGTATACTATCTAGTCATCTGAAAACAGTGACAGATTGACTTCTTCTCTTCCAACTTGGATGCTTTTAATTTCTTTTTCTTCTCTGAATGCTGTGGGTAAAACTTCCAAAACCTGCTTAAGTCATATTAGTAACAGTTCGCAAACTTGTCTTTTTCCTGATCTTAAAGGAAATGGTTTCAGTATTTCATCTTTGAGAACAAAGTAGGCTGTGGGTCTGTCATATATGGCCTTTATTATGTTGAGGTACATTCACTCTATGTGTACTTTCTGGAGAGTGTTTTCCTAAACTCTTTTTGAATGTTTCCAGAAGATTTTTCTCCAATTATTGAGATAATCATAGGATTTTTCTCCTTCAATTTGTTAGTATGGTTTATCATCTGGATTGATTTGCATATATCGAAAAATCCTGCCTTCCTTGGATAAAGCCCACTTGATCATGGTGTATTATCCCTTTAATGTGCTGTTGGATTCTACTTTCTAGTATTTTCTTTGAGATTCTGACATTTAAGGTCATCAGTGATATTGGCCTGTAGTGTCCAATTTTAGGTGACAACTTGTCTGCTTTTGGTATCAGAGTGATTGTGGCCTCGTTTAATGATTTTGGGAGTGTCCCTCACTCTGTTATATTTTGGAAGAGTCTGAGAAGGATAGGTGTTAGCTCTTGTCAAAAGGTTGGATAGAAATCGCCTGTGAAGCCATCTGACCTTGGGCTTTTGCTTGTTGGAAAATTTTAATCACAAATTCAATTTCAGTGCTTATGATTAGTCTGTTTATAGCTTCTGTTTATCTTGGTTCAGTCTCAGAAGGTTGTGCTTTTCGAAGAATTTGTCCATTTCTTCCAGGTTGTCCATTTAATTGGCAAAAGATGTTTGTAGTAATCTCTCATGATCCTTTGTGTTTCTGCAGGGTCAGTTGTTACTTCTCCTTTTTCATTTCTAATTCTGTTGATTTGGATCTTCTCCATTTCTTTTCTTAATAAATCTGGCTAATGGTGGATACATTATATGCATGCTCTTAAATATCTAGCTTTTAGGTTTACCGATCTTTGCTCTTGTTTTCTCCATTCTTTTTCATTTATTTCTGATCTGAACTTTCTTATTTCTTTTCTTCTGCTAATCCTTTTTTGTTTGTTTGGTGTTTGTCCATTTTTCTCTAATGGCTTTAGGTGTAAGGCTAGCTTGATTATATAGGGGATTTCTTGTTTCTTGATGGAGGATTTTATTGCTATCAACTTCCCTGTTAGAACTGCTTTTGCTGCATCCCATAGGTTGGGGTGGTCGTATTTTCATTGTCATTTTTTTCCAGGTATTTTGTGATTTCATCTTTGTTTTCTTCAGTGATTGCTTGATTATTTAACAGCGTTTTGTTTAGCTTCCATGTGTTTCTATTGTTTACAGTTCTTTTCTTCCTTTCATTGATATCTAGTTTCATGGCACTGTGGTGGGAAATTATACCTCATACTATTTCAGTTTTCTTAAATTGACTAAGGCTCTATGTGTGACCCAAGATATGACATATCCTGGAGAATGTTCCATGAGCACTTGAGAAGAAACTGTTTTCTGGTGTTTTGCAAAGGAAAGTCATATACATATCAGTTAAGTCCCTCTTGTTCAATGTGTCATTTAAAGCCCATGTTTCCTTGTTTATTTTCATTTTGGGTGATCAGTCCATTGGTGAAAGAGGGGTGTTAATGTTCCCTACTATTTTTGTGTTACTCTCAGTTTCCCCTTTTAGGGCTGTTAGGATATATCCTATGTATTGAAGTGCTACTACGTTGGCTTCATAAGGATTTGCATTTGCTGTGTCATCTTCTTTGTTGGATTCCTTCATCAGTATGTAGTGTTCTTCTTGGTTTCCTGCAATAGTCTTAATCTTAAAGTCTATTTCTTCTGATATGAGAATTGGCACTCCAGTTTTCCTTTGATTTCCATGTGCTTGGAATGTCTTTTTCCATCCCCTCACTTTCAGTTTGTATGTGTCCCTAGGTCTAAAGTGGGTCTCTCCTAGACAACATATTTAACGGTCTTGTTTTTGTATCCCTTCATCCACTCTATGTGTGTTGTTTGGAGCCTTGAATCCATTTACATTTAAGGTAATTATCCGTGTGTATGTTCCTGTTAGCATTTACTTAATTGTTTTTGGTTTGTTATTGGAGGTCTTTTATTTCCTTTGTGTTTCCTGCTTAGAGAAGTTCCTTTATCATTGGTGATATAGACGGTTTGGTGGTGCTGAATTCTCCTACCTTTGGTTTGTCTGTGAAGTTTTTACTTCCTCCGTCCAATCTGAATGAGATTCTTGCTGAGTACAGTCACATTGGTGGTAGGTTTTTTTCCTTTAATCACTTGAAATATGTCCTTCCAGTCCCTACTGTCTTGCAGAATTTCTGCTGAAAGATCAGCTGTTAACTTGATGGGGATTCCCAAATATGGAATTTCTTGCTTTTCCCTTGCTGCTTTTAATACCTTTTCTTTGTATTTCATTCTTGAGAGTTTGATGAATATGTGTCTTGGAGTGTTTCTCCTTGGATTTCTCCTGTTTGGGACTCTCTGAGCTTCCTGGACTTGATTAACTCTTTCCTTTCCCATATTAGAGAAGTTTTCACCTATAATCTTTCTGAATATTTTCTCAGTCCCTTTCTTTTTCTCTTCTTCTTCTGGGACCCGTCTGATTCCAATGTTGGTACATTTAATGTTGTTCCAGAGGTCTCTGAGACTGTCCTCAATCTTTTCATTCTTATTTCTTCATACTGCTCTGCAGTAGTGAGTTAAACTATGTTATCTTCCAGGTCACTTATCCGTTCTTCTGCCAGAGTGTTTCTGCTATTGATCACTTCTAGAGAATTTTTAATTTCATTTATTATTTTCTTCATTATTGTTCGTTTGCCCTTCAGTTCTTCTAGGTCCTTGTGAAAAGTTTCTTGTATTTTCTCTGTCCTATTTCCAAGATTTTGGATCATCTTTACTCTCATTATTCTGAAAAATTGTTCAGGTAGACTGCCTATTTCCTCTTCATTTGTTAGGTCTGGTGGGGTTTAAGTTGCTCCTTCATCTGCTGTGTGTTTTTCAGTCTCCTCTTTTTGCTTAATTCACTGCTTGGGGGCTCCTTTTCACAGGCTGCAGCTTCATAGTTATCTTTGTTTTAGGTGTCTGTCCCAGGTGGCTAAGTTTGTTCAGTGGGTTGTGTAGGCTTCTTGGTGGAGGGGAGTTGTGCCTGTGTTCTGGTGGATGAAGCTGGATCTTGTCTTTCTGCTGGGCAGTTCCACGTCTGGTGGTGTGTGGTTGGGTGTCTGTGGCCTTACTGCGATTTTAGGCATCCTCTCTGATAATGGATGGGGCTGTGTTCCTGTCTTACTCGTTGTTTGGCATACGGTTTCCAGCACTGTAGCTTGCTGGTCATTGAGTGAAGGTGGATCTTGGCGTTGAGATGGAAATCTCTGGGAGATTTTCTCCGTTTGATATTACATGGAGCTGTAAGGTCTCCTGTGGACCAGTGTCCTGAGGTTGGCTCTGCCACCTGAGAAGCGCAGCACTGACTCCTGGTTGGAGCACCAAGAGACTTTCATCCACATGGCTCAGAATAAAAGGGACCAAAAAGAGAAAGAAACAAAGACAGAGGATAAACGAAGACACAATTATGTCAAATAAAATAAATTAAAGTTATTAAAATAAAAAATAATTTTTAAGAAAATGTTTTAAACGTAAAAATAAGAAAACAGACGGACAGAACCCTAGCACAAATGGTTAAAGCTAAGCTTTCCAGACAAAATCACAAACAGAAGCATACACATAGACACTCAAAAAAAGAGAAAAAGTGGGAATAAAATATAGCTTTGCTCCCAAAGGCCACCACCTCAATTTTCGGATGATTCATTGTGTACTCAGGTAATCCACAGATGCAGGTTACTTCAGGTTGAAAGTAGGGATTTCACCCGCTCTTCCTGAGGCTGCTGAGACACATTTCCCTTTCTCGTCTTTGTTCGCACAGCTCCCGGGCTTCAGCTTTGGATTTGGATCCGCCTCTTTGTGTAGGTCGCTTGAGGGCCTCTGTTCTTTCCTCAGACAGGACAGGGTTAAAGGAGAAGCTCATTGGGGGCTGTGTCTCACTCAGGCCGGAGGAGTGAGGAGTACGGAATAGGAGTCAGCCCGTAGCGGTATAGCGCATCGTGACTTTGCAGCAGCCTGAGGCGCACCGTGCATCCTCCCAGGGAAGTTGTCCCTGCATCAAGGGACACTAGCAGAGGCGGGCTGCAGAAGCCCCCGGGAGGGGCACTGTGGATAGTGGCCTGTCTTTGCTCACAGGCTTCTTGGTGGCGGCAGCAGCAGCCTTACGTCTCATGCCAGTCTCTGGGGTCCACGCTGATAGCCGCACCTCACGCCGATTTCTGCAGCTCCATTACGCGGCGCTCTTAATACCCTCTCCTCACGCACCAGGAAAGAAATTGGGAAGAAAAATTCTCTTGTCTCTTACGCAGTTGCAGGACTTTTCCAGGACTCCCTCTGAGCTAGACATGTTGCACTAGCACACTTCAGGCTATGTTCATGCCACCAGCCCCAGTCCTCACCGTGGGATCCGGCTGAAACCGCAGCCTCAGCCTCCAACCCCTGCCTTCCGCGGCAGGTGAACAGTGAAGCCTCTCAGACTGGTGGGTTCTGGTCGGCATCGCTCCTCTGTGCGGGAATCTGTCCACTTTGCCTTCCGCACCTCAGTTGCTGGGCTCTCCTCCGTGGTTCCGAAGCTTCCCCGCTCCCTTGCACACACTGTCCACCTGCGAAGGGGCTTTCTAGTGTGTGGAAACCTTTCCTCCTTCACAGCTGCTTCCCACTGTTGCAAGTCCCATCCCTAGTCTCTTGTCTCCGTTATTTCATTCCTCTTATCCCCTACCCAGGTACGTGGGGAGTTTCTTGCCCTTTGGGAGGTGTGAGGTCTTCGGCCAGCGTTCTGTGGCTGTTCTATCGGAGCGGTTCTTCCTGCAGATTTATTTCTGATGAATCTGTGGGTTGGAAAGTGATCTCCGCATCTTACTCTTCCGTCATCTTCAAGTTCCTCCCCCGTTGTTGTTTTGATCTGCATTTCTCTAATGATTAGTGATGTTGAGCATTGTTTCATGGGTTTGTTGGCAAATAGTATATATGCTTTGGAGAAATATCTTTTTCGGTCTTCTGGCCTATTTTGGATTGGGTTGTTTGTTTTTCTGATGTTGAGTTGCATGAGCTCAATGGAGATTAATCCTTTGTCAGTTGCTTCGTTTACAAATATTTTCTCCCATTCTGAGGGTTGTCTTTTCATCCTGATTTTCATTTCCTTTGCTGTGCAAAAGCTTTTCAGTTTCACTAGGTCCCATTTGTTTCTTTCTGTTTTTATTTCCAGTTCTTTATGAGGGGGGGTCCCAAAACGTCTTTGTGTGTTTTATGTCACAGAGTGTTCTGCCTTTGTTTTCTTCTAAGAGTTTTAACCTGTCTGTCCTTACATTTAGGTCTGTAATCGATTTGCAGTTTATTTTTGTGTATGGAGTTAAGAAGTGTCGTAATTTCATTCTCTTACATGTAGCTGTGCAGTTTCCCCAGAACCATTATTGAAGAGGCTATCTTTTTTCCATTGTATACTCTTGCCTCCTTTATCAAATAGAAAGGAGTGTGGGTTTATCCGTGGCTTACTGTCCTGTTTCATTGATGTACACTTCTGTTTGTGTGCCAGTAGCATACCATCTTTATTATTATACATTTTTTTTATAGTCTGAAGTCAGGGAACCTGATTCCTCCAGCTCTGTTTTTCTTTCTCAAGATACCTTTGGCTCTTCAGGCTCTTTTGTGTTTCCACACAAATGGTGAAATATTTTGTTCTAGTTTTGTGACAAATGCCATTGGTAGTTCAATAGGGATTGCAATGAACTGTAGATTGCTTTGTGTAGCATAGTCATTTTTGCAATGTTGTTTCTACCAGTCCAAAAACATGGTATATGTCTCCATCTCTTTGTGTCACCTTTAATTTCTTTCCTCAGTGTGTCATGGTTTTCCTCACACATGTATTTTGTCTCTTTGGTAAGTTTACACTCAAGTATGTTATTCTTTTTGTAGCAATGGTAAATGAGAGTGTTTCCTTAATTTCTCTTTCGGATTTTTCATCATTAGTGCATAGTAATGCAAGAGATTTTTGTGCATTAACTTTGTATCCTGTCACTGTACCAAATTCATTGATTCGTTCTGGTAGTTGTCTGGTAGCGTCTTTAGAATTCTCTATGTATACTATCTAGTCATCTGAAAACAGTGACAGATTGACTTCTTCTCTTCCAACTTGGATGCTTTTAATTTCTTTTTCTTCTCTGAATGCTGTGGGTAAAACTTCCAAAACCTGCTTAAGTCATATTAGTAACAGTTCGCAAACTTGTCTTTTTCCTGATCTTAAAGGAAATGGTTTCAGTATTTCATCTTTGAGAACAAAGTAGGCTGTGGGTCTGTCATATATGGCCTTTATTATGTTGAGGTACATTCACTCTATGTGTACTTTCTGGAGAGTGTTTTCCTAAACTCTTTTTGAATGTTTCCAGAAGATTTTTCTCCATTTATTGAGATAATCATAGGATTTTTCTCCTTCAATTTGTTAGTATGGTTTATCATCTGGATTGATTTGCATATATCGAAAAATCCTGCCTTCCTTGGATAAAGCCCACTTGATCATGGTGTATTATCCCTTTAATGTGCTGTTGGATTCTACTTTCTAGTATTTTCTTTGAGATTCTGACATTTAAGGTCATCAGTGATATTGGCCTGTAGTGTCCAATTTTAGGTGACAACTTGTCTGCTTTTGGTATCAGAGTGATTGTGGCCTCGTTTAATGATTTTGGGAGTGTCCCTCACTCTGTTATATTTTGGAAGAGTCTGAGAAGGATAGGTGTTAGCTCTTGTCAAAAGGTTGGATAGAAATCGCCTGTGAAGCCATCTGACCTTGGGCTTTTGCTTGTTGGAAAATTTTAATCACAAATTCAATTTCAGTGCTTATGATTAGTCTGTTTATAGCTTCTGTTTATCTTGGTTCAGTCTCAGAAGGTTGTGCTTTTCGAAGAATTTGTCCATTTCTTCCAGGTTGTCCATTTAATTGGCAAAAGATGTTTGTAGTAATCTCTCATGATCCTTTGTATTTCTGCAGGGTCAGTTGTTACTTCTCCTTTTTCATTTCTAATTCTGTTGATTTGGATCTTCTCCATTTCTTTTCTTAATAAATCTGGCTAATGGTGGATACATTATATGCATGCTCTTAAATATCTAGCTTTTACGTTTACCGATCTTTGCTCTTGTTTTCTCCATTCTTTTTCATTTATTTCTGATCTGAACTTTCTTATTTCTTTTCTTCTGCTAATCCTTTTTTGTTTGTTTGGTGTTTGTCCATTTTTCTCTAATGGCTTTAGGTGTAAGGCTAGCTTGATTATATAGGGGATTTCTTGTTTCTTGATGGAGGATTTTATTGCTATCAACTTCCCTGTTAGAACTGCTTTTGCTGCATCCCATAGGTTGGGGTGGTCGTATTTTCATTGTCATTTTTTTCCAGGTATTTTGTGATTTCATCTTTGTTTTCTTCAGTGATTGCTTGATTATTTAACAGCGTTTTGTTTAGCTTCCATGTGTTTCTATTGTTTACAGTTCTTTTTTTCCTTTCATTGATATCTAGTTTCATGGCACTGTGGTGGGAAATTATACCTCATACTATTTCAGTTTTCTTAAATTGACTAAGGCTCTATGTGTGACCCAAGATATGACATATCCTGGAGAATGTTCCATGAGCACTTGAGAAGAAACTGTTTTCTGGTGTTTTGCAAAGGAAAGTCATCTACATATCAGTTAAGTCCCTCTTGTTCAATGTGTCATTTAAAGCCCATGTTTCCTTGTTTATTTTCATTTTGGGTGATCAGTCCATTGGTGAAAGAGGGGTGTTAATGTTCCCTACTATTTTTGTGTTACTCTCAGTTTCCCCTTTTAGGGCTGTTAGGATATATCCTATGTATTGAAGTGCTACTACGTTGGCTTCATAAGGATTTGCATTTGCTGTGTCATCTTCTTTGTTGGATTCCTTCATCAGTATGTAGTGTTCTTCTTGGTTTCCTGCAATAGTCTTAATCTTAAAGTCTATTTCGTCTGATATGAGAATTGGCACTCCAGTTTTCCTTTGATTTCCATGTGCTTGGAATGTCTTTTTCCATCCCCTCACTTTCAGTTTGTATGTGTCCCTAGGTCTAAAGTGGGTCTCTCCTAGACAACATATTTAACGGTCTTGTTTTTGTATCCCTTCATCCACTCTATGTGTGTTGTTTGGAGCCTTGAATCCATTTACATTTAAGGTAATTATCCGTGTGTATGTTCCTGTTAGCATTTACTTAATTGTTTTTGGTTTGTTATTGGAGGTCTTTTATTTCCTTTGTGTTTCCTGCTTAGAGAAGTTCCTTTATCATTGGTGATATAGATGGTTTGGTGGTGCTGAATTCTCCTACCTTTGGTTGGTCTGTGAAGTTTTTACTTCCTCCGTCCAATCTGAATGAGATTCTTGCTGAGTACAGTCACATTGGTGGTAGGTTTTTTTCCTTTAATCACTTGAAATATGTCCTTCCAGTCCCTACTGTCTTGCAGAATTTCTGCTGAAAGATCAGCTGTTAACTTGATGGGGATTCCCAAATATGGAATTTCTTGCTTTTCCCTTGCTGCTTTTAATACCTTTTCTTTGTATTTCATTCTTGAGAGTTTGATGAATATGTGTCTTGGAGTGTTTCTCCTTGGATTTCTCCTGTTTGGGACTCTCTGAGCCTCCTGGACTTGATTAACTCTTTCCTTTCCCATATTAGAGAAGTTTTCACCTATAATCTTTCTGAATATTTTCTCAGTCCCTTTCTTTTTCTCTTCTTCTTCTGGGACCCGTCTGATTCCAATATTGGTACATTTAATGTTGTTCCAGAGGTCTCTGAGACTGTCCTCAATCTTTTCATTCTTATTTCTTCATACTGCTCTGCAGTAGTGAGTTAAACTATGTTATCTTCCAGGTCACTTATCCGTTCTTCTGCCAGAGTGTTTCTGCTATTGATCACTTCTAGAGAATTTTTAATTTCATTTATTGTTTTCTTCATTATTGTTCGTTTGCCCTTCAGTTCTTCTAGGTCCTTGTGAAAAGTTTCTTGTATTTTCTCTGTCCTATTTCCAAGATTTTGGATCATCTTTACTCTCATTATTCTGAAAAATTGTTCAGGTAGACTGCCTATTTCCTCTTCATTTGTTAGGTCTGGTGGGGTTTAAGTTGCTCCTTCATCTGCTGTGTGTTTTTCAGTCTCCTCTTTTTGCTTAATTCACTGCTTGGGGGCTCCTTTTCACAGGCTGCAGCTTCATAGTTATCTTTGTTTTAGGTGTCTGTCCCAGGTGGCTAAGTTCGTTCGGTGGGTTGTGTAGGCTTCTTGGTGGAGGGGAGTTGTGCCTGTGTTCTGGTGGATGAAGCTGGATCTTGTCTTTCTGCTGGGCAGTTCCACGTCTGGTGGTGTGTGGTTGGGTGTCTGTGGCCTTACTGCGATTTTAGGCATCCTCTCTGATAATGGATGAGGCTGTGTTCCTGTCTTACTCGTTGTTTGGCATACGGTTTCCAGCACTGTAGCTTGCTGGTCATTGAGTGAAGGTGGATCTTGGCGTTGAGATGGAAATCTCTGGGAGATTTTCTCCGTTTGATATTACATGGAGCTGTAAGGTCTCCTGTGGACCAGTGTCCTGAGGTTGGCTCTGCCACCTGAGAAGCGCAGCACTGACTCCTGGTTGGAGCACCAAGAGACTTTCATCCACATGGCTCAGAATAAAAGGGACCAAAAAGAGAAAGAAACAAAGACAGAGGATAAACGAAGACACAATTATGTCAAATAAAATAAATTAAAGTTATTAAAATAAAAAATAATTTTTAAGAAAATGTTTTAAACGTAAAAATAAGAAAACAGACGGACAGAACCCTAGCACAAATGGTTAAAGCTAAGCTTTCCAGACAAAATCACAAACAGAAGCATACACATAGACACTCAAAAAAAGAGAAAAAGTGGCAATAAAATATAGCTTTGCTCCCAAAGGCCACCACCTCAATTTTCGGATGATTCATTGTGTACTCAGGTAATCCACAGATGCAGGTTACTTCAGGTTGAAAGTAGGGATTTCACCCGCTCTTCCTGAGGCTGCTGAGACACATTTCCCTTTCTCTTCTTTGTTCGCACAGCTCCCGGGCTTCAGCTTTGGATTTGGATCCGCCTCTTTGTGTAGGTCGCTTGAGGGCCTCTGTTCTTTCCTCAGACAGGACAGGGTTAAAGGAGAAGCTCATTGGGGGCTGTGTCTCACTCAGGCCGGAGGAGTGAGGAGTACGGAATAGGAGTCAGCCCGTAGCGGTATAGCGCATCGTGACTTTGCAGCAGCCTGAGGCGCACCGTGCATCCTCCCAGGGAAGTTGTCCCTGCATCAAGGGACACTAGCAGAGGCGGGCTGCAGAAGCCCCCGGGAGGGGCACTGTGGATAGTGGCCTGTCTTTGCTCACAGGCTTCTTGGTGGCGGCAGCAGCAGCCTTACGTCTCATGCCAGTCTCTGGGGTCCACGCTGATAGCCGCACCTCACGCCGATTTCTGCAGCTCCATTACGCGGCGCTCTTAATACCCTCTCCTCACGCACCAGGAAAGAAATTGGGAAGAAAAATTCTCTTGTCTCTTACGCAGTTGCAGGACTTTTCCAGGACTCCCTCTGAGCTAGACATGTTGCACTAGCACACTTCAGGCTATGTTCATGCCGCCAGCCCCAGTCCTCACCGTGGGATCCGGCTGAAACCGCAGCCTCAGCCTCCAACCCCTGCCTTCCGCGGCAGGTGAACAGTGAAGCCTCTCAGGCTGGTGAGTTCTGGTCGGCATCGCTCCTCTGTGCGGGAATCTGTCCACTTTGCCTTCCGCACCTCAGTTGCTGGGCTCTCCTCCGTGGTTCCGAAGCTTCCCCGCTCCCTTGCACACACTGTCCACCTGCGAAGGGGCTTTCTAGTGTGTGGAAACCTTTCCTCCTTCACAGCTGCTTCCCACTGTTGCAAGTCCCATCCCTAGTCTCTTGTCTCCGTTATTTCATTCCTCTTATCCCCTACCCAGGTACGTGGGGAGTTTCTTGCCCTTTGGGAGGTGTGAGGTCTTCGGCCAGCGTTCTGTGGCTGTTCTATCGGAGCGGTTCTTCCTGCAGATTTATTTCTGATGACTCTGTGGGTTGGAAAGTGATCTCCGCATCTTATTCTTCCGTCATCTTCAAGTTCCTCCCCCGTTGTTGTTTTGATCTGCATTTCTCTAATGATTAGTGATGTTGAGCATTGTTTCATGGGTTTGTTGGCAAATAGTATATATGCTTTGGAGAAATATCTTTTTCGGTCTTCTGGCCTATTTTGGATTGGGTTGTTTGTTTTTCTGATGTTGAGTTGCATGAGCTCAATGGAGATTAATCCTTTGTCAGTTGCTTCGTTTACAAATATTTTCTCCCATTCTGAGGGTTGTCTTTTCATCCTGATTTTCATTTCCTTTGCTGTGCAAAAGCTTTTCAGTTTCACTAGGTCCCATTTGTTTCTTTCTGTTTTTATTTCCAGTTCTTTATGAGGGGGGGTCCCAAAACGTCTTTGTGTGTTTTATGTCACAGAGTGTTCTGCCTTTGTTTTCTTCTAAGAGTTTTAACCTGTCTGTCCTTACATTTAGGTCTGTAATCGATTTGCAGTTTATTTTTGTGTATGGAGTTAAGAAGTGTCGTAATTTCATTCTCTTACATGTAGCTGTGTAGTTTCCCCAGAACCATTATTGAAGAGGCTATCTTTTTTCCATTGTATACTCTTGCCTCCTTTATCAAATAGAAAGGAGTGTGGGTTTATCCGTGGCTTACTGTCCTGTTTCATTGATGTACACTTCTGTTTGTGTGCCAGTAGCATACCATCTTTATTATTATAGATATTTTTTTTTAGTCTTAAGTCAGGGAACCTGATTCCTCCAGCTCTGTTTTTCTTTCTCAAGATACCTTTGGCTCTTCAGGCTCTTTTGTGTTTCCACACAAATGGTGAAATATTTTGTTCTAGTTTTGTGACAAATGCCATTGGTAGTTCAATAGGGATTGCAATGAACTGTAGATTGCTTTGTGTAGCATAGTCATTTTTGCAATGTTGTTTCTACCAGTCCAAAAACATGGTATATGTCTCCATCTCTTTGTGTCACCTTTAATTTCTTTCCTCAGTGTGTCATGGTTTTCCTCACACATGTATTTTGTCTCTTTGGTAAGTTTACACTCAAGTATGTTATTCTTTTTGTAGCAATGGTAAATGAGAGTGTTTCCTTAATTTCTCTTTCGGATTTTTCATCATTAGTGCATAGTAATGCAAGAGATTTTTGTGCATTAACTTTGTATCCTGTCACTGTACCAAATTCATTGATTCGTTCTGGTAGTTGTCTGGTAGCGTCTTTAGAATTCTCTATGTATACTATCTAGTCATCTGAAAACAGTGACAGATTGACTTCTTCTCTTCCAACTTGGATGCTTTTAATTTCTTTTTCTTCTCTGAATGCTGTGGGTAAAACTTCCAAAACCTGCTTAAGTCATATTAGTAACAGTTCGCAAACTTGTCTTTTTCCTGATCTTAAAGGAAATGGTTTCAGTATTTCATCTTTGAGAACAAAGTAGGCTGTGGGTCTGTCATATATGGCCTTTATTATGTTGAGGTACATTCACTCTATGTGTACTTTCTGGAGAGTGTTTTCCTAAACTCTTTTTGAATGTTTCCAGAAGATTTTTCTCCATTTATTGAGATAATCATAGGATTTTTCTCCTTCAATTTGTTAGTATGGTTTATCATCTGGATTGATTTGCATATATCGAAAAATCCTGCCTTCCTTGGATAAAGCCCACTTGATCATGGTGTATTATCCCTTTAATGTGCTGTTGGATTCTACTTTCTAGTATTTTCTTTGAGATTCTGACATTTAAGGTCATCAGTGATATTGGCCTGTAGTGTCCAATTTTAGGTGACAACTTGTCTGCTTTTGGTATCAGAGTGATTGTGGCCTCGTTTAATGATTTTGGGAGTGTCCCTCACTCTGTTATATTTTGGAAGAGTCTGAGAAGGATAGGTGTTAGCTCTTGTCAAAAGGTTGGATAGAAATCGCCTGTGAAGCCATCTGACCTTGGGCTTTTGCTTGTTGGAAAATTTTAATCACAAATTCAATTTCAGTGCTTATGATTAGTCTGTTTATAGCTTCTGTTTATCTTGGTTCAGTCTCAGAAGGTTGTGCTTTTCGAAGAATTTGTCCATTTCTTCCAGGTTGTCCATTTAATTGGCAAAAGATGTTTGTAGTAATCTCTCATGATCCTTTGTATTTCTGCAGGGTCAGTTGTTACTTCTCCTTTTTCATTTCTAATTCTGTTGATTTGGATCTTCTCCATTTCTTTTCTTAATAAATCTGGCTAATGGTGGATACATTATATGCATGCTCTTAAATATCTAGCTTTTAGGTTTACCGATCTTTGCTCTTGTTTTCTCCATTCTTTTTCATTTATTTCTGATCT
Organism: Balaenoptera physalus; assembly: GCF_965194825.1. NCBI lineage: Eukaryota > Metazoa > Chordata > Mammalia > Artiodactyla > Balaenopteridae > Balaenoptera > Balaenoptera physalus. The sequence continues at coordinate 25,194,441 of NC_138904.1, forward strand.
GAACTTTCTTATTTCTTTTCTTCTGCTAATCCTTTTTTGTTTGTTTGGTGTTTGTCCATTTTTCTCTAATGGCTTTAGGTGTAAGGCTAGGTTGATTATATAGGGGATTTCTTGTTTCTTGATGGAGGATTTTATTGCTATCAACTTCCCTGTTAGAACTGCTTTTGCTGCATCCCATAGGTTGGGGTGGTCGTATTTTCATTGTCATTTTTTTCCAGGTATTTTGTGATTTCATCTTTGTTTTCTTCAGTGATTGCTTGATTATTTAACATCGTTTTGTTTAGCTTCCATGTGTTTCTATTGTTTACAGTTCTTTTCTTCCTTTCATTGATATCTAGTTTCATGGCACTGTGGTGGGAAATTATACCTCATACTATTTCAGTTTTCTTAAATTGACTAAGGCTCTATGTGTGACCCAAGATATGACATATCCTGGAGAATGTTCCATGAGCACTTGAGAAGAAACTGTTTTCTGGTGTTTTGCAAAGGAAAGTCATCTACATATCAGTTAAGTCCCTCTTGTTCAATGTGTCATTTAAAGCCCATGTTTCCTTGTTTATTTTCATTGTGGGTGATCAGTCCATTGGTGAAAGAGGGGTGTTAATGTTCCCTACTATTTTTGTGTTACTCTCAGTTTCCCCTTTTAGGGCTGTTAGGATATATCCTATGTATTGAAGTGCTACTACGTTGGCTTCATAAGGATTTGCATTTGCTGTGTCATCTTCTTTGTTGGATTCCTTCATCAGTATGTAGTGTTCTTCTTGGTTTCCTGCAATAGTCTTAATCTTAAAGTCTATTTCTTCTGATATGAGAATTGGCACTCCAGTTTTCCTTTGATTTCCATGTGCTTGGAATGTCTTTTTCCATCCCCTCACTTTCAGTTTGTATGTGTCCCTAGGTCTAAAGTGGGTCTCTCCTAGACAACATATTTAACGGTCTTGTTTTTGTATCCCTTCATCCACTCTATGTGTGTTGTTTGGAGCCTTGAATCCATTTACATTTAAGGTAATTATCCGTGTGTATGTTCCTGTTAGCATTTACTTAATTGTTTTTGGTTTGTTATTGGAGGTCTTTTATTTCCTTTGTGTTTCCTGCTTAGAGAAGTTCCTTTATCATTGGTGATATAGACGGTTTGGTGGTGCTGAATTCTCCTACCTTTGGTTTGTCTGTGAAGTTTTTACTTCCTCCGTCCAATCTGAATGAGATTCTTGCTGAGTACAGTCACATTGGTGGTAGGTTTTTTTCCTTTAATCACTTGAAATATGTCCTTCCAGTCCCTACTGTCTTGCAGAATTTCTGCTGAAAGATCAGCTGTTAACTTGATGGGGATTCCCAAATATGGAATTTCTTGCTTTTCCCTTGCTGCTTTTAATACCTTTTCTTTGTATTTCATTCTTGAGAGTTTGATGAATATGTGTCTTGGAGTGTTTCTCCTTGGATTTCTCCTGTTTGGGACTCTCTGAGCTTCCTGGACTTGATTAACTCTTTCCTTTCCCATATTAGAGAAGTTTTCACCTATAATCTTTCTGAATATTTTCTCAGTCCCTTTCTTTTTCTCTTCTTCTTCTGGGACCCGTCTGATTCCAATGTTGGTACATTTAATGTTGTTCCAGAGGTCTCTGAGACTGTCCTCAATCTTTTCATTCTTATTTCTTCATACTGCTCTGCAGTAGTGAGTTAAACTATGTTATCTTCCAGGTCACTTATCCGTTCTTCTGCCAGAGTGTTTCTGCTATTGATCACTTCTAGAGAATTTTTAATTTCATTTATTGTTTTCTTCATTATTGTTCGTTTGCCCTTCAGTTCTTCTAGGTCCTTGTGAAAAGTTTCTTGTATTTTCTCTGTCCTATTTCCAAGATTTTGGATCATCTTTACTCTCATTATTCTGAAAAATTGTTCAGGTAGACTGCCTATTTCCTCTTCATTTGTTAGGTCTGGTGGGGTTTAAGTTGCTCCTTCATCTGCTGTGTGTTTTTCAGTCTCCTCTTTTTGCTTAATTCACTGCTTGGGGGCTCCTTTTCACAGGCTGCAGCTTCATAGTTATCTTTGTTTTAGGTGTCTGTCCCAGGTGGCTAAGTTTGTTCAGTGGGTTGTGTAGGCTTCTTGGTGGAGGGGAGTTGTGCCTGTGTTCTGGTGGATGAAGCTGGATCTTGTCTTTCTGCTGGGCAGTTCCACGTCTGGTGGTGTGTGGTTGGGTGTCTGTGGCCTTACTGCGATTTTAGGCATCCTCTCTGATAATGGATGGGGCTGTGTTCCTGTCTTACTCGTTGTTTGGCATACGGTTTCCAGCACTGTAGCTTGCTGGTCATTGAGTGAAGGTGGATCTTGGCGTTGAGATGGAAATCTCTGGGAGATTTTCTCCGTTTGATATTACATGGAGCTGTAAGGTCTCCTGTGGACCAGTGTCCTGAGGTTGGCTCTGCCACCTGAGAAGCGCAGCACTGACTCCTGGTTGGAGCACCAAGAGACTTTCATCCACATGGCTCAGAATAAAAGGGACCAAAAAGAGAAAGAAACAAAGACAGAGGATAAACGAAGACACAATTATGTCAAATAAAATAAATTAAAGTTATTAAAATAAAAAATAATTTTTAAGAAAATGTTTTAAACGTAAAAATAAGAAAACAGACGGACAGAACCCTAGCACAAATGGTTAAAGCTAAGCTTTCCAGACAAAATCACAAACAGAAGCATACACATAGACACTCAAAAAAAGAGAAAAAGTGGCAATAAAATATAGCTTTGCTCCCAAAGGCCACCACCTCAATTTTCGGATGATTCATTGTGTACTCAGGTAATCCACAGATGCAGGTTACTTCAGGTTGAAAGTAGGGATTTCACCCGCTCTTCCTGAGGCTGCTGAGACACATTTCCCTTTCTCTTCTTTGTTCGCACAGCTCCCGGGCTTCAGCTTTGGATTTGGATCCGCCTCTTTGTGTAGGTCGCTTGAGGGCCTCTGTTCTTTCCTCAGACAGGACAGGGTTAAAGGAGAAGCTCATTGGGGGCTGTGTCTCACTCAGGCCGGAGGAGTGAGGAGTACGGAATAGGAGTCAGCCCGTAGCGTTATAGCGCATCGTGACTTTGCAGCAGCCTGAGGCGCACCGTGCATCCTCCCAGGGAAGTTGTCCCTGCATCAAGGGACACTAGCAGAGGCGGGCTGCAGAAGCCCCCGGGAGGGGCACTGTGGATAGTGGCCTGTCTTTGCTCACAGGCTTCTTGGTGGCGGCAGCAGCAGCCTTACGTCTCATGCCAGTCTCTGGGGTCCACGCTGATAGCCGCACCTCACGCCGATTTCTGCAGCTCCATTACGCGGCGCTCTTAATACCCTCTCCTCACGCACCAGGAAAGAAATTGGGAAGAAAAATTCTCTTGTCTCTTACGCAGTTGCAGGACTTTTCCAGGACTCCCTCTGAGCTAGACATGTTGCACTAGCACACTTCAGGCTATGTTCATGCCGCCAGCCCCAGTCCTCACCGTGGGATCCGGCTGAAACCGCAGCCTCAGCCTCCAACCCCTGCCTTCCGTGGCAGGTGAACAGTGAAGCCTCTCAGGCTGGTGGGTTCTGGTCGGCATCGCTCCTCTGTGCGGGAATCTGTCCACTTTGCCTTCCGCACCTCAGTTGCTGGGCTCTCCTCCGTGGTTCCGAAGCTTCCCCGCTCCCTTGCACACACTGTCCACCTGCGAAGGGGCTTTCTAGTGTGTGGAAACCTTTCCTCCTTCACAGCTGCTTCCCACTGTTGCAAGTCCCATCCCTAGTCTCTTGTCTCCGTTATTTCATTCCTCTTATCCCCTACCCAGGTACGTGGGGAGTTTCTTGCCCTTTGGGAGGTGTGAGGTCTTCGGCCAGCGTTCTGTGGCTGTTCTATCGGAGCGGTTCTTCCTGCAGATTTATTTCTGATGACTCTGTGGGTTGGAAAGTGATCTCCGCATCTTACTCTTCCGTCATCTTCAAGTTCCTCCCCCGTTGTTGTTTTGATCTGCATTTCTCTAATGATTAGTGATGTTGAGCATTGTTTCATGGGTTTGTTGGCAAATAGTATATATGGTTTGGAGAAATATCTTTTTCGGTCTTCTGGCCTATTTTGGATTGGGTTGTTTGTTTTTCTGATGTTGAGTTGCATGAGCTCAATGGAGATTAATCCTTTGTCAGTTGCTTCGTTTACAAATATTTTCTCCCATTCTGAGGGTTGTCTTTTCATCCTGATTTTCATTTCCTTTGCTGTGCAAAAGCTTTTCAGTTTCACTAGGTCCCATTTGTTTCTTTCTGTTTTTATTTCCAGTTCTTTATGAGGGGGGGTCCCAAAACGTCTTTGTGTGTTTTATGTCACAGAGTGTTCTGCCTTTGTTTTCTTCTAAGAGTTTTAACCTGTCTGTCCTTACATTTAGGTCTGTAATCGATTTGCAGTTTATTTTTGTGTATGGAGTTAAGAAGTGTCGTAATTTCATTCTCTTACATGTAGCTGTGCAGTTTCCCCAGAACCATTATTGAAGAGGCTATCTTTTTTCCATTGTATACTCTTGCCTCCTTTATCAAATAGAAAGGAGTGTGGGTTTATCCGTGGCTTACTGTCCTGTTTCATTGATGTACACTTCTGTTTGTGTGCCAGTAGCATACCATCTTTATTATTAAACATTTTTTTTATAGTCTGAAGTCAGGGAACCTGATTCCTCCAGCTCTGGTTTTCTTTCTCAAGATACCTTTGGCTCTTCAGGCTCTTTTGTGTTTCCACACAAATGGTGAAATATTTTGTTCTAGTTTTGTGACAAATGCCATTGGTAGTTCAATAGGGATTGCAATGAACTGTAGATTGCTTTGTGTAGCATAGTCATTTTTGCAATGTTGTTTCTACCAGTCCAAAAACATGGTATATGTCTCCATCTCTTTGTGTCACCTTTAATTTCTTTCCTCAGTGTGTCATGGTTTTCCTCACACATGTATTTTGTCTCTTTGGTAAGTTTACACTCAAGTATGTTATTCTTTTTGTAGCAATGGTAAATGAGAGTGTTTCCTTAATTTCTCTTTCGGATTTTTCATCATTAGTGCATAGTAATGCAAGCGATTTTTGTGCATTAACTTTGTATCCTGTCACTGTACCAAATTCATTGATTCGTTCTGGTAGTTGTCTGGTAGCGTCTTTAGAATTCTCTATGTATACTATCTAGTCATCTGAAAACAGTGACAGATTGACTTCTTCTCTTCCAACTTGGATGCTTTTAATTTCTTTTTCTTCTCTGAATGCTGTGGGTAAAACTTCCAAAACCTGCTTAAGTCATATTAGTAACAGTTCGCAAACTTGTCTTTTTCCTGATCTTAAAGGAAATGGTTTCAGTATTTCATCTTTGAGAACAAAGTAGGCTGTGGGTCTGTCATATATGGCCTTTATTATGTTGAGGTACATTCACTCTATGTGTACTTTCTGGAGAGTGTTTTCCTAAACTCTTTTTGAATGTTTCCAGAAGATTTTTCTCCATTTATTGAGATAATCATAGGATTTTTCTCCTTCAATTTGTTAGTATGGTTTATCATCTGGATTGATTTGCATATATCGAAAAATCCTGCCTTCCTTGGATAAAGCCCACTTGATCATGGTGTATTATCCCTTTAATGTGCTGTTGGATTCTACTTTCTAGTATTTTCTTTGAGATTCTGACATTTAAGGTCATCAGTGATATTGGCCTGTAGTGTCCAATTTTAGGTGACAACTTGTCTGCTTTTGGTATCAGAGTGATTGTGGCCTCGTTTAATGATTTTGGGAGTGTCCCTCACTCTGTTATATTTTGGAAGAGTCTGAGAAGGATAGGTGTTAGCTCTTGTCAAAAGGTTGGATAGAAATCGCCTGTGAAGCCATCTGACCTTGGGCTTTTGCTTGTTGGAAAATTTTAATCACAAATTCAATTTCAGTGCTTATGATTAGTCTGTTTATAGCTTCTGTTTATCTTGGTTCAGTCTCAGAAGGTTGTGCTTTTCGAAGAATTTGTCCATTTCTTCCAGGTTGTCCATTTAATTGGCAAAAGATGTTTGTAGTAATCTCTCATGATCCTTTGTATTTCTGCAGGGTCAGTTGTTACTTCTCCTTTTTCATTTCTAATTCTGTTGATTTGGATCTTCTCCATTTCTTTTCTTAATAAATCTGGCTAATGGTGGATACATTATATGCATGCTCTTAAATATCTAGCTTTTAGGTTTACCGATCTTTGCTCTTGTTTTCTCCATTCTTTTTCATTTATTTCTGATCTGAACTTTCTTATTTCTTTTCTTCTGCTAATCCTTTTTTGTTTGTTTGGTGTTTGTCCATTTTTCTCTAATGGCTTTAGGTGTAAGGCTAGCTTGATTATATAGGGGATTTCTTGTTTCTTGATGGAGGATTTTATTGCTATCAACTTCCATGTTAGAACTGCTTTTGCTGCATCCCATAGGTTGGGGTGGTCGTATTTTCATTGTCATTTTTTTCCAGGTATTTTGTGATTTCATCTTTGTTTTCTTCAGTGATTGCTTGATTATTTAACAGCGTTTTGTTTAGCTTCCATGTGTTTCTATTGTTTACAGTTCTTTTTTTCCTTTCATTGATATCTAGTTTCATGGCACTGTGGTGGGAAATTATACCTCATACTATTTCAGTTTTCTTAAATTGACTAAGGCTCTATGTGTGACCCAAGATATGACATATCCTGGAGAATGTTCCATGAGCACTTGAGACGAAACTGTTTTCTGGTGATTTGCAAAGGAAAGTCATATACATATCAGTTAAGTCCCTCTTGTTCAATGTGTCATTTAAAGCCCATGTTTCCTTGTTTATTTTCATTTTGGGTGATCAGTCCATTGGTGAAAGAGGGGTGTTAATGTTCCCTACTATTTTTGTGTTACTCTCAGTTTCCCCTTTTAGGGCTGTTAGGATATATCCTACGTATTGAAGTGCTACTACGTTGGCTTCATAAGGATTTGCATTTGCTGTGTCATCTTCTTTGTTGGATTCCTTCATCAGTATGTAGTGTTCTTCTTGGTTTCCTGCAATAGTCTTAATCTTAAAGTCTATTTCTTCTGATATGAGAATTGGCACTCCAGTTTTCCTTTGATTTCCATGTGCTTGGAATGTCTTTTTCCATCCCCTCACTTTCAGTTTGTATGTGTCCCTAGGTCTAAAGTGGGTCTCTCCTAGACAACATATTTAACGGTCTTGTTTTTGTATCCCTTCATCCACTCTATGTGTGTTGTTTGGAGCCTTGAATCCATTTACATTTAAGGTAATTATCCGTGTGTATGTTCCTGTTAGCATTTACTTAATTGTTTTTGGTTTGTTATTGGAGGTCTTTTATTTCCTTTGTGTTTCCTGCTTAGAGAAGTTCCTTTATCATTGGTGATATAGACGGTTTGGTGGTGCTGAATTCTCCTACCTTTGGTTTGTCTGTGAAGTTTTTACTTCCTCCGTCCAATCTGAATGAGATTCTTGCTGAGTACAGTCACATTGGTGGTAGGTTTTTTTCCTTTAATCACTTGAAATATGTCCTTCCAGTCCCTACTGTCTTGCAGAATTTCTGCTGAAAGATCAGCTGTTAACTTGATGGGGATTCCCAAATATGGAATTTCTTGCTTTTCCCTTGCTGCTTTTAATACCTTTTCTTTGTATTTCATTCTTGAGAGTTTGATGAATATGTGTCTTGGAGTGTTTCTCCTTGGATTTCTCCTGTTTGGGACTCTCTGAGCTTCCTGGACTTGATTAACTCTTTCCTTTCCCATATTAGAGAAGTTTTCACCTATAATCTTTCTGAATATTTTCTCAGTCCCTTTCTTTTTCTCTTCTTCTTCTGGGACCCGTCTGATTCCAATGTTGGTACATTTAATGTTGTTCCAGAGGTCTCTGAGACTGTCCTCAATCTTTTCATTCTTATTTCTTCATACTGCTCTGCAGTAGTGAGTTAAACTATGTTATCTTCCAGGTCACTTATCCGTTCTTCTGCCAGAGTGTTTCTGCTATTGATCACTTCTAGAGAATTTTTAATTTCATTTATTATTTTCTTCATTATTGTTCGTTTGCCCTTCAGTTCTTCTAGGTCCTTGTGAAAAGTTTCTTGTATTTTCTCTGTCCTATTTCCAAGATTTTGGATCATCTTTACTCTCATTATTCTGAAAAATTGTTCAGGTAGACTGCCTATTTCCTCTTCATTTGTTAGGTCTGGTGGGGTTTAAGTTGCTCCTTCATCTGCTGTGTGTTTTTCAGTCTCCTCTTTTTGCTTAATTCACTGCTTGGGGGCTCCTTTTCACAGGCTGCAGCTTCATAGTTATCTTTGTTTTAGGTGTCTGTCCCAGGTGGCTAAGTTTGTTCAGTGGGTTGTGTAGGCTTCTTGGTGGAGGGGAGTTGTGCCTGTGTTCTGGTGGATGAAGCTGGATCTTGTCTTTCTGCTGGGCAGTTCCACGTCTGGTGGTGTGTGGTTGGGTGTCTGTGGCCTTACTGCGATTTTAGGCATCCTCTCTGATAATGGATGGGGCTGTGTTCCTGTCTTACTCGTTGTTTGGCATACGGTTTCCAGCACTGTAGCTTGCTGGTCATTGAGTGAAGGTGGATCTTGGCGTTGAGATGGAAATCTCTGGGAGATTTTCTCCGTTTGATATTACATGGAGCTGTAAGGTCTCCTGTGGACCAGTGTCCTGAGGTTGGCTCTGCCACCTGAGAAGCGCAGCACTGACTCCTGGTTGGAGCACCAAGAGACTTTCATCCACATGGCTCAGAATAAAAGGGACCAAAAAGAGAAAGAAACAAAGACAGAGGATAAACGAAGACACAATTATGTCAAATAAAATAAATTAAAGTTATTAAAATAAAAAATAATTTTTAAGAAAATGTTTTAAACGTAAAAATAAGAAAACAGACGGACAGAACCCTAGCACAAATGGTTAAAGCTAAGCTTTCCAGACAAAATCACAAACAGAAGCATACACATAGACACTCAAAAAAAGAGAAAAAGTGGGAATAAGATATAGCTTTGCTCCCAAAGGCCACCACCTCAATTTTCGGATGATTCATTGTGTACTCAGGTAATCCACAGATGCAGGTTACTTCAGGTTGAAAGTAGGGATTTCACCCGCTCTTCCTGAGGCTGCTGAGACACATTTCCCTTTCTCGTCTTTGTTCGCACAGCTCCCGGGCTTCAGCTTTGGATTTGGATCCGCCTCTTTGTGTAGGTCGCTTGAGGGCCTCTGTTCTTTCCTCAGACAGGACAGGGTTAAAGGAGAAGCTCATTGGGGGCTGTGTCTCACTCAGGCCGGAGGAGTGAGGAGTACGGAATAGGAGTCAGCCTGTAGCGGTATAGCGCATCGTGACTTTGCAGCAGCCTGAGGCGCACCGTGCATCCTCCCAGGGAAGTTGTCCCTGCATCAAGGGACACTAGCAGAGGCGGGCTGCAGAAGCCCCCGGGAGGGGCACTGTGGATAGTGGCTTGTCTTTGCTCACAGGCTTCTTGGTGGCGGCAGCAGCAGCCTTACGTCTCATGCCAGTCTCTGGGGTCCACGCTGATAGCCGCACCTCACGCCGATTTCTGCAGCTCCATTACGCGGCGCTCTTAATACCCTCTCCTCACGCACCAGGAAAGAAATTGGGAAGAAAAATTCTCTTGTCTCTTACGCAGTTGCAGGACTTTTCCAGGACTCCCTCTGAGCTAGACATGTTGCACTAGCACACTTCAGGCTATGTTCATGCCACCAGCCCCAGTCCTCACCGTGGGATCCGGCTGAAACCGCAGCCTCAGCCTCCAACCCCTGCCTTCCGTGGCAGGTGAACAGTGAAGCCTCTCAGACTGGTGGGTTCTGGTCGGCATCGCTCCTCTGTGCGGGAATCTGTCCACTTTGCCTTCCGCACCTCAGTTGCTGGGCTCTCCTCCGTGGTTCCGAAGCTTCCCCGCTCCCTTGCACACACTGTCCACCTGCGAAGGGGCTTTCTAGTGTGTGGAAACCTTTCCTCCTTCACAGCTGCTTCCCACTGTTGCAAGTCCCATCCCTAGTCTCTTGTCTCCGTTATTTCATTCCTCTTATCCCCTACCCAGGTACGTGGGGAGTTTCTTGCCCTTTGGGAGGTGTGAGGTCTTCGGCCAGCGTTCTGTGGCTGTTCTATCGGAGCGGTTCTTCCTGCAGATTTATTTCTGATGAATCTGTGGGTTGGAAAGTGATCTCCGCATCTTACTCTTCCGTCATCTTCAAGTTCCTCCCCCGTTGTTGTTTTGATCTGCATTTCTCTAATGATTAGTGATGTTGAGCATTGTTTCATGGGTTTGTTGGCAAATAGTATATATGCTTTGGAGAAATATCTTTTTCGGTCTTCTGGCCTATTTTGGATTGGGTTGTTTGTTTTTCTGATGTTGAGTTGCATGAGCTCAATGGAGATTAATCCTTTGTCAGTTGCTTCGTTTACAAATATTTTCTCCCATTCTGAGGGTTGTCTTTTCATCCTGATTTTCATTTCCTTTGCTGTGCAAAAGCTTTTCAGTTTCACTAGGTCCCATTTGTTTCTTTCTGTTTTTATTTCCAGTTCTTTATGAGGGGGGGTCCCAAAACGTCTTTGTGTGTTTTATGTCACAGAGTGTTCTGCCTTTGTTTTCTTCTAAGAGTTTTAACCTGTCTGTCCTTACATTTAGGTCTGTAATCGATTTGCAGTTTATTTTTGTGTATGGAGTTAAGAAGTGTCGTAATTTCATTCTCTTACATGTAGCTGTGCAGTTTCCCCAGAACCATTATTGAAGAGGCTATCTTTTTTCCATTGTATACTCTTGCCTCCTTTATCAAATAGAAAGGAGTGTGGGTTTATCCGTGGCTTACTGTCCTGTTTCATTGATGTACACTTCTGTTTGTGTGCCAGTAGCATACCATCTTTATTATTATAGATTTTTTTTATAGTCTGAAGTCAGGGAACCTGATTCCTCCAGCTCTGTTTTTCTTTCTCAAGATACCTTTGGCTCTTCAGGCTCTTTTGTGTTTCCACACAAATGGTGAAATATTTTGTTCTAGTTTTGTGACAAATGCCATTGGTAGTTCAATAGGGATTGCAATGAACTGTAGATTGCTTTGTGTAGCATAGTCATTTTTGCAATGTTGTTTCTACCAGTCCAAAAACATGGTATATGTCTCCATCTCTTTGTGTCACCTTTAATTTCTTTCCTCAGTGTGTCATGGTTTTCCTCACACATGTATTTTGTCTCTTTGGTAAGTTTACACTCAAGTATGTTATTCTTTTTGTAGCAATGGTAAATGAGAGTGTTTCCTTAATTTCTCTTTCGGATTTTTCATCATTAGTGCATAGTAATGCAAGAGATTTTTGTGCATTAACTTTGTATCCTGTCACTGTACCAAATTCATTGATTCGTTCTGGTAGTTGTCTGGTAGCGTCTTTAGAATTCTCTATGTATACTATCTAGTCATCTGAAAACAGTGACAGATTGACTTCTTCTCTTCCAACTTGGATGCTTTTAATTTCTTTTTCTTCTCTGAATGCTGTGGGTAAAACTTCCAAAACCTGCTTAAGTCATATTAGTAACAGTTCGCAAACTTGTCTTTTTCCTGATCTTAAAGGAAATGGTTTCAGTATTTCATCTTTGAGAACAAAGTAGGCTGTGGGTCTGTCATATATGGCCTTTATTATGTTGAGGTACATTCACTCTATGTGTACTTTCTGGAGAGTGTTTTCCTAAACTCTTTTTGAATGTTTCCAGAAGATTTTTCTCCATTTATTGAGATAATCATAGGATTTTTCTCCTTCAATTTGTTAGTATGGTTTATCATCTGGATTGATTTGCATATATCGAAAAATCCTGCCTTCCTTGGATAAAGCCCACTTGATCATGGTGTATTATCCCTTTAATGTGCTGTTGGATTCTACTTTCTAGTATTTTCTTTGAGATTCTGACATTTAAGGTCATCAGTGATATTGGCCTGTAGTGTCCAATTTTAGGTGACAACTTGTCTGCTTTTGGTATCAGAGTGATTGTGGCCTCGTTTAATGATTTTGGGAGTGTCCCTCACTCTGTTATATTTTGGAAGAGTCTGAGAAGGATAGGTGTTAGCTCTTGTCAAAAGGTTGGATAGAAATCGCCTGTGAAGCCATCTGACCTTGGGCTTTTGCTTGTTGGAAAATTTTAATCACAAATTCAATTTCAGTGCTTATGATTAGTCTGTTTATAGCTTCTGTTTATCTTGGTTCAGTCTCAGAAGGTTGTGCTTTTCGAAGAATTTGTCCATTTCTTCCAGGTTGTCCATTTAATTGGCAAAAGATGTTTGTAGTAATCTCTCATGATCCTTTGTATTTCTGCAGGGTCAGTTGTTACTTCTCCTTTTTCATTTCTAATTCTGTTGATTTGGATCTTCTCCATTTCTTTTCTTAATAAATCTGGCTAATGGTGGATACATTATATGCATGCTCTTAAATATCTAGCTTTTAGGTTTACCGATCTTTGCTCTTGTTTTCTCCATTCTTTTTCATTTATTTCTGATCTGAACTTTCTTATTTCTTTTCTTCTGCTAATCCTTTTTTGTTTGTTTGGTGTTTGTCCATTTTTCTCTAATGGCTTTAGGTGTAAGGCTAGGTTGATTATATAGGGGATTTCTTGTTTCTTGATGGAGGATTTTATTGCTATCAACTTCCCTGTTAGAACTGCTTTTGCTGCATCCCATAGGTTGGGGTGGTGGTATTTTCATTGTCATTTTTTTCCAGGTATTTTGTGATTTCATCTTTGTTTTCTTCAGTGATTGCTTGATTATTTAACAGCGTTTTGTTTAGCTTCCATGTGTTTCTATTGTTTACAGTTCTTTTTTTCCTTTCATTGATATCTAGTTTCATGGCACTGTGGTGGGAAATTATACCTCATACTATTTCAGTTTTCTTAAATTGACTAAGGCTCTATGTGTGACCCAAGATATGACATATCCTGGAGAATGTTCCATGAGCACTTGAGACGAAACTGTTTTCTGGTGTTTTGCAAAGGAAAGTCATATACATATCAGTTAAGTCCCTCTTGTTCAATGTGTCATTTAAAGCCCATGTTTCCTTGTTTATTTTCATTTTGGGTGATCAGTCCATTGGTGAAAGAGGGGTGTTAATGTTCCCTACTATTTTTGTGTTACTCTCAGTTTCCCCTTTTAGGGCTGTTAGGATATATCCTATGTATTGAAGTGCTACTACGTTGGCTTCATAAGGATTTGCATTTGCTGTGTCATCTTCTTTGTTGGATTCCTTCATCAGTATGTAGTGTTCTTCTTGGTTTCCTGCAATAGTCTTAATCTTAAAGTCTATTTCTTCTGATATGAGAATTGGCACTCCAGTTTTCCTTTGATTTCCATGTGCTTGGAATGTCTTTTTCCATCCCCTCACTTTCAGTTTGTATGTGTCCCTAGGTCTAAAGTGGGTCTCTCCTAGACAACATATTTAACGGTCTTGTTTTTGTATCCCTTCATCCACTCTATGTGTGTTGTTTGGAGCCTTGAATCCATGTACATTTAAGGTAATTATCCGTGTGTATGTTCCTGTTAGCATTTACTTAATTGTTTTTGGTTTGTTATTGGAGGTCTTTTATTTCCTTTGTGTTTCCTGCTTAGAGAAGTTCCTTTATCATTGGTGATATAGACGGTTTGGTGGTGCTGAATTCTCCTACCTTTGGTTGGTCTGTGAAGTTTTTACTTCCTCCGTCCAATCTGAATGAGATTCTTGCTGAGTACAGTCACATTGGTGGTAGGTTTTTTTCCTTTAATCACTTGAAATATGTCCTTCCAGTCCCTACTGTCTTGCAGAATTTCTGCTGAAAGATCAGCTGTTAACTTGATGGGGATTCCCAAATATGGAATTTCTTGCTTTTCCCTTGCTGCTTTTAATACCTTTTCTTTGTATTTCATTCTTGAGAGTTTGATGAATATGTGTCTTGGAGTGTTTCTCCTTGGATTTCTCCTGTTTGGGACCCTCTGAGCTTCCTGGACTTGATTAACTCTTTCCTTTCCCATATTAGAGAAGTTTTCACCTATAATCTTCCTGAATATTTTCTCAGTCCCTTTCTTTTTCTCTTCTTCTTCTGGGACCCGTCTGATTCCAATGTTGGTACATTTAATGTTGTTCCAGAGGTCTCTGAGACTGTCCTCAATCTTTTCATTCTTATTTCTTCATACTGCTCTGCAGTAGTGAGTTAAACTATGTTATCTTCCAGGTCACTTATCCGTTCTTCTGCCAGAGTGTTTCTGCTATTGATCACTTCTAGAGAATTTTTAATTTCATTTATTGTTTTCTTCATTATTGTTCGTTTGCCCTTCAGTTCTTCTAGGTCCTTGTGAAAAGTTTCTTGTATTTTCTCTATCCTATTTCCAAGATTTTGGATCATCTTTACTCTCATTATTCTGAAAAATTGTTCAGGTAGACTGCCTATTTCCTCTTCATTTGTTAGGTCTGGTGGGGTTAAAGTTGCTCCTTCATCTGCTGTGTGTTTTTCAGTCTCCTCTTTTTGCTTAATTCACTGCTTGGGGGCTCCTTTTCACAGGCTGCAGCTTCATAGTTATCTTTGTTTTAGGTGTCTGTCCCAGGTGGCTAAGTTTGTTCAGTGGGTTGTGTAGGCTTCTTGGTGGAGGGGAGTTGTGCCTGTGTTCTGGTGGATGAAGCTGGATCTTGTCTTTCTGCTGGGCAGTTCCACGTCTGGTGGTGTGTGGTTGGGTGTCTGTGGCCTTACTGCGATTTTAGGCATCCTCTGTGATAATGGATGGGGCTGTGTTCCTGTCTTACTCGTTGTTTGGCATACGGTTTCCAGCACTGTAGCTTGCTGGTCATTGAGTGAAGGTGGATCTTGGCGTTGAGATGGAAATCTCTGGGAGATTTTCTCCGTTTGATATTACATGGAGCTGTAAGGTCTCCTGTGGACCAGTGTCCTGAGGTTGGCTCTGCCACCTGAGAAGCGCAGCACTGACTCCTGGTTGGAGCACCAAGAGACTTTCATCCACATGGCTCAGAATAAAAGGGACCAAAAAGAGAAAGAAACAAAGACAGAGGATAAACGAAGACACAATTATGTCAAATAAAATAAATTAAAGTTATTAAAATAAAAAATAATTTTTAAGAAAATGTTTTAAACGTAAAAATAAGAAAACAGACGGACAGAACCCTAGCACAAATGGTTAAAGCTAAGCTTTCCAGACAAAATCACAAACAGAAGCATACACATAGACACTCAAAAAAAGAGAAAAAGTGGGAATAAGATATAGCTTTGCTCCCAAAGGCCACCACCTCAATTTTCGGATGATTCATTGTGTACTCAGGTAATCCACAGATGCAGGTTACTTCAGGTTGAAAGTAGGGATTTCACCCGCTCTTCCTGAGGCTGCTGAGACACATTTCCCTTTCTCGTCTTTGTTCGCACAGCTCCCGGGCTTCAGCTTTGGATTTGGATCCGCCTCTTTGTGTAGGTCGCTTGAGGGCCTCTGTTCTTTCCTCAGACAGGACAGGGTTAAAGGAGAAGCTCATTGGGGGCTGTGTCTCACTCAGGCCGGAGGAGTGAGGAGTACGGAATAGGAGTCAGCCTGTAGCGTTATAGCGCATCGTGACTTTGCAGCAGCCTGAGGCGCACCGTGCATCCTCCCAGGGAAGTTGTCCCTGCATCAAGGGACACTAGCAGAGGCGGGCTGCAGAAGCCCCCGGGAGGGGCACTGTGGATAGTGGCTTGTCTTTGCTCACAGGCTTCTTGGTGGCGGCAGCAGCAGCCTTACGTCTCATGCCAGTCTCTGGGGTCCACGCTGATAGCCGCACCTCACGCCGATTTCTGCAGCTCCATTACGCGGCGCTC
The DNA here is from genome assembly GCF_965194825.1 of Balaenoptera physalus. NCBI lineage: Eukaryota > Metazoa > Chordata > Mammalia > Artiodactyla > Balaenopteridae > Balaenoptera > Balaenoptera physalus. Next base: position 25,210,233 of record NC_138904.1, read on the forward strand.
TTAATACCCTCTCCTCACGCACCAGGAAAGAAATTGGGAAGAAAAATTCTCTTGTCTCTTACGCAGTTGCAGGACTTTTCCAGGACTCCCTCTGAGCTAGACATGTTGCACTAGCACACTTCAGGCTATGTTCATGCCACCAGCCCCAGTCCTCACCGTGGGATCCGGCTGAAACCGCAGCCTCAGCCTCCAACCCCTGCCTTCCGCGGCAGGTGAACAGTGAAGCCTCTCAGGCTGGTGGGTTCTGGTCGGCATCGCTCCTCTGTGCGGGAATCTGTCCACTTTGCCTTCTGCACCTCAGTTGCTGGGCTCTCCTCCGTGGTTCCGAAGCTTCCCCGCTCCCTTGCACACACTGTCCACCTGCGAAGGGGCTTTCTAGTGTGTGGAAACCTTTCCTCCTTCACAGCTGCTTCCCACTGTTGCAAGTCCCATCCCTAGTCTCTTGTCTCCGTTATTTCATTCCTCTTATCCCCTACCCAGGTACGTGGGGAGTTTCTTGCCCTTTGGGAGGTGTGAGGTCTTCGGCCAGCGTTCTGTGGCTGTTCTATCGGAGCGGTTCTTCCTGCAGATTTATTTCTGATGAATCTGTGGGTTGGAAAGTGATCTCCGCATCTTACTCTTCCGTCATATTCAAGTTCCTCCCCCGTTGTTGTTTTGATCTGCATTTCTCTAATGATTAGTGATGTTGAGCATTGTTTCATGGGTTTGTTGGCAAATAGTATATATGGTTTGGAGAAATATCTTTTTCGGTCTTCTGGCCTATTTTGGATTGGGTTGTTTGTTTTTCTGATGTTGAGTTGCATGAGCTCAATGGAGATTAATCCTTTGTCAGTTGCTTCGTTTACAAATATTTTCTCCCATTCTGAGGGTTGTCTTTTCATCCTGATTTTCATTTCCTTTGCTGTGCAAAAGCTTTTCAGTTTCACTAGGTCCCATTTGTTTCTTTCTGTTTTTATTTCCAGTTCTTTATGAGGGGGGGTCCCAAAACGTCTTTGTGTGTTTTATGTCACAGAGTGTTCTGCCTTTGTTTTCTTCTAAGAGTTTTAACCTGTCTGTCCTTACATTTAGGTCTGTAATCGATTTGCAGTTTATTTTTGTGTATGGAGTTAAGAAGTGTCGTAATTTCATTCTCTTACATGTAGCTGTGCAGTTTCCCCAGAACCATTATTGAAGAGGCTATCTTTTTTCCATTGTATACTCTTGCCTCCTTTATCAAATAGAAAGGAGTGTGGGTTTATCCGTGGCTTACTGTCCTGTTTCATTGATGTACACTTCTGTTTGTGTGCCAGTAGCATACCATCTTTATTATTAAACATTTTTTTTATAGTCTGAAGTCAGGGAACCTGATTCCTCCAGCTCTGGTTTTCTTTCTCAAGATACCTTTGGCTCTTCAGGCTCTTTTGTGTTTCCACACAAATGGTGAAATATTTTGTTCTAGTTTTGTGACAAATGCCATTGGTAGTTCAATAGGGATTGCAATGAACTGTAGATTGCTTTGTGTAGCATAGTCATTTTTGCAATGTTGTTTCTACCAGTCCAAAAACATGGTATATGTCTCCATCTCTTTGTGTCACCTTTAATTTCTTTCCTCAGTGTGTCATGGTTTTCCTCACACATGTATTTTGTCTCTTTGGTAAGTTTACACTCAAGTATGTTATTCTTTTTGTAGCAATGGTAAATGAGAGTGTTTCCTTAATTTCTCTTTCGGATTTTTCATCATTAGTGTATAGTAATGCAAGAGATTTTTGTGCATTAACTTTGTATCCTGTCACTGTACCAAATTCATTGATTCGTTCTGGTAGTTGTCTGGTAGCGTCTTTAGAATTCTCTATGTATACTATCTAGTCATCTGAAAACAGTGACAGATTGACTTCTTCTCTTCCAACTTGGATGCTTTTAATTTCTTTTTCTTCTCTGAATGCTGTGGGTAAAACTTCCAAAACCTGCTTAAGTCATATTAGTAACAGTTCGCAAACTTGTCTTTTTCCTGATCTTAAAGGAAATGGTTTCAGTATTTCATCTTTGAGAACAAAGTAGGCTGTGGGTCTGTCATATATGGCCTTTATTATGTTGAGGTACATTCACTCTATGTGTACTTTCTGGAGAGTGTTTTCCTAAACTCTTTTTGAATGTTTCCAGAAGATTTTTCTCCATTTATTGAGATAATCATAGGATTTTTCTCCTTCAATTTGTTAGTATGGTTTATCATCTGGATTGATTTGCATATATCGAAAAATCCTGCCTTCCTTGGATAAAGCCCACTTGATCATGGTGTATTATCCCTTTAATGTGCTGTTGGATTCTACTTTCTAGTATTTTCTTTGAGATTCTGACATTTAAGGTCATCAGTGATATTGGCCTGTAGTGTCCAATTTTAGGTGACAACTTGTCTGCTTTTGGTATCAGAGTGATTGTGGCCTCGTTTAATGATTTTGGGAGTGTCCCTCACTCTGTTATATTTTGGAAGAGTCTGAGAAGGATAGGTGTTAGCTCTTGTCAAAAGGTTGGATAGAAATCGCCTGTGAAGCCATCTGACCTTGGGCTTTTGCTTGTTGGAAAATTTTAATCACAAATTCAATTTCAGTGCTTATGATTAGTCTGTTTATAGCTTCTGTTTATCTTGGTTCAGTCTCAGAAGGTTGTGCTTTTCGAAGAATTTGTCCATTTCTTCCAGGTTGTCCATTTAATTGGCAAAAGATGTTTGTAGTAATCTCTCATGATCCTTTGTATTTCTGCAGGGTCAGTTGTTACTTCTCCTTTTTCATTTCTAATTCTGTTGATTTGGATCTTCTCCATTTCTTTTCTTAATAAATCTGGCTAATGGTGGATACATTATATGCATGCTCTTAAATATCTAGCTTTTAGGTTTACCGATCTTTGCTCTTGTTTTCTCCATTCTTTTTCATTTATTTCTGATCTGAACTTTCTTATTTCTTTTCTTCTGCTAATCCTTTTTTGTTTGTTTGGTGTTTGTCCATTTTTCTCTAATGGCTTTAGGTGTAAGGCTAGCTTGATTATATAGGGGATTTCTTGTTTCTTGATGGAGGATTTTATTGCTATCAACTTCCCTGTTAGAACTGCTTTTGCTGCATCCCATAGGTTGGGGTGGTCGTATTTTCATTGTCATTTTTTTCCAGGTATTTTGTGATTTCATCTTTGTTTTCTTCAGTGATTGCTTGATTATTTAACATCGTTTTGTTTAGCTTCCATGTGTTTCTATTGCTTACAGTTCTTTTTTTCCTTTCATTGATATCTAGTTTCATGGCACTGTGGTGGGAAATTATACCTCATACTATTTCAGTTTTCTTAAATTGACTAAGGCTCTATGTGTGACCCAAGATATGACATATCCTGGAGAATGTTCCATGAGCACTTGAGAAGAAACTGTTTTCTGGTGTTTTGCAAAGGAAAGTCATATACATATCAGTTAAGTCCCTCTTGTTCAATGTGTCATTTAAAGCCCATGTTTCCTTGTTTATTTTCATTTTGGGTGATCAGTCCATTGGTGAAAGAGGGGTGTTAATGTTCCCTACTATTTTTGTGTTACTCTCAGTTTCCCCTTTTAGGGCTGTTAGGATATATCCTACGTATTGAAGTGCTACTACGTTGGCTTCATAAGGATTTGCATTTGCTGTGTCATCTTCTTTGTTGGATTCCTTCATCAGTATGTAGTGTTCTTCTTGGTTTCCTGCAATAGTCTTAATCTTAAAGTCTATTTCTTCTGATATGAGAATTGGCACTCCAGTTTTCCTTTGATTTCCATGTGCTTGGAATGTCTTTTTCCATCCCCTCACTTTCAGTTTGTATGTGTCCCTAGGTCTAAAGTGGGTCTCTCCTAGACAACATATTTAACGGTCTTGTTTTTGTATCCCTTCATCCACTCTATGTGTGTTGTTTGGAGCCTTGAATCCATTTACATTTAAGGTAATTATCCGTGTGTATGTTCCTGTTAGCATTTACTTAATTGTTTTTGGTTTGTTATTGGAGGTCTTTTATTTCCTTTGTGTTTCCTGCTTAGAGAAGTTCCTTTATCATTGGTGATATAGACGGTTTGGTGGTGCTGAATTCTCCTACCTTTGGTTTGTCTGTGAAGTTTTTACTTCCTCCGTCCAATCTGAATGAGATTCTTGCTGAGTACAGTCACATTGGTGGTAGGTTTTTTTCCTTTAATCACTTGAAATATGTCCTTCCAGTCCCTACTGTCTTGCAGAATTTCTGCTGAAAGATCAGCTGTTAACTTGATGGGGATTCCCAAATATGGAATTTCTTGCTTTTCCCTTGCTGCTTTTAATACCTTTTCTTTGTATTTCATTCTTGAGAGTTTGATGAATATGTGTCTTGGAGTGTTTCTCCTTGGATTTCTCCTGTTTGGGACTCTCTGAGCTTCCTGGACTTGATTAACTCTTTCCTTTCCCATATTAGAGAAGTTTTCACCTATAATCTTTCTGAATATTTTCTCAGTCCCTTTCTTTTTCTCTTCTTCTTCTCGGACCCGTCTGATTCCAATGTTGGTACATTTAATGTTGTTCCAGAGGTCTCTGAGACTGTCCTCAATCTTTTCATTCTTATTTCTTCATACTGCTCTGCAGTAGTGAGTTAAACTATGTTATCTTCCAGGTCACTTATCCGTTCTTCTGCCAGAGTGTTTCTGCTATTGATCACTTCTAGAGAATTTTTAATTTCATTTATTGTTTTCTTCATTATTGTTCGTTTGCCCTTCAGTTCTTCTAGGTCCTTGTGAAAAGTTTCTTGTATTTTCTCTATCCTATTTCCAAGATTTTGGATCACCTTTACTCTCATTATTCTGAAAAATTGTTCAGGTAGACTGCCTATTTCCTCTTCATTTGTTAGGTCTGGTGGGGTTTAAGTTGCTCCTTCATCTGCTGTGTGTTTTTCAGTCTCCTCTTTTTGCTTAATTCACTGCTTGGGGGCTCCTTTTCACAGGCTGCAGCTTCATAGTTATCTTTGTTTTAGGTGTCTGTCCCAGGTGGCTAAGTTTGTTCAGTGGGTTGTGTAGGCTTCTTGGTGGAGGGGAGTTGTGCCTGTGTTCTGGTGGATGAAGCTGGATCTTGTCTTTCTGCTGGGCAGTTCCACGTCTGGTGGTGTGTGGTTGGGTGTCTGTGGCCTTACTGCGATTTTAGGCATCCTCTCTGATAATGGATGGGGCTGTGTTCCTGTCTTACTCGTTGTTTGGCATACGGTTTCCAGCACTGTAGCTTGCTGGTCATTGAGTGAAGGTGGATCTTGGCGTTGAGATGGAAATCTCTGGGAGATTTTCTCCGTTTGATATTACATGGAGCTGTAAGGTCTCCTGTGGACCAGTGTCCTGAGGTTGGCTCTGCCACCTGAGAAGCGCAGCACTGACTCCTGGTTGGAGCACCAAGAGACTTTCATCCACATGGCTCAGAATAAAAGGGACCAAAAAGAGAAAGAAACAAAGACAGAGGATAAACGAAGACACAATTATGTCAAATAAAATAAATTAAAGTTATTAAAATAAAAAATAATTTTTAAGAAAATGTTTTAAACGTAAAAATAAGAAAACAGACGGACAGAACCCTAGCACAAATGGTTAAAGCTAAGCTTTCCAGACAAAATCACAAACAGAAGCATACACATAGACACTCAAAAAAAGAGAAAAAGTGGGAATAAAATATAGCTTTGCTCCCAAAGGCCACCACCTCAATTTTCGGATGATTCATTGTGTACTCAGGTAATCCACAGATGCAGGTTACTTCAGGTTGAAAGTAGGGATTTCACCCGCTCTTCCTGAGGCTGCTGAGACACATTTCCCTTTCTCGTCTTTGTTCGCACAGCTCCCGGGCTTCAGCTTTGGATTTGGATCCGCCTCTTTGTGTAGATCGCTTGAGGGCCTCTGTTCTTTCCTCAGACAGGACAGGGTTAAAGGAGAAGCTCATTGGGGGCTGTGTCTCTCTCAGGCCGGAGGAGTGAGGAGTACGGAATAGGAGTCAGCCTGTAGCGGTATAGCGCATCGTGACTTTGCAGCAGCCTGAGGCGCACCGTGCATCCTCCCAGGGAAGTTGTCCCTGCATCAAGGGACACTAGCAGAGGCGGGCTGCAGAAGCCCCCGGGAGGGGCACTGTGGATAGTGGCTTGTCTTTGCTCACAGGCTTCTTGGTGGCGGCAGCAGCAGCCTTACGTCTCATGCCAGTCTCTGGGGTCCACGCTGATAGCCGCACCTCACGCCGATTTCTGCAGCTCCATTACGCGGCGCTCTTAATACCCTCTCCTCACGCACCAGGAAAGAAATTGGGAAGAAAAATTCTCTTGTCTCTTACGCAGTTGCAGGACTTTTCCAGGACTCCCTCTGAGCTAGACATGTTGCACTAGCACACTTCAGGCTATGTTCATGCCGCCAGCCCCAGTCCTCACCGTGGGATCCGGCTGAAACCGCAGCCTCAGCCTCCAACCCCTGCCTTCCGCGGCAGGTGAACAGTGAAGCCTCTCAGGCTGGTGGGTTCTGGTCGGCATCGCTCCTCTGTGCGGGAATCTGTCCACTTTGCCTTCCGCACCTCAGTTGCTGGGCTCTCCTCCGTGGTTCCGAAGCTTCCCCGCTCCCTTGCACACACTGTCCACCTGCGAAGGGGCTTTCTAGTGTGTGGAAACCTTTCCTCCTTCACAGCTGCTTCCCACTGTTGCAAGTCCCATCCCTAGTCTCTTGTCTCCGTTATTTCATTCCTCTTATCCCCTACCCAGGTACGTGGGGAGTTTCTTGCCCTTTGGGAGGTGTGAGGTCTTCGGCCAGCGTTCTGTGGCTGTTCTATCGGAGCGGTTCTTCCTGCAGATTTATTTCTGATGAATCTGTGGGTTGGAAAGTGATCTCCGCATCTTACTCTTCCGTCATCTTCAAGTTCCTCCCCCGTTGTTGTTTTGATCTGCATTTCTCTAATGATTAGTGATGTTGAGCATTGTTTCATGGGTTTGTTGGCAAATAGTATATATGCTTTGGAGAAATATCTTTTTCGGTCTTCTGGCCTATTTTGGATTGGGTTGTTTGTTTTTCTGATGTTGAGTTGCATGAGCTCAATGGAGATTAATCCTTTGTCAGTTGCTTCGTTTACAAATATTTTCTCCCATTCTGAGGGTTGTCTTTTCATCCTGATTTTCATTTCCTTTGCTGTGCAAAAGCTTTTCAGTTTCACTAGGTCCCATTTGTTTCTTTCTGTTTTTATTTCCAGTTCTTTATGAGGGGGGGTCCCAAAACGTCTTTGTGTGTTTTATGTCACAGAGTGTTCTGCCTTTGTTTTCTTCTAAGAGTTTTAACCTGTCTGTCCTTACATTTAGGTCTGTAATCGATTTGCAGTTTATTTTTGTGTATGGAGTTAAGAAGTGTCGTAATTTCATTCTCTTACATGTAGCTGTACAGTTTCCCCAGAACCATTATTGAAGAGGCTATCTTTTTTCCATTGTATACTCTTGCCTCCTTTATCAAATAGAAAGGAGTGTGGGTTTATCCGTGGCTTACTGTCCTGTTTCATTGATGTACACTTCTGTTTGTGTGCCAGTAGCATACCATCTTTATTATTATACATTTTTTTTATAGTCTGAAGTCAGGGAACCTGATTCCTCCAGCTCTGTTTTTCTTTCTCAAGATACCTTTGGCTCTTCAGGCTCTTTTGTGTTTCCACACAAATGGTGAAATATTTTGTTCTAGTTTTGTGACAAATGCCATTGGTAGTTCAATAGGGATTGCAATGAACTGTAGATTGCTTTGTGTAGCATAGTCATTTTTGCAATGTTGTTTCTACCAGTCCAAAAACATGGTATATGTCTCCATCTCTTTGTGTCACCTTTAATTTCTTTCCTCAGTGTGTCATGGTTTTCCTCACACATGTATTTTGTCTCTTTGGTAAGTTTACACTCAAGTATGTTATTCTTTTTGTAGCAATGGTAAATGAGAGTGTTTCCTTAATTTCTCTTTCGGATTTTTCATCATTAGTGCATAGTAATGCAAGAGATTTTTGTGCATTAACTTTGTATCCTGTCACTGTACCAAATTCATTGATTCGTTCTGGTAGTTGTCTGGTAGCGTCTTTAGAATTCTCTATGTATACTATCTAGTCATCTGAAAACAGTGACAGATTGACTTCTTCTCTTCCAACTTGGATGCTTTTAATTTCTTTTTCTTCTCTGAATGCTGTGGGTAAAACTTCCAAAACCTGCTTAAGTCATATTAGTAACAGTTCGCAAACTTGTCTTTTTCCTGATCTTAAAGGAAATGGTTTCAGTATTTCATCTTTGAGAACAAAGTAGGCTGTGGGTCTGTCATATATGGCCTTTATTATGTTGAGGTACATTCACTCTATGTGTACTTTCTGGAGAGTGTTTTCCTAAACTCTTTTTGAATGTTTCCAGAAGATTTTTCTCCATTTATTGAGATAATCATAGGATTTTTCTCCTTCAATTTTTTTAGTATGGTTTATCATCTGGATTGATTTGCACATATCGAAAAATCCTGCCTTCCTTGGATAAAGCCCACTTGATCATGGTGTATTATCCCTTTAATGTGCTGTTGGATTCTACTTTCTAGTATTTTCTTTGAGATTCTGACATTTAAGGTCATCAGTGATATTGGCCTGTAGTGTCCAATTTTAGGTGACAACTTGTCTGCTTTTGGTATCAGTGATTGTGGCCTCGTTTAATGATTTTGGGAGTGTCCCTCACTCTGTTATATTTTGGAAGAGTCTGAGAAGGATAGGTGTTAGCTCTTGTCAAAAGGTTGGATAGAAATCGCCTGTGAAGCCATCTGACCTTGGGCTTTTGCTTGTTGGAAAATTTTAATCACAAATTCAATTTCAGTGCTTATGATTAGTCTGTTTATAGCTTCTGTTTATCTTGGTTCAGTCTCAGAAGGTTGTGCTTTTCGAAGAATTTGTCCATTTCTTCCAGGTTGTCCATTTAATTGGCAAAAGATGTTTGTAGTAATCTCTCATGATCCTTTGTATTTCTGCAGGGTCAGTTGTTACTTCTCCTTTTTCATTTCTAATTCTGTTGATTTGGATCTTCTCCATTTCTTTTCTTAATAAATCTGGCTAATGGTGGATACATTATATGCATGCTCTTAAATATCTAGCTTTTAGGTTTACCGATCTTTGCTCTTGTTTTCTCCCTTCTTTTTCATTTATTTCTGATCTGAACTTTCTTATTTCTTTTCTTCTGCTAATCCTTTTTTGTTTGTTTGGTGTTTGTCCATTTTTCTCTAATGGCTTTAGGTGTAAGGCTAGCTTGATTATATAGGGGATTTCTTGTTTCTTGATGGAGGATTTTATTGCTATCAACTTCCCTGTTAGAACTGCTTTTGCTGCATCCCATAGGTTGGGGTGGTCGTATTTTCATTGTCATTTTTTTCCAGGTATTTTGTGATTTCATCTTTGTTTTCTTCAGTGATTGCTTGATTATTTAACAGCGTTTTGTTTAGCTTCCATGTGTTTCTATTGTTTACAGTTCTTTTTTTCCTTTCATTGATATCTAGTTTCATGGCACTGTGGTGGGAAATTATACCTCATACTCTTTCAGTTTTCTTAAATTGACTAAGGCTCTATGTGTGACCCAAGATATGACATATCCTGGAGAATGTTCCATGAGCACTTGAGAAGAAACTGTTTTCTGGTGTTTTGCAAAGGAAAGTCATATACATATCAGTTAAGTCCCTCTTGTTCAATGTGTCATTTAAAGCCCATGTTTCCTTGTTTATTTTCATTTTGGGTGATCAGTCCATTGGTGAAAGAGGGGTGTTAATGTTCCCTACTATTTTTGTGTTACTCTCAGTTTCCCCTTTTAGGGCTGTTAGGATATATCCTATGTATTGAAGTGCTACTACGTTGGCTTCATAAGGATTTGCATTTGCTGTGTCATCTTCTTTGTTGGATTCCTTCATCAGTATGTAGTGTTCTTCTTGGTTTCCTGCAATAGTCTTAATCTTAAAGTCTATTTCTTCTGATATGAGAATTGGCACTCCAGTTTTCCTTTGATTTCCATGTGCTTGGAATGTCTTTTTCCATCCCCTCACTTTCAGTTTGTATGTGTCCCTAGGTCTAAAGTGGGTCTCTCCTAGACAACATATTTAACGGTCTTGTTTTTGTATCCCTTCATCCACTCTATGTGTGTTGTTTGGAGCCTTGAATCCATTTACATTTAAGGTAATTATCCGTGTGTATGTTCCTGTTAGCATTTACTTAATTGTTTTTGGTTTGTTATTGGAGGTCTTTTATTTCCTTTGTGTTTCCTGCTTAGAGAAGTTCCTTTATCATTGGTGATATAGACGGTTTGGTGGTGCTGAATTCTCCTACCTTTGGTTGGTCTGTGAAGTTTTTACTTCCTCCGTCCAATCTGAATGAGATTCTTGCTGAGTACAGTCACATTGGTGGTAGGTTTTTTTCCTTTAATCACTTGAAATATGTCCTTCCAGTCCCTACTGTCTTGCAGAATTTCTGCTGAAAGATCAGCTGTTAACTTGATGGGGATTCCCAAATATGGAATTTCTTGCTTTTCCCTTGCTGCTTTTAATACCTTTTCTTTGTATTTCATTCTTGAGAGTTTGATGAATATGTGTCTTGGAGTGTTTCTCCTTGGATTTCTCCTGTTTGGGACTCTCTGAGCTTCCTGGACTTGATTAACTCTTTCCTTTCCCATATTAGAGAAGTTTTCACCTATAATCTTTCTGAATATTTTCTCAGTCCCTTTCTTTTTCTCTTCTTCTTCTGGGACCCGTCTGATTCCAATGTTGGTACATTTAATGTTGTTCCAGAGGTCTCTGAGACTGTCCTCAATCTTTTCATTCTTATTTCTTCATACTGCTCTGCAGTAGTGAGTTAAACTATGTTATCTTCCAGGTCACTTATCCGTTCTTCTGCCAGAGTGTTTCTGCTATTGATCACTTCTAGAGAATTTTTAATTTCATTTATTGTTTTCTTCATTATTGTTCGTTTGCCCTTCAGTTCTTCTAGGTCCTTGTGAAAAGTTTCTTGTATTTTCTCTATCCTATTTCCAAGATTTTGGATCATCTTTACTCTCATTATTCTGAAAAATTGTTCAGGTAGACTGCCTATTTCCTCTTCATTTGTTAGGTCTGGTGGGGTTTAAGTTGCTCCTTCATCTGCTGTGTGTTTTTCAGTCTCCTCTTTTTGCTTAATTCACTGCTTGGGGGCTCCTTTTCACAGGCTGCAGCTTCATAGTTATCTTTGTTTTAGGTGTCTGTCCCAGGTGGCTAAGTTTGTTCAGTGGGTTGTGTAGGCTTCTTGGTGGAGGGGAGTTGTGCCTGTGTTCTGGTGGATGAAGCTGGATCTTGTCTTTCTGCTGGGCAGTTCCACGTCTGGTGGTGTGTGGTTGGGTGTCTGTGGCCTTACTGCGATTTTAGGCATCCTCTCTGATAATGGATGGGGCTGTGTTCCTGTCTTACTCTTTGTTTGGCATACGGTTTCCAGCACTGTAGCTTGCTGGTCATTGAGTGAAGGTGGATCTTGGCGTTGAGATGGACATCTCTGGGAGATTTTCTCCGTTTGATATTACATGGAGCTGTAAGGTCTCCTGTGGACCAGTGTCCTGAGGTTGGCTCTGCCACCTGAGAAGCGCAGCACTGACTCCTGGTTGGAGCACCAAGAGACTTTCATCCACATGGCTCAGAATAAAAGGGACCAAAAAGAGAAAGAAACAAAGACAGAGGATAAACGAAGACACAGTTATGTCAAATAAAATAAAATAAAGTTATTAAAATAAAAAATAATTTTTAAGAAAATGTTTTAAACGTAAAAATAAGAAAACAGACGGACAGAACCCTAGCACAAATGGTTAAAGCTAAGCTTTCCAGACAAAATCACAAACAGAAGCATACACATAGACACTCAAAAAAAGAGAAAAAGTGGGAATAAAATATAGCTTTGCTCCCAAAGGCCACCACCTCAATTTTCGGATGATTCATTGTGTACTCAGGTAATCCACAGATGCAGGTTACTTCAGGTTGAAAGTAGGGATTTCACCCGCTCTTCCTGAGGCTGCTGAGACACATTTCCCTTTCTCGTCTTTGTTCGCACAGCTCCCGGGCTTCAGCTTTGGATTTGGATCCGCCTCTTTGTGTAGGTCGCTTGAGGGCCTCTGTTCTTTCCTCAGACAGGACAGGGTTAAAGGAGAAGCTCATTGGGGGCTGTGTCTCACTCAGGCCGGAGTAGTGAGGAGTACGGAATAGGAGTCAGCCTGTAGCGGTATAGCGCATCGTGACTTTGCAGCAGCCTGAGGCGCACCGTGCATCCTCCCAGGGATGTTGTCCCTGCATCAAGGGACACTAGCAGAGGCGGGCTGCAGAAGCCCCCGGGAGGGGCACTGTGGATAGTGGCTTGTCTTTGCTCACAGGCTTCTTGGTGGCGGCAGCAGCAGCCTTACGTCTCATGCCAGTCTCTGGGGTCCACGCTGATAGCCGCACCTCACGCCGATTTCTGCAGCTCCATTACGCGGCGCTCTTAATACCCTCTCCTCACGCACCAGGAAAGAAATTGGGAAGAAAAATTCTCTTGTCTCTTACGCAGTTGCAGGACTTTTCCAGGACTCCCTCTGAGCTAGACATGTTGCACTAGCACACTTCAGGCTATGTTCATGCCACCAGCCCCAGTCCTCACCGTGGGATCCGGCTGAAACCGCAGCCTCAGCCTCCAACCCCTGCCTTCCGCGGCAGGTGAACAGTGAAGCCTCTCAGGCTGGTGAGTTCTGGTCGGCATCGCTCCTCTGTGCGGGAATCTGTCCACTTTGCCTTCCGCACCTCAGTTGCTGGGCTCTCCTCCGTGGTTCCGAAGCTTCCCCGCTCCCTTGCACACACTGTCCACCTGCGAAGGGGCTTTCTAGTGTGTGGAAACCTTTCCTCCTTCACAGCTGCTTCCCACTGTTGCAAGTCCCATCCCTAGTCTCTTGTCTCCGTTATTTCATTCCTCTTATCCCCTACCCAGGTACGTGGGGAGTTTCTTGCCCTTTGGGAGGTGTGAGGTCTTCGGCCAGCGTTCTGTGGCTGTTCTATCGGAGCGGTTCTTCCTGCAGATTTATTTCTGATGAATCTGTGGGTTGGAAAGTGATCTCCGCATCTTATTCTTCCGTCATCTTCAAGTTCCTCCCCCGTTGTTGTTTTGATCTGCATTTCTCTAATGATTAGTGATGTTGAGCATTGTTTCATGGGTTTGTTGGCAAATAGTATATATGCTTTGGAGAAATATCTTTTTCGGTCTTCTGGCCTATTTTGGATTGGGTTGTTTGTTTTTCTGATGTTGAGTTGCATGAGCTCAATGGAGATTAATCCTTTGTCAGTTGCTTCGTTTACAAATATTTTCTCCCATTCTGAGGGTTGTCTTTTCATCCTGATTTTCATTTCCTTTGCTGTGCAAAAGCTTTTCAGTTTCACTAGGTCCCATTTGTTTCTTTCTGTTTTTATTTCCAGTTCTTTATGAGGGGGGGTCCCAAAACGTCTTTGTGTGTTTTATGTCACAGAGTGTTCTGCCTTTGTTTTCTTCTAAGAGTTTTAACCTGTCTGTCCTTACATTTAGGTCTGTAATCGATTTGCAGTTTATTTTTGTGTATGGAGTTAAGAAGTGTCGTAATTTCATTCTCTTACATGTAGCTGTGCAGTTTCCCCAGAACCATTATTGAAGAGGCTATCTTTATTCCATTGTATACTCTTGCCTCCTTTATCAAATAGAAAGGAGTGTGGGTTTATCCGTGGCTTACTGTCCTGTTTCATTGATGTACACTTCTGTTTGTGTGCCAGTAGCATACCATCTTTATTATTATACATTTTTTTTATAGTCTGAAGTCAGGGAACCTGATTCCTCCAGCTCTGTTTTTCTTTCTCAAGATACCTTTGGCTCTTCAGGCTCTTTTGTGTTTCCACACAAATGGTGAAATATTTTGTTCTAGTTTTGTGACAAATGCCATTGGTAGTTCAATAGGGATTGCAATGAACTGTAGATTGCTTTGTGTAGCATAGTCATTTTTGCAATGTTGTTTCTACCAGTCCAAAAACATGGTATATGTCTCCATCTCTTTGTGTCACCTTTAATTTCTTTCCTCAGTGTGTCATGGTTTTCCTCACACATGTATTTTGTCTCTTTGGTAAGTTTACACTCAAGTATGTTATTCTTTTTGTAGCAATGGTAAATGAGAGTGTTTCCTTAATTTCTCTTTCGGATTTTTCATCATTAGTGCATAGTAATGCAAGAGATTTTTGTGCATTAACTTTGTATCCTGTCACTGTACCAAATTCATTGATTCGTTCTGGTAGTTGTCTGGTAGCGTCTTTAGAATTCTCTATGTATACTATCTAGTCATCTGAAAACAGTGACAGATTGACTTCTTCTCTTCCAACTTGGATGCTTTTAATTTCTTTTTCTTCTCTGAATGCTGTGGGTAAAACTTCCAAAACCTGCTTAAGTCATATTAGTAACAGTTCGCAAACTTGTCTTTTTCCTGATCTTAAAGGAAATGGTTTCAGTATTTCATCTTTGAGAACAAAGTAGGCTGTGGGTCTGTCATATATGGCCTTTATTATGTTGAGGTACATTCACTCTATGTGTACTTTCTGGAGAGTGTTTTCCTAAACTCTTTTTGAATGTTTCCAGAAGATTTTTCTCCATTTATTGAGATAATCATAGGATTTTTCTCCTTCAATTTGTTAGTATGGTTTATCATCTGGATTGATTTGCATATATCGAAAAATCCTGCCTTCCTTGGATAAAGCCCACTTGATCATGGTGTATTATCCCTTTAATGTGCTGTTAGATTCTACTTTCTAGTATTTTCTTTGAGATTCTGACATTTAAGGTCATCAGTGATATTGGCCTGTAGTGTCCAATTTTAGGTGACAACTTGTCTGCTTTTGGTATCAGAGTGATTGTGGCCTCGTTTAATGATTTTGGGAGTGTCCCTCACTCTGTTATATTTTGGAAGAGTCTGAGAAGGATAGGTGTTAGCTCTTGTCAAAAGGTTGGATAGAAATCGCCTGTGAAGCCATCTGACCTTGGGCTTTTGCTTGTTGGAAAATTTTAATCACAAATTCAATTTTAGTGCTTATGATTAGTCTGTTTATAGCTTCTGTTTATCTTGGTTCAGTCTCAGAAGGTTGTGCTTTTCGAAGAATTTGTCCATTTCTTCCAGGTTGTCCATTTAATTGGCAAAAGATATTTGTAGTAATCTCTCATGATCCTTTGTATTTCTGCAGGGTCAGTTGTTACTTCTCCTTTTTCATTTCTAATTCTGTTGATTTGGATCTTCTCCATTTCTTTTCTTAATAAATCTGGCTAATGGTGGATACATTATATGCATGCTCTTAAATATCTAGCTTTTAGGTTTACCGATCTTTGCTCTTGTTTTCTCCATTCTTTTTCATTTATTTCTGATCTGAACTTTCTTATTTCTTTTCTTCTGCTAATCCTTTTTTGTTTGTTTGGTGTTTGTCCATTTTTCTCTAATGGCTTTAGGTGTAAGGCTAGCTTGATTATATAGGGGATTTCTTGTTTCTTGATGGAGGATTTTATTGCTATCAACTTCCCTGTTAGAACTGCTTTTGCTGCATCCCATAGGTTGGGGTGGTCGTATTTTCATTGTCATTTTTTTCCAGGTATTTTGTGATTTCATCTTTGTTTTCTTCAGTGATTGCTTGATTATTTAACAGCGTTTTGTTTAGCTTCCATGTGTTTCTATTGTTTACAGTTCTTTTTTTCCTTTCATTGATATCTAGTTTCATGGCACTGTGGTGGGAAATTATACCTCATACTATTTCAGTTTTCTTAAATTGACTAAGGCTCTATGTGTGACCCAAGATATGACATATCCTGGAGAATGTTCCATGAGCACTTGAGAAGAAACTGTTTTCTGGTGTTTTGCAAAGGAAAGTCATATACATATCAGTTAAGTCCCTCTTGTTCAATGTGTCATTTAAAGCCCATGTTTCCTTGTTTATTTTCATTTTGGGTGATCAGTCCATTGGTGAAAGAGGGGTGTTAATGTTCCCTACTATTTTTGTGTTACTCTCAGTTTCCCCTTTTAGGGCTGTTAGAATATATCCTACGTATTGAAGTGCTACTACGTTGGCTTCATAAGGATTTGCATTTGCTGTGTCATCTTCTTTGTTGGATTCCTTCATCAGTATGTAGTGTTCTTCTTGGTTTCCTGCAATAGTCTTAATCTTAAAGTCTATTTCTTCTGATATGAGAATTGGCACTCCAGTTTTCCTTTGATTTCCATGTGCTTGGAATGTCTTTTTCCATCCCCTCACTTTCAGTTTGTATGTGTCCCTAGGTCTAAAGTGGGTCTCTCCTAGACAACATATTTAACGGTCTTGTTTTTGTATCCCTTCATCCACTCTATGTGTGTTGTTTGGAGCCTTGAATCCATTTACATTTAAGGTAATTATCCGTGTGTATGTTCCTGTTAGCATTTACTTAATTGTTTTTGGTTTGTTATTGGAGGTCTTTTATTTCCTTTGTGTTTCCTGCTTAGAGAAGTTCCTTTATCATTGGTGATATAGACGGTTTGGTGGTGCTGAATTCTCCTACCTTTGGTTTGTCTGTGAAGTTTTTACTTCCTCCATCCAATCTGAATGAGATTCTTGCTGAGTACAGTCACATTGGTGATAGGTTTTTTTCCTTTAATCACTTGAAATATGTCCTTCCAGTCCCTACTGTCTTGCAGAATTTCTGCTGAAAGATCAGCTGTTAACTTGATGGGGATTCCCAAATATGGAATTTCTTGCTTTTCCCTTGCTGCTTTTAATACCTTTTCTTTGTATTTCATTCTTGAGAGTTTGAAGAATATGTGTCTTGGAGTGTTTCTCCTTGGATTTCTCCTGTTTGGGACTCTCTGAGCTTCCTGGACTTGATTAACTCTTTCCTTTCCCATATTAGAGAAGTTTTCACCTATAATCTTTCTGAATATTTTCTCAGTCCCTTTCTTTTTCTCTTCTTCTTCTGGGACCCGTCTGATTCCAATGTTGGTACATTTAATGTTGTTCCAGAGGTCTCTGAGACTGTCCTCAATCTTTTCATTCTTATTTCTTCATACTGCTCTGCAGTAGTGAGTTAAACTATGTTATCTTCCAGGTCACTTATCCGTTCTTCTGCCAGAGTGTTTCTGCTATTGATCACTTCTAGAGAATTTTTAATTTCATTTATTGTTTTCTTCATTATTGTTCGTTTGCCCTTCAGTTCTTCTAGGTCCTTGTGAAAAGTTTCTTGTATTTTCTCTATCCTATTTCCAAGATTTTGGATCATCTTTACTCTCATTATTCTGAAAAATTGTTCAGGTAGACTGCCTATTTCCTCTTCATTTGTTAGGTCTGGTGGGGTTTAAGTTGCTCCTTCATCTGCTGTGTGTTTTTCAGTCTCCTCTTTTTGCTTAATTCACTGCTTGGGGGCTCCTTTTCACAGGCTGCAGCTTCATAGTTATCTTTGTTTTAGGTGTCTGTCCCAGGTGGCTAAGTTTGTTCAGTGGGTTGTGTAGGCTTCTTGGTGGAGGGGAGTTGTGCCTGTGTTCTGGTGGATGAAGCTGGATCTTGTCTTTCTGCTGGGCAGTTCCACGTCTGGTGGTGTGTGGTTGGGTGTCTGTGGCCTTACTGCGATTTTAGGCATCCTCTCTGATAATGGATGGGGCTGTGTTCCTGTCTTACTCGTTGTTTGGCATACGGTTTCCAGCACTGTAGCTTGCTGGTCATTGAGTGAAGGTGGATCTTGGCGTTGAGATGGAAATCTCTGGGAGATTTTCTCCGTTTGATATTACATGGAGCTGTAAGGTCTCCTGTGGACCAGTGTCCTGAGGTTGGCTCTGCCACCTGAGAAGCGCAGCACTGACTCCTGGTTGGAGCACCAAGAGACTTTCATCCACATGGCTCAGAATAAAAGGGACCAAAAAGAGAAAGAAACAAAGACAGAGGATAAACGAAGACACAGTTATGTCAAATAAAATAAAATAAAGTTATTAAAATAAAAAATAATTTTTAAGAAAATGTTTTAAACGTAAAAATAAGAAAACAGACGGACAGAACCCTAGCACAAATGGTTAAAGCTAAGCTTTCCAGACAAAATCACAAACAGAAGCATACACATAGACACTCAAAAAAAGAGAAAAAGTGGGAATAAAATATAGCTTTGCTCCCAAAGGCCACCACCTCAATTTTCGGATGATTCATTGTGTACTCAGGTAATCCACAGATGCAGGTTACTTCAGGTTGAAAGTAGGGATTTCACCCGCTCTTCCTGAGGCTGCTGAGACACATTTCCCTTTCTCGTCTTTGTTCGCACAGCTCCCGGGCTTCAGCTTTGGATTTGGATCCGCCTCTTTGTGTAGGTCGCTTGAGGGCCTCTGTTCTTTCCTCAGACAGGACAGGGTTAAAGGAGAAGCTCATTGGGGGCTGTGTCTCACTCAGGCCGGAGGAGTGAGGAGTACGGAATAGGAGTCAGCCTGTAGCGGTATAGCGCATCGTGACTTTGCAGCAGCCTGAGGCGCACCGTGCATCCTCCCAGGGATGTTGTCCCTGCATCAAGGGACACTAGCAGAGGCGGGCTGCAGAAGCCCCCGGGAGGGGCACTGTGGATAGTGGCTTGTCTTTGCTCACAGGCTTCTTGGTGGCGGCAGCAGCAGCCTTACGTCTCATGCCAGTCTCTGGGGTCCACGCTGATAGCCGCACCTCACGCCGATTTCTGCAGCTCCATTACGCGGCGCTCTTAATACCCTCTCCTCACGCACCAGGAAAGAAATTGGGAAGAAAAATTCTCTTGTCTCTTACGCAGTTGCAGGACTTTTCCAGGACTCCCTCTGAGCTAGACATGTTGCACTAGCACACTTCAGGCTATGTTCATGCCACCAGCCCCAGTCCTCACCGTGGGATCCGGCTGAAACCGCAGCCTCAGCCTCCAACCCCTGCCTTCCGCGGCAGGTGAACAGTGAAGCCTCTCAGGCTGGTGAGTTCTGGTCGGCATCGCTCCTCTGTGCGGGAATCTGTCCACTTTGCCTTCCGCACCTCAGTTGCTGGGCTCTCCTCCGTGGTTCCGAAGCTTCCCCGCTCCCTTGCACACACTGTCCACCTGCGAAGGGGCTTTCTAGTGTGTGGAAACCTTTCCTCCTTCACAGCTGCTTCCCACTGTTGCAAGTCCCATCCCTAGTCTCTTGTCTCCGTTATTTCATTCCTCTTATCCCCTACCCAGGTACGTGGGGAGTTTCTTGCCCTTTGGGAGGTGTGAGGTCTTCGGCCAGCGTTCTGTGGCTGTTCTATCGGAGCGGTTCTTCCTGCAGATTTATTTCTGATGAATCTGTGGGTTGGAAAGTGATCTCCGCATCTTATTCTTCCGTCATCTTCAAGTTCCTCCCCCGTTGTTGTTTTGATCTGCATTTCTCTAATGATTAGTGATGTTGAGCATTGTTTCATGGGTTTGTTGGCAAATAGTATATATGCTTTGGAGAAATATCTTTTTCGGTCTTCTGGCCTATTTTGGATTGGGTTGTTTGTTTTTCTGATGTTGAGTTGCATGAGCTCAATGGAGATTAATCCTTTGTCAGTTGCTTCGTTTACAAATATTTTCTCCCATTCTGAGGGTTGTCTTTTCATCCTGATTTTCATTTCCTTTGCTGTGCAAAAGCTTTTCAGTTTCACTAGGTCCCATTTGTTTCTTTCTGTTTTTATTTCCAGTTCTTTATGAGGGGGGGTCCCAAAACGTCTTTGTGTGTTTTATGTCACAGAGTGTTCTGCCTTTGTTTTCTTCTAAGAGTTTTAACCTGTCTGTCCTTACATTTAGGTCTGTAATCGATTTGCAGTTTATTTTTGTGTATGGAGTTAAGAAGTGTCGTAATTTCATTCTCTTACATGTAGCTGTGCAGTTTCCCCAGAACCATTATTGAAGAGGCTATCTTTATTCCATTGTATACTCTTGCCTCCTTTATCAAATAGAAAGGAGTGTGGGTTTATCCGTGGCTTACTGTCCTGTTTCATTGATGTACACTTCTGTTTGTGTGCCAGTAGCATACCATCTTTATTATTATACATTTTTTTTATAGTCTGAAGTCAGGGAACCTGATTCCTCCAGCTCTGTTTTTCTTTCTCAAGATACCTTTGGCTCTTCAGGCTCTTTTGTGTTTCCACACAAATGGTGAAATATTTTGTTCTAGTTTTGTGACAAATGCCATTGGTAGTTCAATAGGGATTGCAATGAACTGTAGATTGCTTTGTGTAGCATAGTCATTTTTGCAATGTTGTTTCTACCAGTCCAAAAACATGGTATATGTCTCCATCTCTTTGTGTCACCTTTAATTTCTTTCCTCAGTGTGTCATGGTTTTCCTCACACATGTATTTTGTCTCTTTGGTAAGTTTACACTCAAGTATGTTATTCTTTTTGTAGCAATGGTAAATGAGAGTGTTTCCTTAATTTCTCTTTCGGATTTTTCATCATTAGTGCATAGTAATGCAAGAGATTTTTGTGCATTAACTTTGTATCCTGTCACTGTACCAAATTCATTGATTCGTTCTGGTAGTTGTCTGGTAGCGTCTTTAGAATTCTCTATGTATACTATCTAGTCATCTGAAAACAGTGACAGATTGACTTCTTCTCTTCCAACTTGGATGCTTTTAATTTCTTTTTCTTCTCTGAATGCTGTGGGTAAAACTTCCAAAACCTGCTTAAGTCATATTAGTAACAGTTCGCAAACTTGTCTTTTTCCTGATCTTAAAGGAAATGGTTTCAGTATTTCATCTTTGAGAACAAAGTAGGCTGTGGGTCTGTCATATATGGCCTTTATTATGTTGAGGTACATTCACTCTATGTGTACTTTCTGGAGAGTGTTTTCCTAAACTCTTTTTGAATGTTTCCAGAAGATTTTTCTCCATTTATTGAGATAATCATAGGATTTTTCTCCTTCAATTTGTTAGTATGGTTTATCATCTGGATTGATTTGCATATATCGAAAAATCCTGCCTTCCTTGGATAAAGCCCACTTGATCATGGTGTATTATCCCTTTAATGTGCTGTTGGATTCTACTTTCTAGTATTTTCTTTGAGATTCTGACATTTAAGGTCATCAGTGATATTGGCCTGTAGTGTCCAATTTTAGGTGACAACTTGTCTGCTTTTGGTATCAGAGTGATTGTGGCCTCGTTTAATGATTTTGGGAGTGTCCCTCACTCTGTTATATTTTGGAAGAGTCTGAGAAGGATAGGTGTTAGCTCTTGTCAAAAGGTTGGATAGAAATCGCCTGTGAAGCCATCTGACCTTGGGCTTTTGCTTGTTGGAAAATTTTAATCACAAATTCAATTTTAGTGCTTATGATTAGTCTGTTTATAGCTTCTGTTTATCTTGGTTCAGTCTCAGAAGGTTGTGCTTTTCGAAGAATTTGTCCATTTCTTCCAGGTTGTCCATTTAATTGGCAAAAGATGTTTGTAGTAATCTCTCATGATCCTTTGTATTTCTGCAGGGTCAGTTGTTACTTCTCCTTTTTCATTTCTAATTCTGTTGATTTGGATCTTCTCCATTTCTTTTCTTAATAAATCTGGCTAATGGTGGATACATTATATGCATGCTCTTAAATATCTAGCTTTTAGGTTTACCGATCTTTGCTCTTGTTTTCTCCATTCTTTTTCATTTATTTCTGATCTGAACTTTCTTATTTCTTTTCTTCTGCTAATCCTTTTTTGTTTGTTTGGTGTTTGTCCATTTTTCTCTAATGGCTTTAGGTGTAAGGCTAGCTTGATTATATAGGGGATTTCTTGTTTCTTGATGGAGGATTTTATTGCTATCAACTTCCCTGTTAGAACTGCTTTTGCTGCATCCCATAGGTTGGGGTGGTCGTATTTTCATTGTCATTTTTTTCCAGGTATTTTGTGATTTCATCTTTGTTTTCTTCAGTGATTGCTTGATTATTTAACAGCGTTTTGTTTAGCTTCCATGTGTTTCTATTGTTTACAGTTCTTTTTTTCCTTTCATTGATATCTAGTTTCATGGCACTGTGGTGGGAAATTATACCTCATACTATTTCAGTTTTCTTAAATTGACTAAGGCTCTATGTGTGACCCAAGATATGACATATCCTGGAGAATGTTCCATGAGCACTTGAGAAGAAACTGTTTTCTGGTGTTTTGCAAAGGAAAGTCATATACATATCAGTTAAGTCCCTCTTGTTCAATGTGTCATTTAAAGCCCATGTTTCCTTGTTTATTTTCATTTTGGGTGATCAGTCCATTGGTGAAAGAGGGGTGTTAATGTTCCCTACTATTTTTGTGTTACTCTCAGTTTCCCCTTTTAGGGCTGTTAGAATATATCCTACGTATTGAAGTGCTACTACGTTGGCTTCATAAGGATTTGCATTTGCTGTGTCATCTTCTTTGTTGGATTCCTTCATCAGTATGTAGTGTTCTTCTTGGTTTCCTGCAATAGTCTTAATCTTAAAGTCTATTTCTTCTGATATGAGAATTGGCACTCCAGTTTTCCTTTGATTTCCATGTGCTTGGAATGTCTTTTTCCATCCCCTCACTTTCAGTTTGTATGTGTCCCTAGGTCTAAAGTGGGTCCCTCCTAGACAACATATTTAACGGTCTTGTTTTTGTATCCCTTCATCCACTCTATGTGTGTTGTTTGGAGCCTTGAATCCATTTACATTTAAGGTAATTATCCGTGTGTATGTTCCTGTTAGCATTTACTTAATTGTTTTTGGTTTGTTATTGGAGGTCTTTTATTTCCTTTGTGTTTCCTGCTTAGAGAAGTTCCTTTATCATTGGTGATATAGACGGTTTGGTGGTGCTGAATTCTCCTACCTTTGGTTTGTCTGTGAAGTTTTTACTTCCTCCGTCCAATCTGAATGAGATTCTTGCTGAGTACAGTCACATTGGTGATAGGTTTTTTTCCTTTAATCACTTGAAATATGTCCTTCCAGTCCCTACTGTCTTGCAGAATTTCTGCTGAAAGATCAGCTGTTAACTTGATGGGGATTCCCAAATATGGAATTTCTTGCTTTTCCCTTGCTGCTTTTAATACCTTTTCTTTGTATTTCATTCTTGAGAGTTTGATGAATATGTGTCTTGGAGTGTTTCTCCTTGGATTTCTCCTGTTTGGGACTCTCTGAGCTTCCTGGACTTGATTAACTCTTTCCTTTCCCATATTAGAGAAGTTTTCACCTATAATCTTTCTGAATATTTTCTCAGTCCCTTTCTTTTTCTCTTCTTCTTCTGGGACCCGTCTGATTCCAATGTTGGTACATTTAATGTTGTTCCAGAGGTCTCTGAGACTGTCCTCAATCTTTTCATTCTTATTTCTTCATACTGCTCTGCAGTAGTGAGTTAAACTATGTTATCTTCCAGGTCACTTATCCGTTCTTCTGCCAGAGTGTTTCTGCTATTGATCACTTCTAGAGAATTTTTAATTTCATTTATTGTTTTCTTCATTATTGTTCGTTTGCCCTTCAGTTCTTCTAGGTCCTTGTGAAAAGTTTCTTGTATTTTCTCTATCCTATTTCCAAGATTTTGGATCATCTTTACTCTCATTATTCTGAAAAATTGTTCAGGTAGACTGCCTATTTCCTCTTCATTTGTTAGGTCTGGTGGGGTTTAAGTTGCTCCTTCATCTGCTGTGTGTTTTTCAGTCTCCTCTTTTTGCTTAATTCACTGCTTGGGGGCTCCTTTTCACAGGCTGCAGCTTCATAGTTATCTTTGTTTTAGGTGTCTGTCCCAGGTGGCTAAGTTTGTTCAGTGGGTTGTGTAGGCTTCTTGGTGGAGGGGAGTTGTGCCTGTGTTCTGGTGGATGAAGCTGGATCTTGTCTTTCTGCTGGGCAGTTCCACGTCTGGTGGTGTGTGGTTGGGTGTCTGTGGCCTTACTGCGATTTTAGGCATCCTCTCTGATAATGGATGGGGCTGTGTTCCTGTCTTACTCGTTGTTTGGCATACGGTTTCCAGCACTGTAGCTTGCTGGTCATTGAGTGAAGGTGGATCTTGGCATTGAGATGGAAATCTCTGGGAGATTTTCTCCGTTTGATATTACATGGAGCTGTAAGGTCTCCTGTGGACCAGTGTCCTGAGGTTGGCTCTGCCACCTGAGAAGCGCAGCACTGACTCCTGGTTGGAGCACCAAGAGACTTTCATCCACATGGCTCAGAATAAAAGGGACCAAAAAGAGAAAGAAACAAAGACAGAGGATAAACGAAGACACAGTTATGTCAAATAAAATAAAATAAAGTTATTAAAATAAAAAATAATTTTTAAGAAAATGTTTTAAACGTAAAAATAAGAAAACAGACGGACAGAACCCTAGCACAAATGGTTAAAGCTAAGCTTTCCAGACAAAATCACAAACAGAAGCATACACATAGACACTCAAAAAAAGAGAAAAAGTGGGAATAAAATATAGCTTTGCTCCCAAAGGCCACCACCTCAATTTTCGGATGATTCATTGTGTACTCAGGTAATCCACAGATGCAGGTTACTTCAGGTTGAAAGTAGGGATTTCACCCGCTCTTCCTGAGGCTGCTGAGACACATTTCCCTTTCTCGTCTTTGTTCGCACAGCTCCCGGGCTTCAGCTTTGGATTTGGATCCGCCTCTTTGTGTAGGTCGCTTGAGGGCCTCTGTTCTTTCCTCAGACAGGACAGGGTTAAAGGAGAAGCTCATTGGGGGCTGTGTCTCACTCAGGCCGGAGGAGTGAGGAGTACGGAATAGGAGTCAGCCTGTAGCGGTATAGCGCATCGTGACTTTGCAGCAGCCTGAGGCGCACCGTGCATCCTCCCAGGGATGTTGTCCCTGCATCAAGGGACACTAGCAGAGGCGGGCTGCAGAAGCCCCCGGGAGGGGCACTGTGGATAGTGGCTTGTCTTTGCTCACAGGCTTCTTGGTGGCGGCAGCAGCAGCCTTACGTCTCATGCCAGTCTCTGGGGTCCACGCTGATAGCCGCACCTCACGCCGATTTCTGCAGCTCCATTACGCGGCGCTCTTAATACCCTCTCCTCACGCACCAGGAAAGAAATTGGGAAGAAAAATTCTCTTGTCTCTTACGCAGTTGCAGGACTTTTCCAGGACTCCCTCTGAGCTAGACATGTTGCACTAGCACACTTCAGGCTATGTTCATGCCACCAGCCCCAGTCCTCACCGTGGGATCCGGCTGAAACCGCAGCCTCAGCCTCCAACCCCTGCCTTCCGCGGCAGGTGAACAGTGAAGCCTCTCAGGCTGGTGAGTTCTGGTCGGCATCGCTCCTCTGTGCGGGAATCTGTCCACTTTGCCTTCCGCACCTCAGTTGCTGGGCTCTCCTCCGTGGTTCCGAAGCTTCCCCGCTCCCTTGCACACACTGTCCACCTGCGAAGGGGCTTTCTAGTGTGTGGAAACCTTTCCTCCTTCACAGCTGCTTCCCACTGTTGCAAGTCCCATCCCTAGTCTCTTGTCTCCGTTATTTCATTCCTCTTATCCCCTACCCAGGTACGTGGGGAGTTTCTTGCCCTTTGGGAGGTGTGAGGTCTTCGGCCAGCGTTCTGTGGCTGTTCTATCGGAGCGGTTCTTCCTGCAGATTTATTTCTGATGAATCTGTGGGTTGGAAAGTGATCTCCGCATCTTATTCTTCCGTCATCTTCAAGTTCCTCCCCCGTTGTTGTTTTGATCTGCATTTCTCTAATGATTAGTGATGTTGAGCATTGTTTCATGGGTTTGTTGGCAAATAGTATATATGCTTTGGAGAAATATCTTTTTCGGTCTTCTGGCCTATTTTGGATTGGGTTGTTTGTTTTTCTGATGTTGAGTTGCATGAGCTCAATGGAGATTAATCCTTTGTCAGTTGCTTCGTTTACAAATATTTTCTCCCATTCTGAGGGTTGTCTTTTCATCCTGATTTTCATTTCCTTTGCTGTGCAAAAGCTTTTCAGTTTCACTAGGTCCCATTTGTTTCTTTCTGTTTTTATTTCCAGTTCTTTATGAGGGGGGGTCCCAAAACGTCTTTGTGTGTTTTATGTCACAGAGTGTTCTGCCTTTGTTTTCTTCTAAGAGTTTTAACCTGTCTGTCCTTACATTTAGGTCTGTAATCGATTTGCAGTTTATTTTTGTGTATGGAGTTAAGAAGTGTCGTAATCTCATTCTCTTACATGTAGCTGTGCAGTTTCCCCAGAACCATTATTGAAGAGGCTATCTTTTTTCCATTGTATACTCTTGCCTCCTTTATCAAATAGAAAGGAGTGTGGGTTTATCCGTGGCTTACTGTCCTGTTTCATTGATGTACACTTCTGTTTGTGTGCCAGTAGCATACCATCTTTATTATTATAGATTTTTTTTATAGTCTGAAGTCAGGGAACCTGATTCCTCCAGCTCTGTTTTTCTTTCTCAAGATACCTTTGGCTCTTCAGGCTCTTTTGTGTTTCCACACAAATGGTGAAATATTTTGTTCTAGTTTTGTGACAAATGCCATTGGTAGTTCAATAGGGATTGCAATGAACTGTAGATTGCTTTGTGTAGCATAGTCATTTTTGCAATGTTGTTTCTACCAGTCCAAAAACATGGTATATGTCTCCATCTCTTTGTGTCACCTTTAATTTCTTTCCTCAGTGTGTCATGGTTTTCCTCACACATGTATTTTGTCTCTTTGGTAAGTTTACACTCAAGTATGTTATTCTTTTTGTAGCAATGGTAAATGAGAGTGTTTCCTTAATTTCTCTTTCGGATTTTTCATCATTAGTGCATAGTAATGCAAGAGATTTTTGTGCATTAACTTTGTATCCTGTCACTGTACCAAATTCATTGATTCGTTCTGGTAGTTGTCTGGTAGCGTCTTTAGAATTCTCTATGTATACTATCTAGTCATCTGAAAACAGTGACAGATTGACTTCTTCTCTTCCAACTTGGATGCTTTTAATTTCTTTTTCTTCTCTGAATGCTGTGGGTAAAACTTCCAAAACCTGCTTAAGTCATATTAGTAACAGTTCGCAAACTTGTCTTTTTCCTGATCTTAAAGGAAATGGTTTCAGTATTTCATCTTTGAGAACAAAGTAGGCTGTGGGTCTGTCATATATGGCCTTTATTATGTTGAGGTACATTCACTCTATGTGTACTTTCTGGAGAGTGTTTTCCTAAACTCTTTTTGAATGTTTCCAGAAGATTTTTCTCCATTTATTGAGATAATCATAGGATTTTTCTCCTTCAATTTGTTAGTATGGTTTATCATCTGGATTGATTTGCATATATCGAAAAATCCTGCCTTCCTTGGATAAAGCCCACTTGATCATGGTGTATTATCCCTTTAATGTGCTGTTGGATTCTACTTTCTAGTATTTTCTTTGAGATTCTGACATTTAAGGTCATCAGTGATATTGGCCTGTAGTGTCCAATTTTAGGTGACAACTTGTCTGCTTTTGGTATCAGAGTGATTGTGGCCTCGTTTAATGATTTTGGGAGTGTCCCTCACTCTGTTATATTTTGGAAGAGTCTGAGAAGGATAGGTGTTAGCTCTTGTCAAAAGGTTGGATAGAAATCGCCTGTGAAGCCATCTGACCTTGGGCTTTTGCTTGTTGGAAAATTTTAATCACAAATTCAATTTCAGTGCTTATGATTAGTCTGTTTATAGCTTCTGTTTATCTTGGTTCAGTCTCAGAAGGTTGTGCTTTTCGAAGAATTTGTCCATTTCTTCCAGGTTGTCCATTTAATTGGCAAAAGATGTTTGTAGTAATCTCTCATGATCCTTTGTATTTCTGCAGGGTCAGTTGTTACTTCTCCTTTTTCATTTCTAATTCTGTTGATTTGGATCTTCTCCATTTCTTTTCTTAATAAATCTGGCTAATGGTGGATACATTATATGCATGCTCTTAAATATCTAGCTTTTAGGTTTACCGATCTTTGCTCTTGTTTTCTCCATTCTTTTTCATTTATTTCTGATCTGAACTTTCTTATTTCTTTTCTTCTGCTAATCCTTTTTTGTTTATTTGGTGTTTGTCCATTTTTCTCTAATGGCTTTAGGTGTAAGGCTAGCTTGATTATATAGGGGATTTCTTGTTTCTTGATGGAGGATTTTATTGCTATCAACTTCCCTGTTAGAACTGCTTTTGCTGCATCCCATAGGTTGGGGTGGTCGTATTTTCATTGTCATTTTTTTCCAGGTATTTTGTGATTTCATCTTTGTTTTCTTCAGTGATTGCTTGATTATTTAACAGCGTTTTGTTTAGCTTCCATGTGTTTCTATTGTTTACAGTTCTTTTTTTCCTTTCATTGATATCTAGTTTCATGGCACTGTGGTGGGAAATTATACCTCATACTATTTCAGTTTTCTTAAATTGACTAAGGCTCTATGTGTGACCCAAGATATGACATATCCTGGAGAATGTTCCATGAGCACTTGAGAAGAAACTGTTTTCTGGTGTTTTGCAAAGGAAAGTCATATACATATCAGTTAAGTCCCTCTTGTTCAATGTGTCATTTAAAGCCCATGTTTCCTTGTTTATTTTCATTTTGGGTGATCAGTCCATTGGTGAAAGAGGGGTGTTAATGTTCCCTACTATTTTTGTGTTACTCTCAGTTTCCCCTTTTAGGGCTGTTAGGATATATCCTATGTATTGAAGTGCTACTACGTTGGCTTCATAAGGATTTGCATTTGCTGTGTCATCTTCTTTGTTGGATTCCTTCATCAGTATGTAGTGTTCTTCTTGGTTTCCTGCAATAGTCTTAATCTTAAAGTCTATTTCTTCTGATATGAGAATTGGCACTCCAGTTTTCCTTTGATTTCCATGTGCTTGGAATGTCTTTTTCCATCCCCTCACTTTCAGTTTGTATGTGTCCCTAGGTCTAAAGTGGGTCTCTCCTAGACAACATATTTAACGGTCTTGTTTTTGTATCCCTTCATCCACTCTATGTGTGTTGTTTGGAGCCTTGAATCCATTTACATTTAAGGTAATTATCCGTGTGTATGTTCCTGTTAGCATTTACTTAATTGTTTTTGGTTTGTTATTGGAGGTCTTTTATTTCCTTTGTGTTTCCTGCTTAGAGAAGTTCCTTTATCATTGGTGATATAGACGGTTTGGTGGTGCTGAATTCTCCTACCTTTGGTTTGTCTGTGAAGTTTTTACTTCCTCCGTCCAATCTGAATGAGATTCTTGCTGAGTACAGTCACATTGGTGATAGGTTTTTTTCCTTTAATCACTTGAAATATGTCCTTCCAGTCCCTACTGTCTTGCAGAATTTCTGCTGAAAGATCAGCTGTTAACTTGATGGGGATTCCCAAATATGGAATTTCTTGCTTTTCCCTTGCTGCTTTTAATACCTTTTCTTTGTATTTCATTCTTGAGAGTTTGATGAATATGTGTCTTGGAGTGTTTCTCCTTGGATTTCTCCTGTTTGGGACTCTCTGAGCTTCCTGGACTTGATTAACTCTTTCCTTTCCCATATTAGAGAAGTTTTCACCTATAATCTTTCTGAATATTTTCTCAGTCCCTTTCTTTTTCTCTTCTTCTTCTGGGACCCGTCTGATTCCAATGTTGGTACATTTAATGTTGTTCCAGAGGTCTCTGAGACTGTCCTCAATCTTTTCATTCTTATTTCTTCATACTGCTCTGCAGTAGTGAGTTAAACTATGTTATCTTCCAGGTCACTTATCCGTTCTTCTGCCAGAGTGTTTCTGCTATTGATCACTTCTAGAGAATTTTTAATTTCATTTATTGTTTTCTTCATTATTGTTCGTTTGCCCTTCAGTTCTTCTAGGTCCTTGTGAAAAGTTTCTTGTATTTTCTCTATCCTATTTCCAAGATTTTGGATCATCTTTACTCTCATTATTCTGAAAAATTGTTCAGGTAGACTGCCTATTTCCTCTTCATTTGTTAGGTCTGGTGGGGTTTAAGTTGCTCCTTCATCTGCTGTGTGTTTTTCAGTCTCCTCTTTTTGCTTAATTCACTGCTTGGGGGCTCCTTTTCACAGGCTGCAGCTTCATAGTTATCTTTGTTTTAGGTGTCTGTCCCAGGTGGCTAAGTTTGTTCAGTGGGTTGTGTAGGCTTCTTGGTGGAGGGGAGTTGTGCCTGTGTTCTGGTGGATGAAGCTGGATCTTGTCTTTCTGCTGGGCAGTTCCACGTCTGGTGGTGTGTGGTTGGGTGTCTGTGGCCTTACTGCGATTTTAGGCATCCTCTCTGATAATGGATGGGGCTGTGTTCCTGTCTTACTCGTTGTTTGGCATACGGTTTCCAGCACTGTAGCTTGCTGGTCATTGAGTGAAGGTGGATCTTGGCGTTGAGATGGAAATCTCTGGGAGATTTTCTCCGTTTGATATTACATGGAGCTGTAAGGTCTCCTGTGGACCAGTGTCCTGAGGTTGGCTCTGCCACCTGAGAAGCGCAGCACTGACTCCTGGTTGGAGCACCAAGAGACTTTCATCCACATGGCTCAGAATAAAAGGGACCAAAAAGAGAAAGAAACAAAGACAGAGGATAAACGAAGACACAGTTATGTCAAATAAAATAAAATAAAGTTATTAAAATAAAAAATAATTTTTAAGAAAATGTTTTAAACGTAAAAATAAGAAAACAGACGGACAGAACCCTAGCACAAATGGTTAAAGCTAAGCTTTCCAGACAAAATCACAAACAGAAGCATACACATAGACACTCAAAAAAAGAGAAAAAGTGGGAATAAAATATAGCTTTGCTCCCAAAGGCCACCACCTCAATTTTCGGATGATTCATTGTGTACTCAGGTAATCCACAGATGCAGGTTACTTCAGGTTGAAAGTAGGGATTTCACCCGCTCTTCCTGAGGCTGCTGAGACACATTTCCCTTTCTCTTCTTTGTTCGCACAGCTCCCGGGCTTCAGCTTTGGATTTGGATCCGCCTCTTTGTGTAGGTCGCTTGAGGGCCTCTGTTCTTTCCTCAGACAGGACAGGGTTAAAGGAGAAGCTCATTGGGGGCTGTGTCTCACTCAGGCCGGAGGAGTGAGGAGTACGGAATAGGAGTCAGCCTGTAGCGGTATAGCGCATCGTGACTTTGCAGCAGCCTGAGGCGCACCGTGCATCCTCCCAGGGATGTTGTCCCTGCATCAAGGGACACTAGCAGAGGCGGGCTGCAGAAGCCCCCGGGAGGGGCACTGTGGATAGTGGCTTGTCTTTGCTCACAGGCTTCTTGGTGGCGGCAGCAGCAGCCTTACGTCTCATGCCAGTCTCTGGGGTCCACGCTGATAGCCGCACCTCACGCCGATTTCTGCAGCTCCATTACGCGGCGCTCTTAATACCCTCTCCTCACGCACCAGGAAAGAAATTGGGAAGAAAAATTCTCTTGTCTCTTACGCAGTTGCAGGACTTTTCCAGGACTCCCTCTGAGCTAGACATGTTGCACTAGCACACTTCAGGCTATGTTCATGCCACCAGCCCCAGTCCTCACCGTGGGATCCGGCTGAAACCGCAGCCTCAGCCTCCAACCCCTGCCTTCCGCGGCAGGTGAACAGTGAAGCCTCTCAGGCTGGTGAGTTCTGGTCGGCATCGCTCCTCTGTGCGGGAATCTGTCCACTTTGCCTTCCGCACCTCAGTTGCTGGGCTCTCCTCCGTGGTTCCGAAGCTTCCCCGCTCCCTTGCACACACTGTCCACCTGCGAAGGGGCTTTCTAGTGTGTGGAAACCTTTCCTCCTTCACAGCTGCTTCCCACTGTTGCAAGTCCCATCCCTAGTCTCTTGTCTCCGTTATTTCATTCCTCTTATCCCCTACCCAGGTACGTGGGGAGTTTCTTGCCCTTTGGGAGGTGTGAGGTCTTCGGCCAGCGTTCTGTGGCTGTTCTATCGGAGCGGTTCTTCCTGCAGATTTATTTCTGATGAATCTGTGGGTTGGAAAGTGATCTCCGCATCTTATTCTTCCGTCATCTTCAAGTTCCTCCCCCGTTGTTGTTTTGATCTGCATTTCTCTAATGATTAGTGATGTTGAGCATTGTTTCATGGGTTTGTTGGCAAATAGTATATATGCTTTGGAGAAATATCTTTTTCGGTCTTCTGGCCTATTTTGGATTGGGTTGTTTGTTTTTCTGATGTTGAGTTGCATAAGCTCAATGGAGATTAATCCTTTGTCAGTTGCTTCGTTTACAAATATTTTCTCCCATTCTGAGGGTTGTCTTTTCATCCTGATTTTCATTTCCTTTGCTGTGCAAAAGCTTTTCAGTTTCACTAGGTCCCATTTGTTTCTTTCTGTTTTTATTTCCAGTTCTTTATGAGGGGGGGTCCCAAAACGTCTTTGTGTGTTTTATGTCACAGAGTGTTCTGCCTTTGTTTTCTTCTAAGAGTTTTAACCTGTCTGTCCTTACATTTAGGTCTGTAATCGATTTGCAGTTTATTTTTGTGTATGGAGTTAAGAAGTGTCGTAATTTCATTCTCTTACATGTAGCTGTGCAGTTTCCCCAGAACCATTATTGAAGAGGCTATCTTTTTTCCATTGTATACTCTTGCCTCCTTTATCAAATAGAAAGGAGTGTGGGTTTATCCGTGGCTTACTGTCCTGTTTCATTGATGTACACTTCTGTTTGTGTGCCAGTAGCATACCATCTTTATTATTATAGATTTTTTTTATAGTCTGAAGTCAGGGAACCTGATTCCTCCAGCTCTGTTTTTCTTTCTCAAGATACCTTTGGCTCTTCAGGCTCTTTTGTGTTTCCACACAAATGGTGAAATATTTTGTTCTAGTTTTGTGACAAATGCCATTGGTAGTTCAATAGGGATTGCAATGAACTGTAGATTGCTTTGTGTAGCATAGTCATTTTTGCAATGTTGTTTCTACCAGTCCAAAAACATGGTATATGTCTCCATCTCTTTGTGTCACCTTTAATTTCTTTCCTCAGTGTGTCATGGTTTTCCTCACACATGTATTTTGTCTCTTTGGTAAGTTTACACTCAAGTATGTTATTCTTTTTGTAGCAATGGTAAATGAGAGTGTTTCCTTAATTTCTCTTTCGGATTTTTCATCATTAGTGTATAGTAATGCAAGAGATTTTTGTGCATTAACTTTGTATCCTGTCACTGTACCAAATTCATTGATTCGTTCTGGTAGTTGTCTGGTAGCGTCTTTAGAATTCTCTATGTATACTATCTAGTCATCTGAAAACAGTGACAGATTGACTTCTTCTCTTCCAACTTGGATGCTTTTAATTTCTTTTTCTTCTCTGAATGCTGTGGGTAAAACTTCCAAAACCTGCTTAAGTCATATTAGTAACAGTTCGCAAACTTGTCTTTTTCCTGATCTTAAAGGAAATGGTTTCAGTATTTCATCTTTGAGAACAAAGTAGGCTGTGGGTCTGTCATATATGGCCTTTATTATGTTGAGGTACATTCACTCTATGTGTACTTTCTGGAGAGTGTTTTCCTAAACTCTTTTTGAATGTTTCCAGAAGATTTTTCTCCATTTATTGAGATAATCATAGGATTTTTCTCCTTCAATTTGTTAGTATGGTTTATCATCTGGATTGATTTGCATATATCGAAAAATCCTGCCTTCCTTGGATAAAGCCCACTTGATCATGGTGTATTATCCCTTTAATGTGCTGTTGGATTCTACTTTCTAGTATTTTCTTTGAGATTCTGACATTTAAGGTCATCAGTGATATTGGCCTGTAGTGTCCAATTTTAGGTGACAACTTGTCTGCTTTTGGTATCAGAGTGATTGTGGCCTCGTTTAATGATTTTGGGAGTGTCCCTCACTCTGTTATATTTTGGAAGAGTCTGAGAAGGATAGGTGTTAGCTCTTGTCAAAAGGTTGGATAGAAATCGCCTGTGAAGCCATCTGACCTTGGGCTTTTGCTTGTTGGAAAATTTTAATCACAAATTCAATTTCAGTGCTTATGATTAGTCTGTTTATAGCTTCTGTTTATCTTGGTTCAGTCTCAGAAGGTTGTGCTTTTCGAAGAATTTGTCCATTTCTTCCAGGTTGTCCATTTAATTGGCAAAAGATGTTTGTAGTAATCTCTCATGATCCTTTGTATTTCTGCAGGGTCAGTTGTTACTTCTCCTTTTTCATTTCTAATTCTGTTGATTTGGATCTTCTCCATTTCTTTTCTTAATAAATCTGGCTAATGGTGGATACATTATATGCATGCTCTTAAATATCTAGCTTTTAGGTTTACCGATCTTTGCTCTTGTTTTCTCCATTCTTTTTCATTTATTTCTGATCTGAACTTTCTTATTTCTTTTCTTCTGCTAATCCTTTTTTGTTTGTTTGGTGTTTGTCCATTTTTCTCTAATGGCTTTAGGTGTAAGGCTAGCTTGATTATATAGGGGATTTCTTGTTTCTTGATGGAGGATTTTATTGCTATCAACTTCCCTGTTAGAACTGCTTTTGCTGCATCCCATAGGTTGGGGTGGTCGTATTTTCATTGTCATTTTTTTCCAGGTATTTTGTGATTTCATCTTTGTTTTCTTCAGTGATTGCTTGATTATTTAACAGCGTTTTGTTTAGCTTCCATGTGTTTCTATTGTTTACAGTTCTTTTTTTCCTTTCATTGATATCTAGTTTCATGGCACTGTGGTGGGAAATTATACCTCATACTATTTCAGTTTTCTTAAATTGACTAAGGCTCTATGTGTGACCCAAGATATGACATATCCTGGAGAATGTTCCATGAGCACTTGAGAAGAAACTGTTTTCTGGTGTTTTGCAAAGGAAAGTCATCTACATATCAGTTAAGTCCCTCTTGTTCAATGTGTCATTTAAAGCCCATGTTTCCTTGTTTATTTTCATTTTGGGTGATCAGTCCATTGGTGAAAGAGGGGTGTTAATGTTCCCTACTATTTTTGTGTTACTCTCAGTTTCCCCTTTTAGGGCTGTTAGGATATATCCTATGTATTGAAGTGCTACTACGTTGGCTTCATAAGGATTTGCATTTGCTGTGTCATCTTCTTTGTTGGATTCCTTCATCAGTATGTAGTGTTCTTCTTGGTTTCCTGCAATAGTCTTAATCTTAAAGTCTATTTCTTCTGATATGAGAATTGGCACTCCAGTTTTCCTTTGATTTCCATGTGCTTGGAATGTCTTTTTCCATCCCCTCACTTTCAGTTTGTATGTGTCCCTAGGTCTAAAGTGGGTCTCTCCTAGACAACATATTTAACGGTCTTGTTTTTGTATCCCTTCATCCACTCTATGTGTGTTGTTTGGAGCCTTGAATCCATTTACATTTAAGGTAATTATCCGTGTGTATGTTCCTGTTAGCATTTACTTAATTGTTTTTGGTTTGTTATTGGAGGTCTTTTATTTCCTTTGTGTTTCCTGCTTAGAGAAGTTCCTTTATCATTGGTGATATAGACGGTTTGGTGGTGCTGAATTCTCCTACCTTTGGTTTGTCTGTGAAGTTTTTACTTCCTCCGTCCAATCTGAATGAGATTCTTGCTGAGTACAGTCACATTGGTGGTAGGTTTTTTTCCTTTAATCACTTGAAATATGTCCTTCCAGTCCCTACTGTCTTGCAGAATTTCTGCTGAAAGATCAGCTGTTAACTTGATGGGGATTCCCAAATATGGAATTTCTTGCTTTTCCCTTGCTGCTTTTAATACCTTTTCTTTGTATTTCATTCTTGAGAGTTTGATGAATATGTTTCTTGGAGTGTTTCTCCTTGGATTTCTCCTGTTTGGGACCCTCTGAGCTTCCTGGACTTGATTAACTCTTTCCTTTCCCATATTAGAGAAGTTTTCACCTAAAATCTTTCTGAATATTTTCTCAGTCCCTTTCTTTTTCTCTTCTTCTTCTGGGACCCGTCTGATTCCAATGTTGGTACATTTAATGTTGTTCCAGAGGTCTCTGAGACTGTCCTCAATCTTTTCATTCTTATTTCTTCATACTGCTCTGCAGTAGTGAGTTAAACTATGTTATCTTCCAGGTCACTTATCCGTTCTTCTGCCAGAGTGTTTCTGCTATTGATCACTTCTAGAGAATTTTTAATTTCATTTATTGTTTTCTTCATTATTGTTCGTTTGCCCTTCAGTTCTTCTAGGTCCTTGTGAAAAGTTTCTTGTATTTTCTCTATCCTATTTCCAAGATTTTGGATCATCTTTACTCTCATTATTCTGAAAAATTGTTCAGGTAGACTGCCTATTTCCTCTTCATTTGTTAGGTCTGGTGGGGTTTAAGTTGCTCCTTCATCTGCTGTGTGTTTTTCAGTCTCCTCTTTTTGCTTAATTCACTGCTTGGGGGCTCCTTTTCACAGGCTGCAGCTTCATAGTTATCTTTGTTTTAGGTGTCTGTCCCAGGTGGCTAAGTTTGTTCAGTGGGTTGTGTAGGCTTCTTGGTGGAGGGGAGTTGTGCCTGTGTTCTGGTGGATGAAGCTGGATCTTGTCTTTCTGCTGGGCAGTTCCACGTCTGGTGGTGTGTGGTTGGGTGTCTGTGGCCTTACTGCGATTTTAGGCATCCTCTCTGATAATGGATGGGGCTGTGTTCCTGTCTTACTCGTTGTTTGGCATACGGTTTCCAGCACTGTAGCTTGCTGGTCATTGAGTGAAGGTGGATCTTGGCGTTGAGATGGACATCTCTGGGAGATTTTCTCCGTTTGATATTACATGGAGCTGTAAGGTCTCCTGTGGACCAGTGTCCTGAGGTTGGCTCTGCCACCTGAGAAGCGCAGCACTGACTCCTGGTTGGAGCACCAAGAGACTTTCATCCACATGGCTCAGAATAAAAGGGACCAAAAAGAGAAAGAAACAAAGACAGAGGATAAACGAAGACACAGTTATGTCAAATAAAATAAAATAAAGTTATTAAAATAAAAAATAATTTTTAAGAAAATGTTTTAAACGTAAAAATAAGAAAACAGACGGACAGAACCCTAGCACAAATGGTTAAAGCTAAGCTTTCCAGACAAAATCACAAACAGAAGCATACACATAGACACTCAAAAAAAGAGAAAAAGTGGGAATAAAATATAGCTTTGCTCCCAAAGGCCACCACCTCAATTTTCGGATGATTCATTGTGTACTCAGGTAATCCACAGATGCAGGTTACTTCAGGTTGAAAGTAGGGATTTCACCCGCTCTTCCTGAGGCTGCTGAGACACATTTCCCTTTCTCGTCTTTGTTCGCACAGCTCCCGGGCTTCAGCTTTGGATTTGGATCCGCCTCTTTGTGTAGGTCGCTTGAGGGCCTCTGTTCTTTCCTCAGACAGGACAGGGTTAAAGGAGAAGCTCATTGGGGGCTGTGTCTCACTCAGGCCGGAGGAGTGAGGAGTACGGAATAGGAGTCAGCCTGTAGCGGTATAGCGCATCGTGACTTTGCAGCAGCCTGAGGCGCACCGTGCATCCTCCCAGGGAAGTTGTCCCTGCATCAAGGGACACTAGCAGAGGCGGGCTGCAGAAGCCCCCGGGAGGGGCACTGTGGATAGTGGCTTGTCTTTGCTCACAGGCTTCTTGGTGGCGGCAGCAGCAGCCTTACGTCTCATGCCAGTCTCTGGGGTCCACGCTGATAGCCGCACCTCACGCCGATTTCTGCAGCTCCATTACGCGGCGCTCTTAATACCCTCTCCTCACGCACCAGGAAAGAAATTGGGAAGAAAAATTCTCTTGTCTCTTACGCAGTTGCAGGACTTTTCCAGGACTCCCTCTGAGCTAGACATGTTGCACTAGCACACTTCAGGCTATGTTCATGCCACCAGCCCCAGTCCTCACCGTGGGATCCGGCTGAAACCGCAGCCTCAGCCTCCAACCCCTGCCTTCCGCGGCAGGTGAACAGTGAAGCCTCTCAGGCTGGTGGGTTCTGGTCGGCATCGCTCCTCTGTGCGGGAATCTGTCCACTTTGCCTTCCGCACCTCAGTTGCTGGGCTCTCCTCCGTGGTTCCGAAGCTTCCCCGCTCCCTTGCACACACTGTCCACCTGCGAAGGGGCTTTCTAGTGTGTGGAAACCTTTCCTCCTTCACAGCTGCTTCCCACTGTTGCAAGTCCCATCCCTAGTCTCTTGTCTCCGTTATTTCATTCCTCTTATCCCCTACCCAGGTACGTGGGGAGTTTCTTGCCCTTTGGGAGGTGTGAGGTCTTCGGCCAGCGTTCTGTGGCTGTTCTATCGGAGCGGTTCTTCCTGCAGATTTATTTCTGATGAATCTGTGGGTTGGAAAGTGATCTCCGCATCTTACTCTTCCGTCATCTTCAAGTTCCTCCCCCGTTGTTGTTTTGATCTGCATTTCTCTAATGATTAGTGATGTTGAGCATTGTTTCATGGGTTTGTTGGCAAATAGTATATATGCTTTGGAGAAATATCTTTTTCGGTCTTCTGGCCTATTTTGGATTGGGTTGTTTGTTTTTCTGATGTTGAGTTGCATGAGCTCAATGGAGATTAATCCTTTGTCAGTTGCTTCGTTTACAAATATTTTCTCCCATTCTGAGGGTTGTCTTTTCATCCTGATTTTCATTTCCTTTGCTGTGCAAAAGCTTTTCAGTTTCACTAGGTCCCATTTGTTTCTTTCTGTTTTTATTTCCAGTTCTTTATGAGGGGGGGTCCCAAAACGTCTTTGTGTGTTTTATGTCACAGAGTGTTCTGCCTTTGTTTTCTTCTAAGAGTTTTAACCTGTCTGTCCTTACATTTAGGTCTGTAATCGATTTGCAGTTTATTTTTGTGTATGGAGTTAAGAAGTGTCGTAATTTCATTCTCTTACATGTAGCTGTGCAGTTTCCCCAGAACCATTATTGAAGAGGCTATCTTTTTTCCATTGTATACTCTTGCCTCCTTTATCAAATAGAAAGGAGTGTGGGTTTATCCGTGGCTTACTGTCCTGTTTCATTGATGTACACTTCTGTTTGTGTGCCAGTAGCATACCATCTTTATTATTATAGATTTTTTTTATAGTCTGAAGTCAGGGAACCTGATTCCTCCAGCTCTGTTTTTCTTTCTCAAGATACCTTTGGCTCTTCAGGCTCTTTTGTGTTTCCACACAAATGGTGAAATATTTTGTTCTAGTTTTGTGACAAATGCCATTGGTAGTTCAATAGGGATTGCAATGAACTGTAGATTGCTTTGTGTAGCATAGTCATTTTTGCAATGTTGTTTCTACCAGTCCAAAAACATGGTATATGTCTCCATCTCTTTGTGTCACCTTTAATTTCTTTCCTCAGTGTGTCATGGTTTTCCTCACACATGTATTTTGTCTCTTTGGTAAGTTTACACTCAAGTATGTTATTCTTTTTGTAGCAATGGTAAATGAGAGTGGTTCCTTAATTTCTCTTTCGGATTTTTCATCATTAGTGCATAGTAATGCAAGAGATTTTTGTGCATTAACTTTGTATCCTGTCACTGTACCAAATTCATTGATTCGTTCTGGTAGTTGTCTGGTAGCGTCTTTAGAATTCTCTATGTATACTATCTAGTCATCTGAAAACAGTGACAGATTGACTTCTTCTCTTCCAACTTGGATGCTTTTAATTTCTTTTTCTTCTCTGAATGCTGTGGGTAAAACTTCCAAAACCTGCTTAAGTCATATTAGTAACAGTTCGCAAACTTGTCTTTTCCCTGATCTTAAAGGAAATGGTTTCAGTATTTCATCTTTGAGAACAAAGTAGGCTGTGGGTCTGTCATATATGGCCTTTATTATGTTGAGGTACATTCACTCTATGTGTACTTTCTGGAGAGTGTTTTCCTAAACTCTTTTTGAATGTTTCCAGAAGATTTTTCTCCATTTATTGAGATAATCATAGGATTTTTCTCCTTCAATTTGTTAGTATGGTTTATCATCTGGATTGATTTGCATATATCGAAAAATCCTGCCTTCCTTGGATAAAGCCCACTTGATCATGGTGTATTATCCCTTTAATGTGCTGTTGGATTCTACTTTCTAGTATTTTCTTTGAGATTCTGACATTTAAGGTCATCAGTGATATTGGCCTGTAGTGTCCAATTTTAGGTGACAACTTGTCTGCTTTTGGTATCAGAGTGATTGTGGCCTCGTTTAATGATTTTGGGAGTGTCCCTCACTCTGTTATATTTTGGAAGAGTCTGAGAAGGATAGGTGTTAGCTCTTGTCAAAAGGTTGGATAGAAATCGCCTGTGAAGCCATCTGACCTTGGGCTTTTGCTTGTTGGAAAATTTTAATCACAAATTCAATTTCAGTGCTTATGATTAGTCTGTTTATAGCTTCTGTTTATCTTGGTTCAGTCTCAGAAGGTTGTGCTTTTCGAAGAATTTGTCCATTTCTTCCAGGTTGTCCATTTAATTGGCAAAAGATGTTTGTAGTAATCTCTCATGATCCTTTGTATTTCTGCAGGGTCAGTTGTTACTTCTCCTTTTTCATTTCTAATTCTGTTGATTTGGATCTTCTCCATTTCTTTTCTTAATAAATCTGGCTAATGGTGGATAAATTATATGCATGCTCTTAAATATCTAGCTTTTACGTTTACCGATCTTTGCTCTTGTTTTCTCCATTCTTTTTCATTTATTTCTGATCTGAACTTTCTTATTTCTTTTCTTCTGCTAATCCTTTTTTGTTTGTTTGGTGTTTGTCCATTTTTCTCTAATGACTTTAGGTGTAAGGCTAGGTTGATTATATAGGGGATTTCTTGTTTCTTGATGGAGGATTTTATTGCTATCAACTTCCCTGTTAGAACTGCTTTTGCTGCATCCCATAGGTTGGGGTGGTCGTATTTTCATTGTCATTTTTTTCCAGGTATTTTGTGATTTCATCTTTGTTTTCTTCAGTGATTGCTTGATTATTTAACAGCGTTTTGTTTAGCTTCCATGTGTTTCTATTGTTTACAGTTCTTTTTTTCCTTTCATTGATATCTAGTTTCATGGCACTGTGGTGGGAAATTATACCTCATACTATTTCAGTTTTCTTAAATTGACTAAGGCTCTATGTGTGACCCAAGATATGACATATCCTGGAGAATGTTCCATGAGCACTTGAGACGAAACTGTTTTCTGGTGTTTTGCAAAGGAAAGTCATATACATATCAGTTAAGTCCCTCTTGTTCAATGTGTCATTTAAAGCCCATGTTTCCTTGTTTATTTTCATTTTGGGTGATCAGTCCATTGGTGAAAGAGGGGTGTTAATGTTCCCTACTATTTTTGTGTTACTCTCAGTTTCCCCTTTTAGGGCAGTTAGGATATATCCTATGTATTGAAGTGCTACTACGTTGGCTTCATAAGGATTTGCATTTGCTGTGTCATCTTCTTTGTTGGATTCCTTCATCAGTATGTAGTGTTCTTCTTGGTTTCCTGCAATAGTCTTAATCTTAAAGTCTATTTCTTCTGATATGAGAATTGGCACTCCAGTTTTCCTTTGATTTCCATGTGCTTGGAATGTCTTTTTCCATCCCCTCACTTTCAGTTTGTATGTGTCCCTAGGTCTAAAGTGGGTCTCTCCTAGACAACATATTTAACGGTCTTGTTTTTGTATCCCTTCATCCACTCTATGTGTGTTGTTTGGAGCCTTGAATCCATGTACATTTAAGGTAATTATCCGTGTGTATGTTCCTGTTAGCATTTACTTAATTGTTTTTGGTTTGTTATTGGAGGTCTTTTATTTCCTTTGTGTTTCCTGCTTAGAGAAGTTCCTTTATCATTGGTGATATAGACGGTTTGGTGGTGCTGAATTCTCCTACCTTTGGTTTGTCTGTGAAGTTTTTACTTCCTCCGTCCAATCTGAATGAGATTCTTGCTGAGTACAGTCACATTGGTGGTAGGTTTTTTTCCTTTAATCACTTGAAATATGTCCTTCCAGTCCCTACTGTCTTGCAGAATTTCTGCTGAAAGATCAGCTGTTAACTTGATGGGGATTCCCAAATATGGAATTTCTTGCTTTTCCCTTGCTGCTTTTAATACCTTTTCTTTGTATTTCATTCTTGAGAGTTTGATGAATATGTGTCTTGGAGTGTTTCTCCTTGGATTTCTCCTGTTTGGGACTCTCTGAGCTTCCTGGACTTGATTAACTCTTTCCTTTCCCATATTAGAGAAGTTTTCACCTATAATCTTTCTGAATATTTTCTCAGTCCCTTTCGTTTTCTCTTCTTCTTCTGGGACCCGTCTGATTCCAATGTTGGTACATTTAATGTTGTTCCAGAGGTCTCTGAGACTGTCCTCAATCTTTTCATTCTTATTTCTTCATACTGCTCTGCAGTAGTGAGTTAAACTATGTTATCTTCCAGGTCACTTATCCGTTCTTCTGCCAGAGTGTTTCTGCTATTGATCACTTCTAGAGAATTTTTAATTTCATTTATTGTTTTCTTCATTATTGTTCGTTTGCCCTTCAGTTCTTCTAGGTCCTTGTGAAAAGTTTCTTGTATTTTCTCTATCCTATTTCCAAGATTTTGGATCATCTTTACTCTCATTATTCTGAAAAATTGTTCAGGTAGACTGCCTATTTCCTCTTCATTTGTTAGGTCTGGTGGGGTTTAAGTTGCTCCTTCATCTGCTGTGTGTTTTTCAGTCTCCTCTTTTTGCTTAATTCACTGCTTGGGGGCTCCTTTTCACAGG
Organism: Balaenoptera physalus; assembly: GCF_965194825.1. NCBI lineage: Eukaryota > Metazoa > Chordata > Mammalia > Artiodactyla > Balaenopteridae > Balaenoptera > Balaenoptera physalus. The sequence goes on from NC_138904.1 coordinate 25,252,599, forward strand.
CTGCAGCTTCATAGTTATCTTTGTTTTAGGTGTCTGTCCCAGGTGGCTAAGTTTGTTCAGTGGGTTGTGTAGGCTTCTTGGTGGAGGGGAGTTGTGCCTGTGTTCTGGTGGATGAAGCTGGATCTTGTCTTTCTGCTGGGCAGTTCCACGTCTGGTGGTGTGTGGTTGGGTGTCTGTGGCCTTACTGCGTTTTTAGGCATCCTCTCTGATAATGGATGGGGCTGTGTTCCTGTCTTACTCGTTGTTTGGCATACGGTTTCCAGCACTGTAGCTTGCTGGTCATTGAGTGAAGGTGGATCTTGGCGTTGAGATGGAAATCTCTGGGAGATTTTCTCCGTTTGATATTACATGGAGCTGTAAGGTCTCCTGTGGACCAGTGTCCTGAGGTTGGCTCTGCCACCTGAGAAGCGCAGCACTGACTCCTGGTTGGAGCACCAAGAGACTTTCATCCACATGGCTCAGAATAAAAGGGACCAAAAAGAGAAAGAAACAAAGACAGAGGATAAACGAAGACACAATTATGTCAAATAAAATAAATTAAAGTTATTAAAATAAAAAATAATTTTTAAGAAAATGTTTTAAACGTAAAAATAAGAAAACAGACGGACAGAACCCTAGCACAAATGGTTAAAGCTAAGCTTTCCAGACAAAATCACAAACAGAAGCATACACATAGACACTCAAAAAAAGAGAAAAAGTGGGAATAAGATATAGCTTTGCTCCCAAAGGCCACCACCTCAATTTTCGGATGATTCATTGTGTACTCAGGTAATCCACAGATGCAGGTTACTTCAGGTTGAAAGTAGGGATTTCACCCGCTCTTCCTGAGGCTGCTGAGACACATTTCCCTTTCTCGTCTTTGTTCGCACAGCTCCCGGGCTTCAGCTTTGGATTTGGATCCGCCTCTTTGTGTAGGTCGCTTGAGGGCCTCTGTTCTTTCCTCAGACAGGACAGGGTTAAAGGAGAAGCTCATTGGGGGCTGTGTCTCACTCAGGCCGGAGGAGTGAGGAGTACGGAATAGGAGTCAGCCTGTAGCGTTATAGCGCATCGTGACTTTGCAGCAGCCTGAGGCGCACCGTGCATCCTCCCAGGGAAGTTGTCCCTGCATCAAGGGACACTAGCAGAGGCGGGCTGCAGAAGCCCCCGGGAGGGGCACTGTGGATAGTGGCTTGTCTTTGCTCACAGGCTTCTTGGTGGCGGCAGCAGCAGCCTTACGTCTCATGCCAGTCTCTGGGGTCCACGCTGATAGCCGCACCTCACGCCGATTTCTGCAGCTCCATTACGCGGCGCTCTTAATACCCTCTCCTCACGCACCAGGAAAGAAATTGGGAAGAAAAATTCTCTTGTCTCTTACGCAGTTGCAGGACTTTTCCAGGACTCCCTCTGAGCTAGACATGTTGCACTAGCACACTTCAGGCTATGTTCATGCCACCAGCCCCAGTCCTCACCGTGGGATCCGGCTGAAACCGCAGCCTCAGCCTCCAACCCCTGCCTTCCGCGGCAGGTGAACAGTGAAGCCTCTCAGGCTGGTGGGTTCTGGTCGGCATCGCTCCTCTGTGCGGGAATCTGTCCACTTTGCCTTCTGCACCTCAGTTGCTGGGCTCTCCTCCGTGGTTCCGAAGCTTCCCCGCTCCCTTGCACACACTGTCCACCTGCGAAGGGGCTTTCTAGTGTGTGGAAACCTTTCCTCCTTCACAGCTGCTTCCCACTGTTGCAAGTCCCATCCCTAGTCTCTTGTCTCCGTTATTTCATTCCTCTTATCCCCTACCCAGGTACGTGGGGAGTTTCTTGCCCTTTGGGAGGTGTGAGGTCTTCGGCCAGCGTTCTGTGGCTGTTCTATCGGAGCGGTTCTTCCTGCAGATTTATTTCTGATGAATCTGTGGGTTGGAAAGTGATCTCCGCATCTTACTCTTCCGTCATCTTCAAGTTCCTCCCCCGTTGTTGTTTTGATCTGCATTTCTCTAATGATTAGTGATGTTGAGCATTGTTTCATGGGTTTGTTGGCAAATAGTATATATGGTTTGGAGAAATATCTTTTTCGGTCTTCTGGCCTATTTTGGATTGGGTTGTTTGTTTTTCTGATGTTGAGTTGCATGAGCTCAATGGAGATTAATCCTTTGTCAGTTGCTTCGTTTACAAATATTTTCTCCCATTCTGAGGGTTGTCTTTTCATCCTGATTTTCATTTCCTTTGCTGTGCAAAAGCTTTTCAGTTTCACTAGGTCCCATTTGTTTCTTTCTGTTTTTATTTCCAGTTCTTTATGAGGGGGGGTCCCAAAACGTCTTTGTGTGTTTTATGTCACAGAGTGTTCTGCCTTTGTTTTCTTCTAAGAGTTTTAACCTGTCTGTCCTTACATTTAGGTCTGTAATCGATTTGCAGTTTATTTTTGTGTATGGAGTTAAGAAGTGTCGTAATTTCATTCTCTTACATGTAGCTGTGCAGTTTCCCCAGAACCATTATTGAAGAGGCTATCTTTTTTCCATTGTATACTCTTGCCTCCTTTATCAAATAGAAAGGAGTGTGGGTTTATCCGTGGCTTACTGTCCTGTTTCATTGATGTACACTTCTGTTTGTGTGCCAGTAGCATACCATCTTTATTATTAAACATTTTTTTTATAGTCTGAAGTCAGGGAACCTGATTCCTCCAGCTCTGGTTTTCTTTCTCAAGATACCTTTGGCTCTTCAGGCTCTTTTGTGTTTCCACACAAATGGTGAAATATTTTGTTCCAGTTTTGTGACAAATGCCATTGGTAGTTCAATAGGGATTGCAATGAACTGTAGATTGCTTTGTGTAGCATAGTCATTTTTGCAATGTTGTTTCTACCAGTCCAAAAACATGGTATATGTCTCCATCTCTTTGTGTCACCTTTAATTTCTTTCCTCAGTGTGTCATGGTTTTCCTCACACATGTATTTTGTCTCTTTGGTAAGTTTACACTCAAGTATGTTATTCTTTTTGTAGCAATGGTAAATGAGAGTGTTTCCTTAATTTCTCTTTCGGATTTTTCATCATTAGTGCATAGTAATGCAAGCGATTTTTGTGCATTAACTTTGTATCCTGTCACTGTACCAAATTCATTGATTCGTTCTGGTAGTTGTCTGGTAGCGTCTTTAGAATTCTCTATGTATACTATCTAGTCATCTGAAAACAGTGACAGATTGACTTCTTCTCTTCCAACTTGGATGCTTTTAATTTCTTTTTCTTCTCTGAATGCTGTGGGTAAAACTTCCAAAAACTGCTTAACTCATATTAGTAACAGTTCGCAAACTTGTCTTTTTCCTGATCTTAAAGGAAATGGTTTCAGTATTTCATCTTTGAGAACAAAGTAGGCTGTGGGTCTGTCATATATGGCCTTTATTATGTTGAGGTACATTCACTCTATGTGTACTTTCTGGAGAGTGTTTTCCTAAACTCTTTTTGAATGTTTCCAGAAGATTTTTCTCCATTTATTGAGATAATCATAGGATTTTTCTCCTTCAATTTGTTAGTATGGTTTATCATCTGGATTGATTTGCATATATCGAAAAATCCTGCCTTCCTTGGATAAAGCCCACTTGATCATGGTGTATTATCCCTTTAATGTGCTGTTGGATTCTACTTTCTAGTATTTTCTTTGAGATTCTGACATTTAAGGTCATCAGTGATATTGGCCTGTAGTGTCCAATTTTAGGTGACAACTTGTCTGCTTTTGGTATCAGAGTGATTGTGGCCTCGTTTAATGATTTTGGGAGTGTCCCTCACTCTGTTATATTTTGGAAGAGTCTGAGAAGGATAGGTGTTAGCTCTTGTCAAAAGGTTGGATAGAAATCGCCTGTGAAGCCATCTGACCTTGGGCTTTTGCTTGTTGGAAAATTTTAATCACAAATTCAATTTCAGTGCTTATGATTAGTCTGTTTATAGCTTCTGTTTATCTTGGTTCAGTCTCAGAAGGTTGTGCTTTTCGAAGAATTTGTCCATTTCTTCCAGGTTGTCCATTTAATTGGCAAAAGATGTTTGTAGTAATCTCTCATGATCCTTTGTATTTCTGCAGGGTCAGTTGTTACTTCTCCTTTTTCATTTCTAATTCTGTTGATTTGGATCTTCTCCATTTCTTTTCTTAATAAATCTGGCTAATGGTGGATACATTATATGCATGCTCTTAAATATCTAGCTTTTAGGTTTACCGATCTCTGCTCTTGTTTTCTCCATTCTTTTTCATTTATTTCTGATCTGAACTTTCTTATTTCTTTTCTTCTGCTAATCCTTTTTTGTTTGTTTGGTGTTTGTCCATTTTTCTCTAATGGCTTTAGGTGTAAGGCTAGCTTGATTATATAGGGGATTTCTTGTTTCTTGATGGAGGATTTTATTGCTATCAACTTCCCTGTTAGAACTGCTTTTGCTGCATCCCATAGGTTGGGGTGGTCGTATTTTCATTGTCATTTTTTTCCAGGTATTTTGTGATTTCATCTTTGTTTTCTTCAGTGATTGCTTGATTATTTAACAGCGTTTTGTTTAGCTTCCATGTGTTTCTATTGTTTACAGTTCTTTTTTTCCTTTCATTGATATCTAGTTTCATGGCACTGTGGTGGGAAATTATACCTCATACTATTTCAGTTTTCTTAAATTGACTAAGGCTCTATGTGTGACCCAAGATATGACATATCCTGGAGAATGTTCCATGAGCACTTGAGAAGAAACTGTTTTCTGGTGTTTTGCAAAGGAAAGTCATATACATATCAGTTAAGTCCCTCTTGTTCAATGTGTCATTTAAAGCCCATGTTTCCTTGTTTATTTACATTTTGGGTGATCAGTCCATTGGTGAAAGAGGGGTGTTAATGTTCCCTACTATTTTTGTGTTACTCTCAGTTTCCCCTTTTAGGGCTGTTAGGATATATCCTATGTATTGAAGTGCTACTACGTTGGCTTCATAAGGATTTGCATTTGCTGTGTCATCTTCTTTGTTGGATTCCTTCATCAGTATGTAGTGTTCTTCTTGGTTTCCTGCAATAGTCTTAATCTTAAAGTCTATTTCGTCTGATATGAGAATTGGCACTCCAGTTTTCCTTTGATTTCCATGTGCTTGGAATGTCTTTTTCCATCCCCTCACTTTCAGTTTGTATGTGTCCCTAGGTCTAAAGTGGGTCTCTCCTAGACAACATATTTAACGGTCTTGTTTTTGTATCCCTTCATCCACTCTATGTGTGTTGTTTGGAGCCTTGAATCCATTTACATTTAAGGTAATGATCCGTGTGTATGTTCCTGTTAGCATTTACTTAATTGTTTTTGGTTTGTTATTGGAGGTCTTTTATTTCCTTTGTGTTTCCTGCTTAGAGAAGTTCCTTTATCATTGGTGATATAGACGGTTTGGTGGTGCTGAATTCTCCTACCTTTGGTTTGTCTGTGAAGTTTTTACTTCCTCCGTCCAATCTGAATGAGATTCTTGCTGAGTACAGTCACATTGGTGGTAGGTTTTTTTCCTTTAATCACTTGAAATATGTCCTTCCAGTCCCTACTGTCTTGCAGAATTTCTGCTGAAAGATCAGCTGTTAACTTGATGGGGATTCCCAAATATGGAATTTCTTGCTTTTCCCTTGCTGCTTTTAATACCTTTTCTTTGTATTTCATTCTTGAGAGTTTGATGAATATGTGTCTTGGAGTGTTTCTCCTTGGATTTCTCCTGTTTGGGACTCTCTGAGCTTCCTGGACTTGATTAACTCTTTCCTTTCCCATATTAGAGAAGTTTTCACCTATAATCTTTCTGAATATTTTCTCAGTCCCTTTCTTTTTCTCTTCTTCTTCTGGGACCCGTCTGATTCCAATGTTGGTACATTTAATGTTGTTCCAGAGGTCTCTGAGACTGTCCTCAATCTTTTCATTCTTATTTCTTCATACTGCTCTGCAGTAGTGAGTTAAACTATGTTATCTTCCAGGTCACTTATCCGTTCTTCTGCCAGAGTGTTTCTGCTATTGATCACTTCTAGAGAATTTTTAATTTCATTTATTGTTTTCTTCATTATTGTTCGTTTGCCCTTCAGTTCTTCTAGGTCCTTGTGAAAAGTTTCTTGTATTTTCTCTATCCTATTTCCAAGATTTTGGATCATCTTTACTCTCATTATTCTGAAAAATTGTTCAGGTAGACTGCCTATTTCCTCTTCATTTGTTAGGTCTGGTGGGGTTTAAGTTGCTCCTTCATCTGCTGTGTGTTTTTCAGTCTCCTCTTTTTGCTTAATTCACTGCTTGGGGGCTCCTTTTCACAGGCTGCAGCTTCATAGTTATCTTTGTTTTAGGTGTCTGTCCCAGGTGGCTAAGTTTGTTCAGTGGGTTGTGTAGGCTTCTTGGTGGAGGGGAGTTGTGCCTGTGTTCTGGTGGATGAAGCTGGATCTTGTCTTTCTGCTGGGCAGTTCCACGTCTGGTGGTGTGTGGTTGGGTGTCTGTGGCCTTACTGCGATTTTAGGCATCCTCTCTGATAATGGATGGGGCTGTGTTCCTGTCTTACTCGTTGTTTGGCATACGGTTTCCAGCACTGTAGCTTGCTGGTCATTGAGTGAAGGTGGATCTTGGCGTTGAGATGGAAATCTCTGGGAGATTTTCTCCGTTTGATATTACATGGAGCTGTAAGGTCTCCTGTGGACCAGTGTCCTGAGGTTGGCTCTGCCACCTGAGAAGCGCAGCACTGACTCCTGGTTGGAGCACCAAGAGACTTTCATCCACATGGCTCAGAATAAAAGGGACCAAAAAGAGAAAGAAACAAAGACAGAGGATAAACGAAGACACAATTATGTCAAATAAAATAAATTAAAGTTATTAAAATAAAAAATAATTTTTAAGAAAATGTTTTAAACGTAAAAATAAGAAAACAGACGGACAGAACCCTAGCACAAATGGTTAAAGCTAAGCTTTCCAGACAAAATCACAAACAGAAGCATACACATAGACACTCAAAAAAAGAGAAAAAGTGGGAATAAAATATAGCTTTGCTCCCAAAGGCCACCACCTCAATTTTCGGATGATTCATTGTGTACTCAGGTAATCCACAGATGCAGGTTACTTCAGGTTGAAAGTAGGGATTTCACCCGCTCTTCCTGAGGCTGCTGAGACACATTTCCCTTTCTCGTCTTTGTTCGCACAGCTCCCGGGCTTCAGCTTTGGATTTGGATCCGCCTCTTTGTGTAGGTCGCTTGAGGGCCTCTGTTCTTTCCTCAGACAGGACAGGGTTAAAGGAGAAGCTCATTGGGGGCTGTGTCTCACTCAGGCCGGAGGAGTGAGGAGTACGGAATAGGAGTCAGCCTGTAGCGGTATAGCGCATCGTGACTTTGCAGCAGCCTGAGGCGCACCGTGCATCCTCCCAGGGAAGTTGTCCCTGCATCAAGGGACACTAGCAGAGGCGGGCTGCAGAAGCCCCCGGGAGGGGCACTGTGGATAGTGGCTTGTCTTTGCTCACAGGCTTCTTGGTGGCGGCAGCAGCAGCCTTAAGTCTCATGCCAGTCTCTGGGGTCCACGCTGATAGCCGCACCTCACGCCGATTTCTGCAGCTCCATTACGCGGCGCTCTTAATACCCTCTCCTCACGCACCAGGAAAGAAATTGGGAAGAAAAATTCTCTTGTCTCTTACGCAGTTGCAGGACTTTTCCAGGACTCCCTCTGAGCTAGACATGTTGCACTAGCACACTTCAGGCTATGTTCATGCCACCAGCCCCAGTCCTCACCGTGGGATCCGGCTGAAACCGCAGCCTCAGCCTCCAACCCCTGCCTTCCGCGGCAGGTGAACAGTGAAGCCTCTCAGGCTGGTGGGTTCTGGTCGGCATCGCTCCTCTGTGCGGGAATCTGTCCACTTTGCCTTCCGCACCTCAGTTGCTGGGCTCTCCTCCGTGGTTCCGAAGCTTCCCCGCTCCCTTGCACACACAGTCCACCTGTGAAGGGGCTTTCTAGTGTGTGGAAACCTTTCCTCCTTCACAGCTGCTTCCCACTGTTGCAAGTCCCATCCCTAGTCTCTTGTCTCCGTTATTTCATTCCTCTTATCCCCTACCCAGGTACGTGGGGAGTTTCTTGCCCTTTGGGAGGTGTGAGGTCTTCGGCCAGCGTTCTGTGGCTGTTCTATCGGAGCGGTTCTTCCTGCAGATTTATTTCTGATGAATCTGTGGGTTGGAAAGTGATCTCCGCATCTTACTCTTCCGTCATCTTCAAGTTCCTCCCCCGTTGTTGTTTTGATCTGCATTTCTCTAATGATTAGTGATGTTGAGCATTGCTTCATGGGTTTGTTGGCAAATAGTATATATGCTTTGGAGAAATATCTTTTTCGGTCTTCTGGCCTATTTTGGATTGGGTTGTTTGTTTTTCTGATGTTGAGTTGCATGAGCTCAATGGAGATTAATCCTTTGTCAGTTGCTTCGTTTACAAATATTTTCTCCCATTCTGAGGGTTGTCTTTTCATCCTGATTTTCATTTCCTTTGCTGTGCAAAAGCTTTTCAGTTTCACTAGGTCCCATTTGTTTCTTTCTGTTTTTATTTCCAGTTCTTTATGAGGGGGGGTCCCAAAACGTCTTTGTGTGTTTTATGTCACAGAGTGTTCTGCCTTTGTTTTCTTCTAAGAGTTTTAACCTGTCTGTCCTTACATTTAGGTCTGTAATCGATTTGCAGTTTATTTTTGTGTATGGAGTTAAGAAGTGTCGTAATTTCATTCTCTTACATGTAGCTGTGCAGTTTCCCCAGAACCATTATTGAAGAGGCTATCTTTTTTCCATTGTATACTCTTGCCTCCTTTATCAAATAGAAAGGAGTGTGGGTTTATCCGTGGCTTACTGTCCTGTTTCATTGATGTACACTTCTGTTTGTGTGCCAGTAGCATACCATCTTTATTATTATAGATTTTTTTTATAGTCTGAAGTCAGGGAACCTGATTCCTCCAGCTCTGTTTTTCTTTCTCAAGATACCTTTGGCTCTTCAGGCTCTTTTGTGTTTCCACACAAATGGTGAAATATTTTGTTCTAGTTTTGTGACAAATGCCATTGGTAGTTCAATAGGGATTGCAATGAACTGTAGATTGCTTTGTGTAGCATAGTCATTTTTGCAATGTTGTTTCTACCAGTCCAAAAACATGGTATATGTCTCCATCTCTTTGTGTCACCTTTAATTTCTTTCCTCAGTGTGTCATGGTTTTCCTCACACATGTATTTTGTCTCTTTGGTAAGTTTACACTCAAGTATGTTATTCTTTTTGTAGCAATGGTAAATGAGAGTGGTTCCTTAATTTCTCTTTCGGATTTTTCATCATTAGTGCATAGTAATGCAAGAGATTTTTGTGCATTAACTTTGTATCCTGTCACTGTACCAAATTCATTGATTCGTTCTGGTAGTTGTCTGGTAGCGTCTTTAGAATTCTCTATGTATACTATCTAGTCATCTGAAAACAGTGACAGATTGACTTCTTCTCTTCCAACTTGGATGCTTTTAATTTCTTTTTCTTCTCTGAATGCTGTGGGTAAAACTTCCAAAACCTGCTTAAGTCATATTAGTAACAGTTCGCAAACTTGTCTTTTTCCTGATCTTAAAGGAAATGGTTTCAGTATTTCATCTTTGAGAACAAAGTAGGCTGTGGGTCTGTCATATATGGCCTTTATTATGTTGAGGTACATTCACTCTATGTGTACTTTCTGGAGAGTGTTTTCCTAAACTCTTTTTGAATGTTTCCAGAAGATTTTTCTCCATTTATTGAGATAATCATAGGATTTTTCTCCTTCAATTTGTTAGTATGGTTTATCATCTGGATTGATTTGCATATATCGAAAAATCCTGCCTTCCTTGGATAAAGCCCACTTGATCATGGTGTATTATCCCTTTAATGTGCTGTTGGATTCTACTTTCTAGTATTTTCTTTGAGATTCTGACATTTAAGGTCATCAGTGATATTGGCCTGTAGTGTCCAATTTTAGGTGACAACTTGTCTGCTTTTGGTATCAGAGTGATTGTGGCCTCGTTTAATGATTTTGGGAGTGTCCCTCACTCTGTTATATTTTGGAAGAGTCTGAGAAGGATAGGTGTTAGCTCTTGTCAAAAGGTTGGATAGAAATCGCCTGTGAAGCCATCTGACCTTGGGCTTTTGCTTGTTGGAAAATTTTAATCACAAATTCAATTTCAGTGCTTATGATTAGTCTGTTTATAGCTTCTGTTTATCTTGGTTCAGTCTCAGAAGGTTGTGCTTTTCGAAGAATTTGTCCATTTCTTCCAGGTTGTCCATTTAATTGGCAAAAGATGTTTGTAGTAATCTCTCATGATCCTTTGTATTTCTGCAGGGTCAGTTGTTACTTCTCCTTTTTCATTTCTAATTCTGTTGATTTGGATCTTCTCCATTTCTTTTCTTAATAAATCTGGCTAATGGTGGATAAATTATATGCATGCTCTTAAATATCTAGCTTTTACGTTTACCGATCTTTGCTCTTGTTTTCTCCATTCTTTTTCATTTATTTCTGATCTGAACTTTCTTATTTCTTTTCTTCTGCTAATCCTTTTTTGTTTGTTTGGTGTTTGTCCATTTTTCTCTAATGGCTTTAGGTGTAAGGCTAGGTTGATTATATAGGGGATTTCTTGTTTCTTGATGGAGGATTTTATTGCTATCAACTTCCCTGTTAGAACTGCTTTTGCTGCATCCCATAGGTTGGGGTGGTCGTATTTTCATTGTCATTTTTTTCCAGGTATTTTGTGATTTCATCTTTGTTTTCTTCAGTGATTGCTTGATTATTTAACAGCGTTTTGTTTAGCTTCCATGTGTTTCTATTGTTTACAGTTCTTTTTTTCCTTTCATTGATATCTAGTTTCATGGCACTGTGGTGGGAAATTATACCTCATACTATTTCAGTTTTCTTAAATTGACTAAGGCTCTATGTGTGACCCAAGATATGACATATCCTGGAGAATGTTCCATGAGCACTTGAGACGAAACTGTTTTCTGGTGTTTTGCAAAGGAAAGTCATATACATATCAGTTAAGTCCCTCTTGTTCAATGTGTCATTTAAAGCCCATGTTTCCTTGTTTATTTTCATTTTGGGTGATCAGTCCATTGGTGAAAGAGGGGTGTTAATGTTCCCTACTATTTTTGTGTTACTCTCAGTTTCCCCTTTTAGGGCTGTTAGGATATATCCTATGTATTGAAGTGCTACTACGTTGGCTTCATAAGGATTTGCATTTGCTGTGTCATCTTCTTTGTTGGATTCCTTCATCAGTATGTAGTGTTCTTCTTGGTTTCCTGCAATAGTCTTAATCTTAAAGTCTATTTCTTCTGATATGAGAATTGGCACTCCAGTTTTCCTTTGATTTCCATGTGCTTGGAATGTCTTTTTCCATCCCCTCACTTTCAGTTTGTATGTGTCCCTAGGTCTAAAGTGGGTCTCTCCTAGACAACATATTTAACGGTCTTGTTTTTGTATCCCTTCATCCACTCTATGTGTGTTGTTTGGAGCCTTGAATCCATGTACATTTAAGGTAATTATCCGTGTGTATGTTCCTGTTAGCATTTACTTAATTGTTTTTGGTTTGTTATTGGAGGTCTTTTATTTCCTTTGTGTTTCCTGCTTAGAGAAGTTCCTTTATCATTGGTGATATAGACGGTTTGGTGGTGCTGAATTCTCCTACCTTTGGTTTGTCTGTGAAGTTTTTACTTCCTCCGTCCAATCTGAATGAGATTCTTGCTGAGTACAGTCACATTGGTGGTAGGTTTTTTTCCTTTAATCACTTGAAATATGTCCTTCCAGTCCCTACTGTCTTGCAGAATTTCTGCTGAAAGATCAGCTGTTAACTTGATGGGGATTCCCAAATATGGAATTTCTTGCTTTTCCCTTGCTGCTTTTAATACCTTTTCTTTGTATTTCATTCTTGAGAGTTTGATGAATATGTGTCTTGGAGTGTTTCTCCTTGGATTTCTCCTGTTTGGGACTCTCTGAGCTTCCTGGACTTGATTAACTCTTTCCTTTCCCATATTAGAGAAGTTTTCACCTATAATCTTCCTGAATATTTTCTCAGTCCCTTTCTTTTTCTCTTCTTCTTCTGGGACCCGTCTGATTCCAATGTTGGTACATTTAATGTTGTTCCAGAGGTCTCTGAGACTGTCCTCAATCTTTTCATTCTTATTTCTTCATACTGCTCTGCAGTAGTGAGTTAAACTATGTTATCTTCCAGGTCACTTATCCGTTCTTCTGCCAGAGTGTTTCTGCTATTGATCACTTCTAGAGAATTTTTAATTTCATTTATTGTTTTCTTCATTATTGTTCGTTTGCCCTTCAGTTCTTCTAGGTCCTTGTGAAAAGTTTCTTGTATTTTCTCTATCCTATTTCCAAGATTTTGGATCATCTTTACTCTCATTATTCTGAAAAATTGTTCAGGTAGACTGCCTATTTCCTCTTCATTTGTTAGGTCTGGTGGGGTTAAAGTTGCTCCTTCATCTGCTGTGTGTTTTTCAGTCTCCTCTTTTTGCTTAATTCACTGCTTGGGGGCTCCTTTTCACAGGCTGCAGCTTCATAGTTATCTTTGTTTTAGGTGTCTGTCCCAGGTGGCTAAGTTTGTTCAGTGGGTTGTGTAGGCTTCTTGGTGGAGGGGAGTTGTGCCTGTGTTCTGGTGGATGAAGCTGGATCTTGTCTTTCTGCTGGGCAGTTCCACGTCTGGTGGTGTGTGGTTGGGTGTCTGTGGCCTTACTGCGATTTTAGGCATCCTCTGTGATAATGGATGGGGCTGTGTTCCTGTCTTACTCGTTGTTTGGCATACGGTTTCCAGCACTGTAGCTTGCTGGTCATTGAGTGAAGGTGGATCTTGGCGTTGAGATGGAAATCTCTGGGAGATTTTCTCCGTTTGATATTACATGGAGCTGTAAGGTCTCCTGTGGACCAGTGTCCTGAGGTTGGCTCTGCCACCTGAGAAGCGCAGCACTGACTCCTGGTTGGAGCACCAAGAGACTTTCATCCACATGGCTCAGAATAAAAGGGACCAAAAAGAGAAAGAAACAAAGACAGAGGATAAACGAAGACACAATTATGTCAAATAAAATAAATTAAAGTTATTAAAATAAAAAATAATTTTTAAGAAAATGTTTTAAACGTAAAAATAAGAAAACAGACGGACAGAACCCTAGCACAAATGGTTAAAGCTAAGCTTTCCAGACAAAATCACAAACAGAAGCATACACATAGACACTCAAAAAAAGAGAAAAAGTGGGAATAAGATATAGCTTTGCTCCCAAAGGCCACCACCTCAATTTTCGGATGATTCATTGTGTACTCAGGTAATCCACAGATGCAGGTTACTTCAGGTTGAAAGTAGGGATTTCACCCGCTCTTCCTGAGGCTGCTGAGACACATTTCCCTTTCTCGTCTTTGTTCGCACAGCTCCCGGGCTTCAGCTTTGGATTTGGATCCGCCTCTTTGTGTAGGTCGCTTGAGGGCCTCTGTTCTTTCCTCAGACAGGACAGGGTTAAAGGAGAAGCTCATTGGGGGCTGTGTCTCACTCAGGCCGGAGGAGTGAGGAGTACGGAATAGGAGTCAGCCTGTAGCGTTATAGCGCATCGTGACTTTGCAGCAGCCTGAGGCGCACCGTGCATCCTCCCAGGGAAGTTGTCCCTGCATCAAGGGACACTAGCAGAGGCGGGCTGCAGAAGCCCCCGGGAGGGGCACTGTGGATAGTGGCTTGTCTTTGCTCACAGGCTTCTTGGTGGCGGCAGCAGCAGCCTTACGTCTCATGCCAGTCTCTGGGGTCCACGCTGATAGCCGCACCTCACGCCGATTTCTGCAGCTCCATTACGCGGCGCTCTTAATACCCTCTCCTCACGCACCAGGAAAGAAATTGGGAAGAAAAATTCTCTTGTCTCTTACGCAGTTGCAGGACTTTTCCTGGACTCCCTCTGAGCTAGACATGTTGCACTAGCACACTTCAGGCTATGTTCATGCCACCAGCCCCAGTCCTCACCGTGGGATCCGGCTGAAACCGCAGCCTCAGCCTCCAACCCCTGCTTTCCGCGGCAGGTGAACAGTGAAGCCTCTCAGGCTGGTGGGTTCTGGTCGGCATCGCTCCTCTGTGCGGGAATCTGTCCACTTTGCCTTCTGCACCTCAGTTGCTGGGCTCTCCTCCGTGGTTCCGAAGCTTCCCCGCTCCCTTGCACACACTGTCCACCTGCGAAGGGGCTTTCTAGTGTGTGGAAACCTTTCCTCCTTCACAGCTGCTTCCCACTGTTGCAAGTCCCATCCCTAGTCTCTTGTCTCCGTTATTTCATTCCTCTTATCCCCTACCCAGGTACGTGGGGAGTTTCTTGCCCTTTGGGAGGTGTGAGGTCTTCGGCCAGCGTTCTGTGGCTGTTCTATCGGAGCGGTTCTTCCTGCAGATTTATTTCTGATGAATCTGTGGGTTGCAAAGTGATCTCCGCATCTTACTCTTCCGTCATCTTCAAGTTCCTCCCCCGTTGTTGTTTTGATCTGCATTTCTCTAATGATTAGTGATGTTGAGCATTGTTTCATGGGTTTGTTGGCAAATAGTATATATGGTTTGGAGAAATATCTTTTTCGGTCTTCTGGCCTATTTTGGATTGGGTTGTTTGTTTTTCTGATGTTGAGTTGCATGAGCTCAATGGAGATTAATCCTTTGTCAGTTGCTTCGTTTACAAATATTTTCTCCCATTCTGAGGGTTGTCTTTTCATCCTGATTTTCATTTCCTTTGCTGTGCAAAAGCTTTTCAGTTTCACTAGGTCCCATTTGTTTCTTTCTGTTTTTATTTCCAGTTCTTTATGAGGGGGGGTCCCAAAACGTCTTTGTGTGTTTTATGTCACAGAGTGTTCTGCCTTTGTTTTCTTCTAAGAGTTTTAACCTGTCTGTCCTTACATTTAGGTCTGTAATCGATTTGCAGTTTATTTTTGTGTATGGAGTTAAGAAGTGTCGTAATTTCATTCTCTTACATGTAGCTGTGCAGTTTCCCCAGAACCATTATTGAAGAGGCTATCTTTTTTCCATTGTATACTCTTGCCTCCTTTATCAAATAGAAAGGAGTGTGGGTTTATCCGTGGCTTACTGTCCTGTTTCATTGATGTACACTTCTGTTTGTGTGCCAGTAGCATACCATCTTTATTATTATAGATTTTTTTTATAGTCTGAAGTCAGGGAACCTGATTCCTCCAGCTCTGTTTTTCTTTCTCAAGATACCTTTGGCTCTTCAGGCTCTTTTGTGTTTCCACACAAATGGTGAAATATTTTGTTCTAGTTTTGTGACAAATGCCATTGGTAGTTCAATAGGGATTGCAATGAACTGTAGATTGCTTTGTGTAGCATAGTCATTTTTGCAATGTTGTTTCTACCAGTCCAAAAACATGGTATATGTCTCCATCTCTTTGTGTCACCTTTAATTTCTTTCCTCAGTGTGTCATGGTTTTCCTCACACATGTATTTTGTCTCTTTGGTAAGTTTACACTCAAGTATGTTATTCTTTTTGTAGCAATGGTAAATGAGAGTGTTTCCTTAATTTCTCTTTCGGATTTTTCATCATTAGTGCATAGTAATGCAAGCGATTTTTGTGCATTAACTTTGTATCCTGTCACTGTACCAAATTCATTGATTCGTTCTGGTAGTTGTCTGGTAGCGTCTTTAGAATTCTCTATGTATACTATCTAGTCATCTGAAAACAGTGACAGATTGACTTCTTCTCTTCCAACTTGGATGCTTTTAATTTCTTTTTCTTCTCTGAATGCTGTGGGTAAAACTTCCAAAAACTGCTTAAGTCATATTAGTAACAGTTCGCAAACTTGTCTTTTTCCTGATCTTAAAGGAAATGGTTTCAGTATTTCATCTTTGAGAACAAAGTAGGCTGTGGGTCTGTCATATATGGCCTTTATTATGTTGAGGTACATTCACTCTATGTGTACTTTCTGGAGAGTGTTTTCCTAAACTCTTTTTGAATGTTTCCAGAAGATTTTTCTCCATTTATTGAGATAATCATAGGATTTTTCTCCTTCAATTTGTTAGTATGGTTTATCATCTGGATTGATTTGCATATATCGAAAAATCCTGCCTTCCTTGGATAAAGCCCACTTGATCATGGTGTATTATCCCTTTAATGTGCTGTTGGATTCTACTTTCTAGTATTTTCTTTGAGATTCTGACATTTAAGGTCATCAGTGATATTGGCCTGTAGTGTCCAATTTTAGGTGACAACTTGTCTGCTTTTGGTATCAGAGTGATTGTGGCCTCGTTTAATGATTTTGGGAGTGTCCCTCACTCTGTTATATTTTGGAAGAGTCTGAGAAGGATAGGTGTTAGCTCTTGTCAAAAGGTTGGATAGAAATCGCCTGTGAAGCCATCTGACCTTGGGCTTTTGCTTGTTGGAAAATTTTAATCACAAATTCAATTTCAGTGCTTATGATTAGTCTGTTTATAGCTTCTGTTTATCTTGGTTCAGTCTCAGAAGGTTGTGCTTTTCGAAGAATTTGTCCATTTCTTCCAGGTTGTCCATTTAATTGGCAAAAGATGTTTGTAGTAATCTCTCATGATCCTTTGTATTTCTGCAGGGTCAGTTGTTACTTCTCCTTTTTCATTTCTAATTCTGTTGATTTGGATCTTCTCCATTTCTTTTCTTAATAAATCTGGCTAATGGTGGATACATTATATGCATGCTCTTAAATATCTAGCTTTTAGGTTTACCGATCTTTGCTCTTGTTTTCTCCATTCTTTTTCATTTATTTCTGATCTGAACTTTCTTATTTCTTTTCTTCTGCTAATCCTTTTTTGTTTGTTTGGTGTTTGTCCATTTTTCTCTAATGGCTTTAGGTGTAAGGCTAGCTTGATTATATAGGGGATTTCTTGTTTCTTGATGGAGGATTTTATTGCTATCAACTTCCCTGTTAGAACTGCTTTTGCTGCATCCCATAGGTTGGGGTGGTCGTATTTTCATTGTCATTTTTTTCCAGGTATTTTGTGATTTCATCTTTGTTTTCTTCAGTGATTGCTTGATTATTTAACAGCGTTTTGTTTAGCTTCCATGTGTTTCTATTGTTTACAGTTCTTTTTTTCCTTTCATTGATATCTAGTTTCATGGCACTGTGGTGGGAAATTATACCTCATACTATTTCAGTTTTCTTAAATTGACTAAGGCTCTATGTGTGACCCAAGATATGACATATCCTGGAGAATGTTCCATGAGCACTTGAGAAGAAACTGTTTTCTGGTGTTTTGCAAAGGAAAGTCACATACATATCAGTTAAGTCCCTCTTGTTCAATGTGTCATTTAAAGCCCATGTTTCCTTGTTTATTTACATTTTGGGTGATCAGTCCATTGGTGAAAGAGGGGTGTTAATGTTCCCTACTATTTTTGTGTTACTCTCAGTTTCCCCTTTTAGGGCTGTTAGGATATATCCTATGTATTGAAGTGCTACTACGTTGGCTTCATAAGGATTTGCATTTGCTGTGTCATCTTCTTTGTTGGATTCCTTCATCAGTATGTAGTGTTCTTCTTGGTTTCCTGCAATAGTCTTAATCTTAAAGTCTATTTCGTCTGATATGAGAATTGGCACTCCAGTTTTCCTTTGATTTCCATGTGCTTGGAATGTCTTTTTCCATCCCCTCACTTTCAGTTTGTATGTGTCCCTAGGTCTAAAGTGGGTCTCTCCTAGACAACATATTTAACGGTCTTGTTTTTGTATCCCTTCATCCACTCTATGTGTGTTGTTTGGAGCCTTGAATCCATTTACATTTAAGGTAATTATCCGTGTGTATGTTCCTGTTAGCATTTACTTAATTGTTTTTGGTTTGTTATTGGAGGTCTTTTATTTCCTTTGTGTTTCCTGCTTAGAGAAGTTCCTTTATCATTGGTGATATAGACGGTTTGGTGGTGCTGAATTCTCCTACCTTTGGTTTGTCTGTGAAGTTTTTACTTCCTCCGTCCAATCTGAATGAGATTCTTGCTGAGTACAGTCACATTGGTGGTAGGTTTTTTTCCTTTAATCACTTGAAATATGTCCTTCCAGTCCCTACTGTCTTGCAGAATTTCTGCTGAAAGATCAGCTGTTAACTTGATGGGGATTCCCAAATATGGAATTTCTTGCTTTTCCCTTGCTGCTTTTAATACCTTTTCTTTGTATTTCATTCTTGAGAGTTTGATGAATATGTGTCTTGGAGTGTTTCTCCTTGGATTTCTCCTGTTTGGGACTCTCTGAGCTTCCTGGACTTGATTAACTCTTTCCTTTCCCATATTAGAGAAGTTTTCACCTATAATCTTTCTGAATATTTTCTCAGTCCCTTTCTTTTTCTCTTCTTCTTCTGGGACCCGTCTGATTCCAATGTTGGTACATTTAATGTTGTTCCAGAGGTCTCTGAGACTGTCCTCAATCTTTTCATTCTTATTTCTTCATACTGCTCTGCAGTAGTGAGTTAAACTATGTTATCTTCCAGGTCACTTATCCGTTCTTCTGCCAGAGTGTTTCTGCTATTGATCACTTCTAGAGAATTTTTAATTTCATTTATTGTTTTCTTCATTATTGTTCGTTTGCCCTTCAGTTCTTCTAGGTCCTTGTGAAAAGTTTCTTGTATTTTCTCTATCCTATTTCCAAGATTTTGGATCATCTTTACTCTCATTATTCTGAAAAATTGTTCAGGTAGACTGCCTATTTCCTCTTCATTTGTTAGGTCTGGTGGGGTTTAAGTTGCTCCTTCATCTGCTGTGTGTTTTTCAGTCTCCTCTTTTTGCTTAATTCACTGCTTGGGGGCTCCTTTTCACAGGCTGCAGCTTCATAGTTATCTTTGTTTTAGGTGTCTGTCCCAGGTGGCTAAGTTTGTTCAGTGGGTTGTGTAGGCTTCTTGGTGGAGGGGAGTTGTGCCTGTGTTCTGGTGGATGAAGCTGGATCTTGTCTTTCTGCTGGGCAGTTCCACGTCTGGTGGTGTGTGGTTGGGTGTCTGTGGCCTTACTGCGATTTTAGGCATCCTCTCTGATAATGGATGGGGCTGTGTTCCTGTCTTACTCGTTGTTTGGCATACGGTTTCCAGCACTGTAGCTTGCTGGTCATTGAGTGAAGGTGGATCTTGGCGTTGAGATGGAAATCTCTGGGAGATTTTCTCCGTTTGATATTACATGGAGCTGTAAGGTCTCCTGTGGACCAGTGTCCTGAGGTTGGCTCTGCCACCTGAGAAGCGCAGCACTGACTCCTGGTTGGAGCACCAAGAGACTTTCATCCACATGGCTCAGAATAAAAGGGACCAAAAAGAGAAAGAAACAAAGACAGAGGATAAACGAAGACACAATTATGTCAAATAAAATAAATTAAAGTTATTAAAATAAAAAATAATTTTTAAGAAAATGTTTTAAACGTAAAAATAAGAAAACAGACGGACAGAACCCTAGCACAAATGGTTAAAGCTAAGCTTTCCAGACAAAATCACAAACAGAAGCATACACATAGACACTCAAAAAAAGAGAAAAAGTGGGAATAAAATATAGCTTTGCTCCCAAAGGCCACCACCTCAATTTTCGGATGATTCATTGTGTACTCAGGTAATCCACAGATGCAGGTTACTTCAGGTTGAAAGTAGGGATTTCACCCGCTCTTCCTGAGGCTGCTGAGACACATTTCCCTTTCTCGTCTTTGTTCGCACAGCTCCCGGGCTTCAGCTTTGGATTTGGATCCGCCTCTTTGTGTAGGTCGCTTGAGGGCCTCTGTTCTTTCCTCAGACAGGACAGGGTTAAAGGAGAAGCTCATTGGGGGCTGTGTCTCACTCAGGCCGGAGGAGTGAGGAGTATGGAATAGGAGTCAGCCTGTAGCGGTATAGCGCATCGTGACTTTGCAGCAGCCTGAGGCGCACCGTGCATCCTCCCAGGGAAGTTGTCCCTGCATCAAGGGACACTAGCAGAGGCGGGCTGCAGAAGCCCCCGGGAGGGGCACTGTGGATAGTGGCTTGTCTTTGCTCACAGGCTTCTTGGTGGCGGCAGCAGCAGCCTTACGTCTCATGCCAGTCTCTGGGGTCCACGCTGATAGCCGCACCTCACGCCGATTTCTGCAGCTCCATTACGCGGCGCTCTTAATACCCTCTCCTCACGCACCAGGAAAGAAATTGGGAAGAAAAATTCTCTTGTCTCTTACGCAGTTGCAGGACTTTTCCAGGACTCCCTCTGAGCTAGACATGTTGCACTAGCACACTTCAGGCTATGTTCATGCCACCAGCCCCAGTCCTCACCGTGGGATCCGGCTGAAACCGCAGCCTCAGCCTCCAACCCCTGCCTTCCGCGGCAGGTGAACAGTGAAGCCTCTCAGGCTGGTGGGTTCTGGTCGGCATCGCTCCTCTGTGCGGGAATCTGTCCACTTTGCCTTCCGCACCTCAGTTGCTGGGCTCTCCTCCGTGGTTCCGAAGCTTCCCCGCTCCCTTGCACACACTGTCCACCTGTGAAGGGGCTTTCTAGTGTGTGGAAACCTTTCCTCCTTCACAGCTGCTTCCCACTGTTGCAAGTCCCATCCCTAGTCTCTTGTCTCCGTTATTTCATTCCTCTTATCCCCTACCCAGGTACGTGGGGAGTTTCTTGCCCTTTGGGAGGTGTGAGGTCTTCGGCCAGCGTTCTGTGGCTGTTCTATCGGAGCGGTTCTTCCTGCAGATTTATTTCTGATGAATCTGTGGGTTGGAAAGTGATCTCCGCATCTTACTCTTCCGTCATCTTCAAGTTCCTCCCCCGTTGTTGTTTTGATCTGCATTTCTCTAATGATTAGTGATGTTGAGCATTGTTTCATGGGTTTGTTGGCAAATAGTATATATGCTTTGGAGAAATATCTTTTTCGGTCTTCTGGCCTATTTTGGATTGGGTTGTTTGTTTTTCTGATGTTGAGTTGCATGAGCTCAATGGAGATTAATCCTTTGTCAGTTGCTTCGTTTACAAATATTTTCTCCCATTCTGAGGGTTGTCTTTTCATCCTGATTTTCATTTCCTTTGCTGTGCAAAAGCTTTTCAGTTTCACTAGGTCCCATTTGTTTCTTTCTGTTTTTATTTCCAGTTCTTTATGAGGGGGGGTCCCAAAACGTCTTTGTGTGTTTTATGTCACAGAGTGTTCTGCCTTTGTTTTCTTCTAAGAGTTTTAACCTGTCTGTCCTTACATTTAGGTCTGTAATCGATTTGCAGTTTATTTTTGTGTATGGAGTTAAGAAGTGTCGTAATTTCATTCTCTTACATGTAGCTGTACAGTTTCCCCAGAACCATTATTGAAGAGGCTATCTTTTTTCCATTGTATACTCTTGCCTCCTTTATCAAATAGAAAGGAGTGTGGGTTTATCCGTGGCTTACTGTCCTGTTTCATTGATGTACACTTCTGTTTGTGTGCCAGTAGCATACCATCTTTATTATTATACATTTTTTTTATAGTCTGAAGTCAGGGAACCTGATTCCTCCAGCTCTGTTTTTCTTTCTCAAGATACCTTTGGCTCTTCAGGCTCTTTTGTGTTTCCACACAAATGGTGAAATATTTTGTTCTAGTTTTGTGACAAATGCCATTGGTAGTTCAATAGGGATTGCAATGAACTGTAGATTGCTTTGTGTAGCATAGTCATTTTTGCAATGTTGTTTCTACCAGTCCAAAAACATGGTATATGTCTCCATCTCTTTGTGTCACCTTTAATTTCTTTCCTCAGTGTGTCATGGTTTTCCTCACACATGTATTTTGTCTCTTTGGTAAGTTTACACTCAAGTATGTTATTCTTTTTGTAGCAATGGTAAATGAGAGTGTTTCCTTAATTTCTCTTTCGGATTTTTCATCATTAGTGCATAGTAATGCAAGAGATTTTTGTGCATTAACTTTGTATCCTGTCACTGTACCAAATTCATTGATTCGTTCTGGTAGTTGTCTGGTAGCGTCTTTAGAATTCTCTATGTATACTATCTAGTCATCTGAAAACAGTGACAGATTGACTTCTTCTCTTCCAACTTGGATGCTTTTAATTTCTTTTTCTTCTCTGAATGCTGTGGGTAAAACTTCCAAAACCTGCTTAAGTCATATTAGTAACAGTTCGCAAACTTGTCTTTTTACTTATCTTAAAGGAAATGGTTTCAGTATTTCACCTTTGAGAACAAAGTAGGCTGCGGGTCTTTCATTTATGGCCTTTATTATGTTGAGGTACATTCACTCTATGTGTACTTTCTGGAGAGTGTTTTCCTAAACTCTTTTTGAATGTTTCCAGAAGATTTTTCTCCATTTATTGAGATAATCATAGGATTTTTCTCCTTCAATTTGTTAGTATGGTTTATCATCTGGATTGATTTGCATATATCGAAAAATCCTGCCTTCCTTGGATAAAGCCCACTTGATCATGGTGTATTATCCCTTTAATGTGCTGTTGGATTCTACTTTCTAGTATTTTCTTTGAGATTCTGACATTTAAGGTCATCAGTGATATTGGCCTGTAGTGTCCAATTTTAGGTGACAACTTGTCTGCTTTTGGTATCAGAGTGATTGTGGCCTCGTTTAATGATTTTGGGAGTGTCCCTCACTCTGTTATATTTTGGAAGAGTCTGAGAAGGATAGGTGTTAGCTCTTGTCAAAAGGTTGGATAGAAATCGCCTGTGAAGCCATCTGACCTTGGGCTTTTGCTTGTTGGAAAATTTTAATCACAAATTCAATTTCAGTGCTTATGATTAGTCTGTTTATAGCTTCTGTTTATCTTGGTTCAGTCTCAGAAGGTTGTGCTTTTCGAAGAATTTGTCCATTTCTTCCAGGTTGTCCATTTAATTGGCAAAAGATGTTTGTAGTAATCTCTCATGATCCTTTGTATTTCTGCAGGGTCAGTTGTTACTTCTCCTTTTTCATTTCTAATTCTGTTGATTTGGATCTTCTCCATTTCTTTTCTTAATAAATCTGGCTAATGGTGGATACATTATATGCATGCTCTTAAATATCTAGCTTTTAGGTTTACCGATCTTTGCTCTTGTTTTCTCCATTCTTTTTCATTTATTTCTGATCTGAACTTTCTTATTTCTTTTCTTCTGCTAATCCTTTTTTGTTTGTTTGGTGTTTGTCCATTTTTCTCTAATGGCTTTAGGTGTAAGGCTAGCTTGATTATATAGGGGATTTCTTGTTTCTTGATGGAGGATTTTATTGCTATCAACTTCCCTGTTAGAACTGCTTTTGCTGCATCCCATAGGTTGGGGTGGTCGTATTTTCATTGTCATTTTTTTCCAGGTATTTTGTGATTTCATCTTTGTTTTCTTCAGTGATTGCTTGATTATTTAACAGCGTTTTGTTTAGCTTCCATGTGTTTCTATTGTTTACAGTTCTTTTTTTCCTTTCATTGATATCTAGTTTCATGGCACTGTGGTGGGAAATTATACCTCATACTATTTCAGTTTTCTTAAATTGACTAAGGCTCTATGTGTGACCCAAGATATGACATATCCTGGAGAATGTTCCATGAGCACTTGAGAAGAAACTGTTTTCTGGTGTTTTGCAAAGGAAAGTCATATACATATCAGTTAAGTCCCTCTTGTTCAATGTGTCATTTAAAGCCCATGTTTCCTTGTTTATTTTCATTTTGGGTGATCAGTCCATTGGTGAAAGAGGGGTGTTAATGTTCCCTACTATTTTTGTGTTACTCTCAGTTTCCCCTTTTAGGGCTGTTAGGATATATCCTACGTATTGAAGTGCTACTACGTTGGCTTCATAAGGATTTGCATTTGCTGTGTCATCTTCTTTGTTGGATTCCTTCATCAGTATGTAGTGTTCTTCTTGGTTTCCTGCAATAGTCTTAATCTTAAAGTCTATTTCTTCTGATATGAGAATTGGCACTCCAGTTTTCCTTTGATTTCCATGTGCTTGGAATGTCTTTTTCCATCCCCTCACTTTCAGTTTGTATGTGTCCCTAGGTCTAAAGTGGGTCTCTCCTAGACAACATATTTAACGGTCTTGTTTTTGTATCCCTTCATCCACTCTATGTGTGTTGTTTGGAGCCTTGAATCCATTTACATTTAAGGTAATTATCCGTGTGTATGTTCCTGTTAGCATTTACTTAATTGTTTTTGGTTTGTTATTGGAGGTCTTTTATTTCCTTTGTGTTTCCTGCTTAGAGAAGTTCCTTTATCATTGGTGATATAGACGGTTTGGTGGTGCTGAATTCTCCTACCTTTGGTTGGTCTGTGAAGTTTTTACTTCCTCCGTCCAATCTGAATGAGATTCTTGCTGAGTACAGTCACATTGGTGGTAGGTTTTTTTCCTTTAATCACTTGAAATATGTCCTTCCAGTCCCTACTGTCTTGCAGAATTTCTGCTGAAAGATCAGCTGTTAACTTGATGGGGATTCCCAAATATGGAATTTCTTGCTTTTCCCTTGCTGCTTTTAATACCTTTTCTTTGTATTTCATTCTTGAGAGTTTGATGAATATGTGTCTTGGAGTGTTTCTCCTTGGATTTCTCCTGTTTGGGACTCTCTGAGCTTCCTGGACTTGATTAACTCTTTCCTTTCCCATATTAGAGAAGTTTTCACCTCTAATCTTTCTGAATATTTTCTCAGTCCCTTTCTTTTTCTCTTCTTCTTCTGGGACCCGTCTGATTCCAATGTTGGTACATTTAATGTTGTTCCAGAGGTCTCTGAGACTGTCCTCAATCTTTTCATTCTTATTTCTTCATACTGCTCTGCAGTAGTGAGTTAAACTATGTTATCTTCCAGGTCACTTATCCGTTCTTCTGCCAGAGTGTTTCTGCTATTGATCACTTCTAGAGAATTTTTAATTTCATTTATTGTTTTCTTCATTATTGTTCGTTTGCCCTTCAGTTCTTCTAGGTCCTTGTGAAAAGTTTCTTGTATTTTCTCTATCCTATTTCCAAGATTTTGGATCATCTTTACTCTCATTATTCTGAAAAATTGTTCAGGTAGACTGCCTATTTCCTCTTCATTTGTTAGGTCTGGTGGGGTTTAAGTTGCTCCTTCATCTGCTGTGTGTTTTTCAGTCTCCTCTTTTTGCTTAATTCACTGCTTGGGGGCTCCTTTTCACAGGCTGCAGCTTCATAGTTATCTTTGTTTTAGGTGTCTGTCCCAGGTGGCTAAGTTTGTTCAGTGGGTTGTGTAGGCTTCTTGGTGGAGGGGAGTTGTGCCTGTGTTCTGGTGGATGAAGCTGGATCTTGTCTTTCTGCTGGGCAGTTCCACGTCTGGTGGTGTGTGGTTGGGTGTCTGTGGCCTTACTGCGATTTTAGGCATCCTCTCTGATAATGGATGGGGCTGTGTTCCTGTCTTACTCGTTGTTTGGCATACGGTTTCCAGCACTGTAGCTTGCTGGTCATTGAGTGAAGGTGGATCTTGGCGTTGAGATGGAAATCTCTGGGAGATTTTCTCCGTTTGATATTACATGGAGCTGTAAGGTCTCCTGTGGACCAGTGTCCTGAGGTTGGCTCTGCCACCTGAGAAGCGCAGCACTGACTCCTGGTTGGAGCACCAAGAGACTTTCATCCACATGGCTCAGAATAAAAGGGACCAAAAAGAGAAAGAAACAAAGACAGAGGATAAACGAAGACACAATTATGTCAAATAAAATAAATTAAAGTTATTAAAATAAAAAATAATTTTTAAGAAAATGTTTTAAACGTAAAAATAAGAAAACAGACGGACAGAACCCTAGCACAAATGGTTAAAGCTAAGCTTTCCAGACAAAATCACAAACAGAAGCATACACATAGACACTCAAAAAAAGAGAAAAAGTGGGAATAAGATATAGCTTTGCTCCCAAAGGCCACCACCTCAATTTTCGGATGATTCATTGTGTACTCAGGTAATCCACAGATGCAGGTTACTTCAGGTTGAAAGTAGGGATTTCACCCGCTCTTCCTGAGGCTGCTGAGACACATTTCCCTTTCTCGTCTTTGTTCGCACAGCTCCCGGGCTTCAGCTTTGGATTTGGATCCGCCTCTTTGTGTAGGTCGCTTGAGGGCCTCTGTTCTTTCCTCAGACAGGACAGGGTTAAAGGAGAAGCTCATTGGGGGCTGTGTCTCACTCAGGCCGGAGGAGTGAGGAGTACGGAATAGGAGTCAGCCTGTAGCGGTATAGCGCATCGTGACTTTGCAGCAGCCTGAGGCGCACCGTGCATCCTCCCAGGGAAGTTGTCCCTGCATCAAGGGACACTAGCAGAGGCGGGCTGCAGAAGCCCCCGGGAGGGGCACTGTGGATAGTGGCTTGTCTTTGCTCACAGGCTTCTTGGTGGCGGCAGCAGCAGCCTTACGTCTCATGCCAGTCTCTGGGGTCCACGCTGATAGCCGCACCTCACGCCGATTTCTGCAGCTCCATTACGCGGCGCTCTTAATACCCTCTCCTCACGCACCAGGAAAGAAATTGGGAAGAAAAATTCTCTTGTCTCTTACGCAGTTGCAGGACTTTTCCAGGACTCCCTCTGAGCTAGACATGTTGCACTAGCACACTTCAGGCTATGTTCATGCCACCAGCCCCAGTCCTCACCGTGGGATCCGGCTGAAACCGCAGCCTCAGCCTCCAACCCCTGCCTTCCGCGGCAGGTGAACAGTGAAGCCTCTCAGGCTGGTGGGTTCTGGTCGGCATCGCTCCTCTGTGCGGGAATCTGTCCACTTTGCCTTCCGCACCTCAGTTGCTGGGCTCTCCTCCGTGGTTCCGAAGCTTCCCCGCTCCCTTGCACACACTGTCCACCTGCGAAGGGGCTTTCTAGTGTGTGGAAACCTTTCCTCCTTCACAGCTGCTTCCCACTGTTGCAAGTCCCATCCCTAGTCTCTTGTCTCCGTTATTTCATTCCTCTTATCCCCTACCCAGGTACGTGGGGAGTTTCTTGCCCTTTGGGAGGTGTGAGGTCTTCGGCCAGCGTTCTGTGGCTGTTCTATCGGAGCGGTTCTTCCTGCAGATTTATTTCTGATGAATCTGTGGGTTGGAAAGTGATCTCCGCATCTTACTCTTCCGTCATCTTCAAGTTCCTCCCCCGTTGTTGTTTTGATCTGCATTTCTCTAATGATTAGTGATGTTGAGCATTGTTTCATGGGTTTGTTGGCAAATAGTATATATGCTTTGGAGAAATATCTTTTTCGGTCTTCTGGCCTAATTTGGATTGGGTTGTTTGTTTTTCTGATGTTGAGTTGCATGAGCTCAATGGAGATTAATCCTTTGTCAGTTGCTTCGTTTACAAATATTTTCTCCCATTCTGAGGGTTGTCTTTTCATCCTGATTTTCATTTCCTTTGCTGTGCAAAAGCTTTTCAGTTTCACTAGGTCCCATTTGTTTCTTTCTGTTTTTATTTCCAGTTCTTTATGAGGGGGGGTCCCAAAACGTCTTTGTGTGTTTTATGTCACAGAGTGTTCTGCCTTTGTTTTCTTCTAAGAGTTTTAACCTGTCTGTCCTTACATTTAGGTCTGTAATCGATTTGCAGTTTATTTTTGTGTATGGAGTTAAGAAGTGTCGTAATTTCATTCTCTTACATGTAGCTGTGCAGTTTCCCCAGAACCATTATTGAAGAGGCTATCTTTTTTCCATTGTATACTCTTGCCTCCTTTATCAAATAGAAAGGAGTGTGGGTTTATCCGTGGCTTACTGTCCTGTTTCATTGATGTACACTTCTGTTTGTGTGCCAGTAGCATACCATCTTTATTATTATAGATTTTTTTTATAGTCTGAAGTCAGGGAACCTGATTCCTCCAGCTCTGTTTTTCTTTCTCAAGATACCTTTGGCTCTTCAGGCTCTTTTGTGTTTCCACACAAATGGTGAAATATTTTGTTCTAGTTTTGTGACAAATGCCATTGGTAGTTCAATAGGGATTGCAATGAACTGTAGATTGCTTTGTGTAGCATAGTCATTTTTGCAATGTTGTTTCTACCAGTCCAAAAACATGGTATATGTCTCCATCTCTTTGTGTCACCTTTAATTTCTTTCCTCAGTGTGTCATGGTTTTCCTCACACATGTATTTTGTCTCTTTGGTAAGTTTACACTCAAGTATGTTATTCTTTTTGTAGCAATGGTAAATGAGAGTGGTTCCTTAATTTCTCTTTCGGATTTTTCATCATTAGTGCATAGTAATGCAAGAGATTTTTGTGCATTAACTTTGTATCCTGTCACTGTACCAAATTCATTGATTCGTTCTGGTAGTTGTCTGGTAGCGTCTTTAGAATTCTCTATGTATACTATCTAGTCATCTGAAAACAGTGACAGATTGACTTCTTCTCTTCCAACTTGGATGCTTTTAATTTCTTTTTCTTCTCTGAATGCTGTGGGTAAAACTTCCAAAACCTGCTTAAGTCATATTAGTAACAGTTCGCAAACTTGTCTTTTTCCTGATCTTAAAGGAAATGGTTTCAGTATTTCATCTTTGAGAACAAAGTAGGCTGTGGGTCTGTCATATATGGCCTTTATTATGTTGAGGTACATTCACTCTATGTGTACTTTCTGGAGAGTGTTTTCCTAAACTCTTTTTGAATGTTTCCAGAAGATTTTTCTCCATTTATTGAGATAATCATAGGATTTTTCTCCTTCAATTTGTTAGTATGGTTTATCATCTGGATTGATTTGCATATATCGAAAAATCCTGCCTTCCTTGGATAAAGCCCACTTGATCATGGTGTATTATCCCTTTAATGTGCTGTTGGATTCTACTTTCTAGTATTTTCTTTGAGATTCTGACATTTAAGGTCATCAGTGATATTGGCCTGTAGTGTCCAATTTTAGGTGACAACTTGTCTGCTTTTGGTATCAGAGTGATTGTGGCCTCGTTTAATGATTTTGGGAGTGTCCCTCACTCTGTTATATTTTGGAAGAGTCTGAGAAGGATAGGTGTTAGCTCTTGTCAAAAGGTTGGATAGAAATCGCCTGTGAAGCCATCTGACCTTGGGCTTTTGCTTGTTGGAAAATTTTAATCACAAATTCAATTTCAGTGCTTATGATTAGTCTGTTTATAGCTTCTGTTTATCTTGGTTCAGTCTCAGAAGGTTGTGCTTTTCGAAGAATTTGTCCATTTCTTCCAGGTTGTCCATTTAATTGGCAAAAGATGTTTGTAGTAATCTCTCATGATCCTTTGTATTTCTGCAGGGTCAGTTGTTACTTCTCCTTTTTCATTTCTAATTCTGTTGATTTGGATCTTCTCCATTTCTTTTCTTAATAAATCTGGCTAATGGTGGATAAATTATATGCATGCTCTTAAATATCTAGCTTTTACGTTTACCGATCTTTGCTCTTGTTTTCTCCATTCTTTTTCATTTATTTCTGATCTGAACTTTCTTATTTCTTTTCTTCTGCTAATCCTTTTTTGTTTGTTTGGTGTTTGTCCATTTTTCTCTAATGGCTTTAGGTGTAAGGCTAGGTTGATTATATAGGGGATTTCTTGTTTCTTGATGGAGGATTTTATTGCTATCAACTTCCCTGTTAGAACTGCTTTTGCTGCATCCCATAGGTTGGGGTGGTCGTATTTTCATTGTCATTTTTTTCCAGGTATTTTGTGATTTCATCTTTGTTTTCTTCAGTGATTGCTTGATTATTTAACAGCGTTTTGTTTAGCTTCCATGTGTTTCTATTGTTTACAGTTCTTTTTTTCCTTTCATTGATATCTAGTTTCATGGCACTGTGGTGGGAAATTATACCTCATACTATTTCAGTTTTCTTAAATTGACTAAGGCTCTATGTGTGACCCAAGATATGACATATCCTGGAGAATGTTCCATGAGCACTTGAGACGAAACTGTTTTCTGGTGTTTTGCAAAGGAAAGTCATATACATATCAGTTAAGTCCCTCTTGTTCAATGTGTCATTTAAAGCCCATGTTTCCTTGTTTATTTTCATTTTGGGT
The DNA here is from genome assembly GCF_965194825.1 of Balaenoptera physalus. Classification (NCBI taxonomy): domain Eukaryota; kingdom Metazoa; phylum Chordata; class Mammalia; order Artiodactyla; family Balaenopteridae; genus Balaenoptera; species Balaenoptera physalus. The sequence goes on from NC_138904.1 coordinate 25,282,331, forward strand.
GATCAGTCCATTGGTGAAAGAGGGGTGTTAATGTTCCCTACTATTTTTGTGTTACTCTCAGTTTCCCCTTTTAGGGCTGTTAGGATATATCCTATGTATTGAAGTGCTACTACGTTGGCTTCATAAGGATTTGCATTTGCTGTGTCATCTTCTTTGTTGGATTCCTTCATCAGTATGTAGTGTTCTTCTTGGTTTCCTGCAATAGTCTTAATCTTAAAGTCTATTTCTTCTGATATGAGAATTGGCACTCCAGTTTTCCTTTGATTTCCATGTGCTTGGAATGTCTTTTTCCATCCCCTCACTTTCAGTTTGTATGTGTCCCTAGGTCTAAAGTGGGTCTCTCCTAGACAACATATTTAACGGTCTTGTTTTTGTATCCCTTCATCCACTCTATGTGTGTTGTTTGGAGCCTTGAATCCATGTACATTTAAGGTAATTATCCGTGTGTATGTTCCTGTTAGCATTTACTTAATTGTTTTTGGTTTGTTATTGGAGGTCTTTTATTTCCTTTGTGTTTCCTGCTTAGAGAAGTTCCTTTATCATTGGTGATATAGACGGTTTGGTGGTGCTGAATTCTCCTACCTTTGGTTTGTCTGTGAAGTTTTTACTTCCTCCGTCCAATCTGAATGAGATTCTTGCTGAGTACAGTCACATTGGTGGTAGGTTTTTTTCCTTTAATCACTTGAAATATGTCCTTCCAGTCCCTACTGTCTTGCAGAATTTCTGCTGAAAGATCAGCTGTTAACTTGATGGGGATTCCCAAATATGGAATTTCTTGCTTTTCCCTTGCTGCTTTTAATACCTTTTCTTTGTATTTCATTCTTGAGAGTTTGATGAATATGTGTCTTGGAGTGTTTCTCCTTGGATTTCTCCTGTTTGGGACTCTCTGAGCTTCCTGGACTTGATTAACTCTTTCCTTTCCCATATTAGAGAAGTTTTCACCTATAATCTTCCTGAATATTTTCTCAGTCCCTTTCTTTTTCTCTTCTTCTTCTGGGACCCGTCTGATTCCAATGTTGGTACATTTAATGTTGTTCCAGAGGTCTCTGAGACTGTCCTCAATCTTTTCATTCTTATTTCTTCATACTGCTCTGCAGTAGTGAGTTAAACTATGTTATCTTCCAGGTCACTTATCCGTTCTTCTGCCAGAGTGTTTCTGCTATTGATCACTTCTAGAGAATTTTTAATTTCATTTATTGTTTTCTTCATTATTGTTCGTTTGCCCTTCAGTTCTTCTAGGTCCTTGTGAAAAGTTTCTTGTATTTTCTCTATCCTATTTCCAAGATTTTGGATCATCTTTACTCTCATTATTCTGAAAAATTGTTCAGGTAGACTGCCTATTTCCTCTTCATTTGTTAGGTCTGGTGGGGTTAAAGTTGCTCCTTCATCTGCTGTGTGTTTTTCAGTCTCCTCTTTTTGCTTAATTCACTGCTTGGGGGCTCCTTTTCACAGGCTGCAGCTTCATAGTTATCTTTGTTTTAGGTGTCTGTCCCAGGTGGCTAAGTTTGTTCAGTGGGTTGTGTAGGCTTCTTGGTGGAGGGGAGTTGTGCCTGTGTTCTGGTGGATGAAGCTGGATCTTGTCTTTCTGCTGGGCAGTTCCACGTCTGGTGGTGTGTGGTTGGGTGTCTGTGGCCTTACTGCGATTTTAGGCATCCTCTGTGATAATGGATGGGGCTGTGTTCCTGTCTTACTCGTTGTTTGGCATACGGTTTCCAGCACTGTAGCTTGCTGGTCATTGAGTGAAGGTGGATCTTGGCGTTGAGATGGAAATCTCTGGGAGATTTTCTCCGTTTGATATTACATGGAGCTGTAAGGTCTCCTGTGGACCAGTGTCCTGAGGTTGGCTCTGCCACCTGAGAAGCGCAGCACTGACTCCTGGTTGGAGCACCAAGAGACTTTCATCCACATGGCTCAGAATAAAAGGGACCAAAAAGAGAAAGAAACAAAGACAGAGGATAAACGAAGACACAATTATGTCAAATAAAATAAATTAAAGTTATTAAAATAAAAAATAATTTTTAAGAAAATGTTTTAAACGTAAAAATAAGAAAACAGACGGACAGAACCCTAGCACAAATGGTTAAAGCTAAGCTTTCCAGACAAAATCACAAACAGAAGCATACACATATACACTCAAAAAAAGAGAAAAAGTGGGAATAAGATATAGCTTTGCTCCCAAAGGCCACCACCTCAATTTTCGGATGATTCATTGTGTACTCAGGTAATCCACAGATGCAGGTTACTTCAGGTTGAAAGTAGGGATTTCACCCGCTCTTCCTGAGGCTGCTGAGACACATTTCCCTTTCTCGTCTTTGTTCGCACAGCTCCCGGGCTTCAGCTTTGGATTTGGATCCGCCTCTTTGTGTAGGTCGCTTGAGGGCCTCTGTTCTTTCCTCAGACAGGACAGGGTTAAAGGAGAAGCTCATTGGGGGCTGTGTCTCACTCAGGCCGGAGGAGTGAGGAGTACGGAATAGGAGTCAGCCTGTAGCGTTATAGCGCATCGTGACTTTGCAGCAGCCTGAGGCGCACCGTGCATCCTCCCAGGGAAGTTGTCCCTGCATCAAGGGACACTAGCAGAGGCGGGCTGCAGAAGCCCCCGGGAGGGGCACTGTGGATAGTGGCTTGTCTTTGCTCACAGGCTTCTTGGTGGCGGCAGCAGCAGCCTTACGTCTCATGCCAGTCTCTGGGGTCCACGCTGATAGCCGCACCTCACGCCGATTTCTGCAGCTCCATTACGCGGCGCTCTTAATACCCTCTCCTCACGCACCAGGAAAGAAATTGGGAAGAAAAATTCTCTTGTCTCTTACGCAGTTGCAGGACTTTTCCAGGACTCCCTCTGAGCTAGACATGTTGCACTAGCACACTTCAGGCTATGTTCATGCAACCAGCCCCAGTCCTCACCGTGGGATCCGGCTGAAACCGCAGCCTCAGCCTCCAACCCCTGCCTTCCGCGGCAGGTGAACAGTGAAGCCTCTCAGGCTGGTGGGTTCTGGTCGGCATCGCTCCTCTGTGCGGGAATCTGTCCACTTTGCCTTCCGCACCTCAGTTGCTGGTCTCTCCTCCGTGGTTCCGAAGCTTCCCCGCTCCCTTGCACACACTGTCCACCTGCGAAGGGGCTTTCTAGTGTGTGGAAACCTTTCCTCCTTCACAGCTGCTTCCCACTGTTGCAAGTCCCATCCCTAGTCTCTTGTCTCCGTTATTTCATTCCTCTTATCCCCTACCCAGGTACGTGGGGAGTTTCTTGCCCTTTGGGAGGTGTGAGGTCTTCGGCCAGCGTTCTGTGGCTGTTCTATCGGAGCGGTTCTTCCTGCAGATTTATTTCTGATGAATCTGTGGGTTGGAAAGTGATCTCCGCATCTTACTCTTCCGTCATCTTCAAGTTCCTCCCCCGTTGTTGTTTTGATCTGCATTTCTCTAATGATTAGTGATGTTGAGCATTGTTTCATGGGTTTGTTGGCAAATAGTATATATGGTTTGGAGAAATATCTTTTTCGGTCTTCTGGCCTATTTTGGATTGGGTTGTTTGTTTTTCTGATGTTGAGTTGCATGAGCTCAATGGAGATTAATCCTTTGTCAGTTGCTTCGTTTACAAATATTTTCTCCCATTCTGAGGGTTGTCTTTTCATCCTGATTTTCATTTCCTTTGCTGTGCAAAAGCTTTTCAGTTTCACTAGGTCCCATTTGTTTCTTTCTGTTTTTATTTCCAGTTCTTTATGAGGGGGGGTCCCAAAACGTCTTTGTGTGTTTTATGTCACAGAGTGTTCTGCCTTTGTTTTCTTCTAAGAGTTTTAACCTGTCTGTCCTTACATTTAGGTCTGTAATCGATTTGCAGTTTATTTTTGTGTATGGAGTTAAGAAGTGTCGTAATTTCATTCTCTTACATGTAGCTGTGCAGTTTCCCCAGAACCATTATTGAAGAGGCTATCTTTTTTCCATTGTATACTCTTGCCTCCTTTATCAAATAGAAAGGAGTGTGGGTTTATCCGTGGCTTACTGTCCTGTTTCATTGATGTACACTTCTGTTTGTGTGCCAGTAGCATACCATCTTTATTATTATAGATTTTTTTTATAGTCTGAAGTCAGGGAACCTGATTCCTCCAGCTCTGGTTTTCTTTCTCAAGATACCTTTGGCTCTTCAGGCTCTTTTGTGTTTCCACACAAATGGTGAAATATTTTGTTCTAGTTTTGTGACAAATGCCATTGGTAGTTCAATAGGGATTGCAATGAACTGTAGATTGCTTTGTGTAGCATAGTCATTTTTGCAATGTTGTTTCTACCAGTCCAAAAACATGGTATATGTCTCCATCTCTTTGTGTCACCTTTAATTTCTTTCCTCAGTGTGTCATGGTTTTCCTCACACATGTATTTTGTCTCTTTGGTAAGTTTACACTCAAGTATGTTATTCTTTTTGTAGCAATGGTAAATGAGAGTGTTTCCTTAATTTCTCTTTCGGATTTTTCATCATTAGTGCATAGTAATGCAAGCGATTTTTGTGCATTAACTTTGTATCCTGTCACTGTACCAAATTCATTGATTAGTTCTGGTAGTTGTCTGGTAGCGTCTTTAGAATTCTCTATGTATACTATCTAGTCATCTGAAAACAGTGACAGATTGACTTCTTCTCTTCCAACTTGGATGCTTTTAATTTCTTTTTCTTCTCTGAATGCTGTGGGTAAAACTTCCAAAAACTGCTTAAGTCATATTAGTAACAGTTCGCAAACTTGTCTTTTTCCTGATCTTAAAGGATGTTGGTTTCAGTATTTCATCTTTGAGAACAAAGTAGGCTGTGGGTCTGTCATATATGGCCTTTATTATGTTGAGGTACATTCACTCTATGTGTACTTTCTGGAGAGTGTTTTCCTAAACTCTTTTTGAATGTTTCCAGAAGATTTTTCTCCATTTATTGAGATAATCATAGGATTTTTCTCCTTCAATTTGTTAGTATGGTTTATCATCTGGATTGATTTGCATATATCGAAAAATCCTGCCTTCCTTGGATAAAGCCCACTTGATCATGGTGTATTATCCCTTTAATGTGCTGTTGGATTCTACTTTCTAGTATTTTCTTTGAGATTCTGACATTTAAGGTCATCAGTGATATTGGCCTGTAGTGTCCAATTTTAGGTGACAACTTGTCTGCTTTTGGTATCAGAGTGATTGTGGCCTCGTTTAATGATTTTGGGAGTGTCCCTCACTCTGTTATATTTTGGAAGAGTCTGAGAAGGATAGGTGTTAGCTCTTGTCAAAAGGTTGGATAGAAATCGCCTGTGAAGCCATCTGACCTTGGGCTTTTGCTTGTTGGAAAATTTTAATCACAAATTCAATTTCAGTGCTTATGATTAGTCTGTTTATAGCTTCTGTTTATCTTGGTTCAGTCTCAGAAGGTTGTGCTTTTCGAAGAATTTGTCCATTTCTTCCAGGTTGTCCATTTAATTGGCAAAAGATGTTTGTAGTAATCTCTCATGATCCTTTGTATTTCTGCAGGGTCAGTTGTTACTTCTCCTTTTTCATTTCTAATTCTGTTGATTTGGATCTTCTCCATTTCTTTTCTTAATAAATCTGGCTAATGGTGGATACATTATATGCATGCTCTTAAATATCTAGCTTTTAGGTTTACCGATCTTTGCTCTTGTTTTCTCCATTCTTTTTCATTTATTTCTGATCTGAACTTTCTTATTTCTTTTCTTCTGCTAATCCTTTTTTGTTTGTTTGGTGTTTGTCCATTTTTCTCTAATGGCTTTAGGTGTAAGGCTAGCTTGATTATATAGGGGATTTCTTGTTTCTTGATGGAGGATTTTATTGCTATCAACTTCCCTGTTAGAACTGCTTTTGCTGCATCCCATAGGTTGGGGTGGTCGTATTTTCATTGTCATTTTTTTCCAGGTATTTTGTGATTTCATCTTTGTTTTCTTCAGTGATTGCTTGATTATTTAACAGCGTTTTGTTTAGCTTCCATGTGTTTCTATTGTTTACAGTTCTTTTTTTCCTTTCATTGATATCTAGTTTCATGGCACTGTGGTGGGAAATTATACCTCATACTATTTCAGTTTTCTTAAATTGACTAAGGCTCTATGTGTGACCCAAGATATGACATATCCTGGAGAATGTTCCATGAGCACTTGAGAAGAAACTGTTTTCTGGTGTTTTGCAAAGGAAAGTCATATACATATCAGTTAAGTCCCTCTTGTTCAATGTGTCATTTAAAGCCCATGTTTCCTTGTTTATTTACATTTTGGGTGATCAGGCCATTGGTGAAAGAGGGGTGTTAATGTTCCCTACTATTTTTGTGTTACTCTCAGTTTCCCCTTTTAGGGCTGTTAGGATATATCCTATGTATTGAAGTGCTACTACGTTGGCTTCATAAGGATTTGCATTTGCTGTGTCATCTTCTTTGTTGGATTCCTTCATCAGTATGTAGTGTTCTTCTTGGTTTCCTGCAATAGTCTTAATCTTAAAGTCTATTTCGTCTGATATGAGAATTGGCACTCCAGTTTTCCTTTGATTTCCATGTGCTTGGAATGTCTTTTTCCATCCCCTCACTTTCAGTTTGTATGTGTCCCTAGGTCTAAAGTGGGTCTCTCCTAGACAACATATTTAACGGTCTTGTTTTTGTATCCCTTCATCCACTCTATGTGTGTTGTTTGGAGCCTTGAATCCATTTACATTTAAGGTAATTATCCGTGTGTATGTTCCTGTTAGCATTTACTTAATTGTTTTTGGTTTGTTATTGGAGGTCTTTTATTTCCTTTGTGTTTCCTGCTTAGAGAAGTTCCTTTATCATTGGTGATATAGACGGTTTGGTGGTGCTGAATTCTCCTACCTTTGGTTTGTCTGTGAAGTTTTTACTTCCTCCGTCCAATCTGAATGAGATTCTTGCTGAGTACAGTCACATTGGTGGTAGGTTTTTTTCCTTTAATCACTTGAAATATGTCCTTCCAGTCCCTACTGTCTTGCAGAATTTCTGCTGAAAGATCAGCTGTTAACTTGATGGGGATTCCCAAATATGGAATTTCTTGCTTTTCCCTTGCTGCTTTTAATACCTTTTCTTTGTATTTCATTCTTGAGAGTTTGATGAATATGTGTCTTGGAGTGTTTCTCCTTGGATTTCTCCTGTTTGGGACTCTCTGAGCTTCCTGGACTTGATTAACTCTTTCCTTTCCCATATTAGAGAAGTTTTCACCTATAATCTTTCTGAATATTTTCTCAGTCCCTTTCGTTTTCTCTTCTTCTTCTGGGACCCGTCTGATTCCAATGTTGGTACATTTAATGTTGTTCCAGAGGTCTCTGAGACTGTCCTCAATCTTTTCATTCTTATTTCTTCATACTGCTCTGCAGTAGTGAGTTAAACTATGTTATCTTCCAGGTCACTTATCCGTTCTTCTGCCAGAGTGTTTCTGCTATTGATCACTTCTAGAGAATTTTTAATTTCATTTATTGTTTTCTTCATTATTGTTCGTTTGCCCTTCAGTTCTTCTAGGTCCTTGTGAAAAGTTTCTTGTATTTTCTCTATCCTATTTCCAAGATTTTGGATCATCTTTACTCTCATTATTCTGAAAAATTGTTCAGGTAGACTGCCTATTTCCTCTTCATTTGTTAGGTCTGGTGGGGTTTAAGTTGCTCCTTCATCTGCTGTGTGTTTTTCAGTCTCCTCTTTTTGCTTAATTCACTGCTTGGGGGCTCCTTTTCACAGGCTGCAGCTTCATAGTTATCTTTGTTTTAGGTGTCTGTCCCAGGTGGCTAAGTTTGTTCAGTGGGTTGTGTAGGCTTCTTGGTGGAGGGGAGTTGTGCCTGTGTTCTGGTGGATGAAGCTGGATCTTGTCTTTCTGCTGGGCAGTTCCACGTCTGGTGGTGTGTGGTTGGGTGTCTGTGGCCTTACTGCGATTTTAGGCATCCTCTCTGATAATGGATGGGGCTGTGTTCCTGTCTTACTCGTTGTTTGGCATACGGTTTCCAGCACTGTAGCTTGCTGGTCATTGAGTGAAGGTGGATCTTGGCGTTGAGATGGAAATCTCTGGGAGATTTTCTCCGTTTGATATTACATGGAGCTGTAAGGTCTCCTGTGGACCAGTGTCCTGAGGTTGGCTCTGCCACCTGAGAAGCGCAGCACTGACTCCTGGTTGGAGCACCAAGAGACTTTCATCCACATGGCTCAGAATAAAAGGGACCAAAAAGAGAAAGAAACAAAGACAGAGGATAAACGAAGACACAATTATGTCAAATAAAATAAATTAAAGTTATTAAAATAAAAAATAATTTTTAAGAAAATGTTTTAAACGTAAAAATAAGAAAACAGACGGACAGAACCCTAGCACAAATGGTTAAAGCTAAGCTTTCCAGACAAAATCACAAACAGAAGCATACACATAGACACTCAAAAAAAGAGAAAAAGTGGGAATAAAATATAGCTTTGCTCCCAAAGGCCACCACCTCAATTTTCGGATGATTCATTGTGTACTCAGGTAATCCACAGATGCAGGTTACTTCAGGTTGAAAGTAGGGATTTCACCCGCTCTTCCTGAGGCTGCTGAGACACATTTCCCTTTCTCGTCTTTGTTCGCACAGCTCCCGGGCTTCAGCTTTGGATTTGGATCCGCCTCTTTGTGTAGATCGCTTGAGGGCCTCTGTTCTTTCCTCAGACAGGACAGGGTTAAAGGAGAAGCTCATTGGGGGCTGTGTCTCACTCAGGCCGGAGGAGTGAGGAGTACGGAATAGGAGTCAGCCTGTAGCGGTATAGCGCATCGTGACTTTGCAGCAGCCTGAGGCGCACCGTGCATCCTCCCAGGGAAGTTGTCCCTGCATCAAGGGACACTAGCAGAGGCGGGCTGCAGAAGCCCCCGGGAGGGGCACTGTGGATAGTGGCTTGTCTTTGCTCACAGGCTTCTTGGTGGCGGCAGCAGCAGCCTTAAGTCTCATGCCAGTCTCTGGGGTCCACGCTGATAGCCGCACCTCACGCCGATTTCTGCAGCTCCATTACGCGGCGCTCTTAATACCCTCTCCTCACGCACCAGGAAAGAAATTGGGAAGAAAAATTCTCTTGTCTCTTACGCAGTTGCAGGACTTTTCCAGGACTCCCTCTGAGCTAGACATGTTGCACTAGCACACTTCAGGCTATGTTCATGCCACCAGCCCCAGTCCTCACCGTGGGATCCTGCTGAAACCGCAGCCTCAGCCTCCAACCCCTGCCTTCCGCGGCAGGTGAACAGTGAAGCCTCTCAGGCTGGTGGGTTCTGGTCGGCATCGCTCCTCTGTGCGGGAATCTGTCCACTTTACCTTCCGCACCTCAGTTGCTGGGCTCTCCTCCGTGGTTCCGAAGCTTCCCCGCTCCCTTGCACACACTGTCCACCTGTGAAGGGGCTTTCTAGTGTGTGGAAACCTTTCCTCCTTCACAGCTGCTTCCCACTGTTGCAAGTCCCATCCCTAGTCTCTTGTCTCCGTTATTTCATTCCTCTTATCCCCTACCCAGGTACGTGGGGAGTTTCTTGCCCTTTGGGAGGTGTGAGGTCTTCGGCCAGCGTTCTGTGGCTGTTCTATCGGAGCGGTTCTTCCTGCAGATTTATTTCTGATGAATCTGTGGGTTGGAAAGTGATCTCCGCATCTTACTCTTCCGTCATCTTCAAGTTCCTCCCCCGTTGTTGTTTTGATCTGCATTTCTCTAATGATTAGTGATGTTGAGCATTGTTTCATGGGTTTGTTGGCAAATAGTATATATGGTTTGGAGAAATATCTTTTTCGGTCTTCTGGCCTATTTTGGATTGGGTTGTTTGTTTTTCTGATGTTGAGTTGCATGAGCTCAATGGAGATTAATCCTTTGTCAGTTGCTTCGTTTACAAATATTTTCTCCCATTCTGAGGGTTGTCTTTTCATCCTGATTTTCATTTCCTTTGCTGTGCAAAAGCTTTTCAGTTTCACTAGGTCCCATTTGTTTCTTTCTGTTTTTATTTCCAGTTCTTTATGAGGGGGGGTCCCAAAACGTCTTTGTGTGTTTTATGTCACAGAGTGTTCTGCCTTTGTTTTCTTCTAAGAGTTTTAACCTGTCTGTCCTTACATTTAGGTCTGTAATCGATTTGCAGTTTATTTTTGTGTATGGAGTTAAGAAGTGTCGTAATTTCATTCTCTTACATGTAGCTGTACAGTTTCCCCAGAACCATTATTGAAGAGGCTATCTTTTTTCCATTGTATACTCTTGCCTCCTTTATCAAATAGAAAGGAGTGTGGGTTTATCCGTGGCTTACTGTCCTGTTTCATTGATGTACACTTCTGTTTGTGTGCCAGTAGCATACCATCTTTATTATTATACATTTTTTTTATAGTCTGAAGTCAGGGAACCTGATTCCTCCAGCTCTGTTTTTCTTTCTCAAGATACCTTTGGCTCTTCAGGCTCTTTTGTGTTTCCACACAAATGGTGAAATATTTTGTTCTAGTTTTGTGACAAATGCCATTGGTAGTTCAATAGGGATTGCAATGAACTGTAGATTGCTTTGTGTAGCATAGTCATTTTTGCAATGTTGTTTCTACCAGTCCAAAAACATGGTATATGTCTCCATCTCTTTGTGTCACCTTTAATTTCTTTCCTCAGTGTGTCATGGTTTTCCTCACACATGTATTTTGTCTCTTTGGTAAGTTTACACTCAAGTATGTTATTCTTTTTGTAGCAATGGTAAATGAGAGTGTTTCCTTAATTTCTCTTTCGGATTTTTCATCATTAGTGCATAGTAATGCAAGAGATTTTTGTGCATTAACTTTGTATCCTGTCACTGTACCAAATTCATTGATTCGTTCTGGTAGTTGTCTGGTAGCGTCTTTAGAATTCTCTATGTATACTATCTAGTCATCTGAAAACAGTGACAGATTGACTTCTTCTCTTCCAACTTGGATGCTTTTAATTTCTTTTTCTTCTCTGAATGCTGTGGGTAAAACTTCCAAAACCTGCTTAAGTCATATTAGTAACAGTTCGCAAACTTGTCTTTTTCCTGATCTTAAAGGAAATGGTTTCAGTATTTCATCTTTGAGAACAAAGTAGTCTGTGGGTCTGTCATATATGGCCTTTATTATGTTGAGGTACATTCACTCTATGTGTACTTTCTGGAGAGTGTTTTCCTAAACTCTTTTTGAATGTTTCCAGAAGATTTTTCTCCATTTATTGAGATAATCATAGGATTTTTCTCCTTCAATTTTTTTAGTATGGTTTATCATCTGGATTGATTTGCACATATCGAAAAATCCTGCCTTCCTTGGATAAAGCCCACTTGATCATGGTGTATTATCCCTTTAATGTGCTGTTGGATTCTACTTTCTAGTATTTTCTTTGAGATTCTGACATTTAAGGTCATCAGTGATATTGGCCTGTAGTGTCCAATTTTAGGTGACAACTTGTCTGCTTTTGGTATCAGTGATTGTGGCCTCGTTTAATGATTTTGGGAGTGTCCCTCACTCTGTTATATTTTGGAAGAGTCTGAGAAGGATAGGTGTTAGCTCTTGTCAAAAGGTTGGATAGAAATCGCCTGTGAAGCCATCTGACCTTGGGCTTTTGCTTGTTGGAAAATTTTAATCACAAATTCAATTTCAGTGCTTATGATTAGTCTGTTTATAGCTTCTGTTTATCTTGGTTCAGTCTCAGAAGGTTGTGCTTTTCGAAGAATTTGTCCATTTCTTCCAGGTTGTCCATTTAATTGGCAAAAGATGTTTGTAGTAATCTCTCATGATCCTTTGTATTTCTGCAGGGTCAGTTGTTACTTCTCCTTTTTCATTTCTAATTCTGTTGATTTGGATCTTCTCCATTTCTTTTCTTAATAAATCTGGCTAATGGTGGATACATTATATGCATGCTCTTAAATATCTAGCTTTTAGGTTTACCGATCTTTGCTCTTGTTTTCTCCATTCTTTTTCATTTATTTCTGATCTGAACTTTCTTATTTCTTTTCTTCTGCTAATCCTTTTTTGTTTGTTTGGTGTTTGTCCATTTTTCTCTAATGGCTTTAGGTGTAAGGCTAGCTTGATTATATAGGGGATTTCTTGTTTCTTGATGGAGGATTTTATTGCTATCAACTTCCCTGTTAGAACTGCTTTTGCTGCATCCCATAGGTTGGGGTGGTCGTATTTTCATTGTCATTTTTTTCCAGGTATTTTGTGATTTCATCTTTGTTTTCTTCAGTGATTGCTTGATTATTTAACAGCGTTTTGTTTAGCTTCCATGTGTTTCTATTGTTTACAGTTCTTTTTTTCCTTTCATTGATATCTAGTTTCATGGCACTGTGGTGGGAAATTATACCTCATACTATTTCAGTTTTCTTAAATTGACTAAGGCTCTATGTGTGACCCAAGATATGACATATCCTGGAGAATGTTCCATGAGCACTTGAGAAGAAACTGTTTTCTGGTGTTTTGCAAAGGAAAGTCATATACATATCAGTTAAGTCCCTCTTGTTCAATGTGTCATTTAAAGCCCATGTTTCCTTGTTTATTTTCATTTTGGGTGATCAGTCCATTGGTGAAAGAGGGGTGTTAATGTTCCCTACTATTTTTGTGTTACTCTCAGTTTCCCCTTTTAGGGCTGTTAGGATATATCCTATGTATTGAAGTGCTACTACGTTGGCTTCATAAGGATTTGCATTTGCTGTGTCATCTTCTTTGTTGGATTCCTTCATCAGTATGTAGTATTCTTCTTGGTTTCCTGCAATAGTCTTAATCTTAAAGTCTATTTCTTCTGATATGAGAATTGGCACTCCAGTTTTCCTTTGATTTCCATGTGCTTGGAATGTCTTTTTCCATCCCCTCACTTTCAGTTTGTATGTGTCCCTAGGTCTAAAGTGGGTCTCTCCTAGACAACATATTTAACGGTCTTGTTTTTGTATCCCTTCATCCACTCTATGTGTGTTGTTTGGAGCCTTGAATCCATTTACATTTACGGTAATTATCCGTGTGTATGTTCCTGTTAGCATTTACTTAATTGTTTTTGGTTTGTTATTGGAGGTCTTTTATTTCCTTTGTGTTTCCTGCTTAGAGAAGTTCCTTTATCATTGGTGATATAGACGGTTTGGTGGTGCTGAATTCTCCTACCTTTGGTTGGTCTGTGAAGTTTTTACTTCCTCCGTCCAATCTGAATGAGATTCTTGCTGAGTACAGTCACATTGGTGGTAGGTTTTTTTCCTTTAATCACTTGAAATATGTCCTTCCAGTCCCTACTGTCTTGCAGAATTTCTGCTGAAAGATCAGCTGTTAACTTGATGGGGATTCCCAAATATGGAATTTCTTGCTTTTCCCTTGCTGCTTTTAATACCTTTTCTTTGTATTTCATTCTTGAGAGTTTGATGAATATGTGTCTTGGAGTGTTTCTCCTTGGATTTCTCCTGTTTGGGACTCTCTGAGCTTCCTGGACTTGATTAACTCTTTCCTTTCCCATATTAGAGAAGTTTTCACCTATAATCTTTCTGAATATTTTCTCAGTCCCTTTCTTTTTCTCTTCTTCTTCTGGGACCCGTCTGATTCCAATGTTGGTACATTTAATGTTGTTCCAGAGGTCTCTGAGACTGTCCTCAATCTTTTCATTCTTATTTCTTCATACTGCTCTGCAGTAGTGAGTTAAACTATGTTATCTTCCAGGTCACTTATCCGTTCTTCTGCCAGAGTGTTTCTGCTATTGATCACTTCTAGAGAATTTTTAATTTCATTTATTGTTTTCTTCATTATTGTTCGTTTGCCCTTCAGTTCTTCTAGGTCCTTGTGAAAAGTTTCTTGTATTTTCTCTATCCTATTTCCAAGATTTTGGATCATCTTTACTCTCATTATTCTGAAAAATTGTTCAGGTAGACTGCCTATTTCCTCTTCATTTGTTAGGTCTGGTGGGGTTTAAGTTGCTCCTTCATCTGCTGTGTGTTTTTCAGTCTCCTCTTTTTGCTTAATTCACTGCTTGGGGGCTCCTTTTCACAGGCTGCAGCTTCATAGTTATCTTTGTTTTAGGTGTCTGTCCCAGGTGGCTAAGTTTGTTCAGTGGGTTGTGTAGGCTTCTTGGTGGAGGGGAGTTGTGCCTGTGTTCTGGTGGATGAAGCTGGATCTTGTCTTTCTGCTGGGCAGTTCCACGTCTGGTGGTGTGTGGTTGGGTGTCTGTGGCCTTACTGCGATTTTAGGCATCCTCTCTGATAATGGATGGGGCTGTGTTCCTGTCTTACTCGTTGTTTGGCATACGGTTTCCAGCACTGTAGCTTGCTGGTCATTGAGTGAAGGTGGATCTTGGCGTTGAGATGGAAATCTCTGGGAGATTTTCTCCGTTTGATATTACATGGAGCTGTAAGGTCTCCTGTGGACCAGTGTCCTGAGGTTGGCTCTGCCACCTGAGAAGCGCAGCACTGACTCCTGGTTGGAGCACCAAGAGACTTTCATCCACATGGCTCAGAATAAAAGGGACCAAAAAGAGAAAGAAACAAAGACAGAGGATAAACGAAGACACAATTATGTCAAATAAAATAAATTAAAGTTATTAAAATAAAAAATAATTTTTAAGAAAATGTTTTAAACGTAAAAATAAGAAAACAGACGGACAGAACCCTAGCACAAATGGTTAAAGCTAAGCTTTCCAGACAAAATCACAAACAGAAGCATACACATAGACACTCAAAAAAAGAGAAAAAGTGGGAATAAAATATAGCTTTGCTCCCAAAGGCCACCACCTCAATTTTCGGATGATTCATTGTGTACTCAGGTAATCCACAGATGCAGGTTACTTCAGGTTGAAAGTAGGGATTTCACCCGCTCTTCCTGAGGCTGCTGAGACACATTTCCCTTTCTCGTCTTTGTTCGCACAGCTCCCGGGCTTCAGCTTTGGATTTGGATCCGCCTCTTTGTGTAGATCGCTTGAGGGCCTCTGTTCTTTCCTCAGACAGGACAGGGTTAAAGGAGAAGCTCATTGGGGGCTGTGTCTCACTCAGGCCGGAGGAGTGAGGAGTACGGAATAGGAGTCAGCCTGTAGCGGTATAGCGCATCGTGACTTTGCAGCAGCCTGAGGCGCACCGTGCATCCTCCCAGGGAAGTTGTCCCTGCATCAAGGGACACTAGCAGAGGCGGGCTGCAGAAGCCACCGGGAGGGGCACTGTGGATAGTGGCTTGTCTTTGCTCACAGGCTTCTTGGTGGCGGCAGCAGCAGCCTTAAGTCTCATGCCAGTCTCTGGGGTCCACGCTGATAGCCGCACCTCACGCCGATTTCTGCAGCTCCATTACGCGGCGCTCTTAATACCCTCTCCTCACGCACCAGGAAAGAAATTGGGAAGAAAAATTCTCTTGTCTCTTACGCAGTTGCAGGACTTTTCCAGGACTCCCTCTGAGCTAGACATGTTGCACTAGCACACTTCAGGCTATGTTCATGCCACCAGCCCCAGTCCTCACCGTGGGATCCGGCTGAAACCGCAGCCTCAGCCTCCAACCCCTGCCTTCCGCGCCAGGTGAACAGTGAAGCCTCTCAGGCTGGTGGGTTCTGGTCGGCATCGCTCCTCTGTGCGGGAATCTGTCCACTTTGCCTTCCGCACCTCAGTTGCTGGGCTCTCCTCCGTGGTTCCGAAGCTTCCCCGCTCCCTTGCACACACTGTCCACCTGTGAAGGGGCTTTCTAGTGTGTGGAAACCTTTCCTCCTTCACAGCTGCTTCCCACTGTTGCAAGTCCCATCCCTAGTCTCTTGTCTCCGTTATTTCATTCCTCTTATCCCCTACCCAGGTACGTGGGGAGTTTCTTGCCCTTTGGGAGGTGTGAGGTCTTCGGCCAGCGTTCTGTGGCTGTTCTATCGGAGCGGTTCTTCCTGCAGATTTATTTCTGATGAATCTGTGGGTTGGAAAGTGATCTCCGCATCTTACTCTTCCGTCATCTTCAAGTTCCTCCCCCGTTGTTGTTTTGATCTGCATTTCTCTAATGATTAGTGATGTTGAGCATTGTTTCATGGGTTTGTTGGCAAATAGTATATATGCTTTGGAGAAATATCTTTTTCGGTCTTCTGGCCTATTTTGGATTGGGTTGTTTGTTTTTCTGATGTTGAGTTGCATGAGCTCAATGGAGATTAATCCTTTGTCAGTTGCTTCGTTTACAAATATTTTCTCCCATTCTGAGGGTTGTCTTTTCATCCTGATTTTCATTTCCTTTGCTGTGCAAAAGCTTTTCAGTTTCACTAGGTCCCATTTGTTTCTTTCTGTTTTTATTTCCAGTTCTTTATGAGGGGGGGTCCCAAAACGTCTTTGTGTGTTTTATGTCACAGAGTGTTCTGCCTTTGTTTTCTTCTAAGAGTTTTAACCTGTCTGTCCTTACATTTAGGTCTGTAATCGATTTGCAGTTTATTTATGTGTATGGAGTTAAGAAGTGTCGTAATTTCATTCTCTTACATGTAGCTGTACAGTTTCCCCAGAACCATTATTGAAGAGGCTATCTTTTTTCCATTGTATACTCTTGCCTCCTTTATCAAATAGAAAGGAGTGTGGGTTTATCCGTGGCTTACTGTCCTGTTTCATTGATGTACACTTCTGTTTGTGTGCCAGTAGCATACCATCTTTATTATTATACATTTTGTTTATAGTCTGAAGTCAGGGAACCTGATTCCTCCAGCTCTGTTTTTCTTTCTCAAGATACCTTTGGCTCTTCAGGCTCTTTTGTGTTTCCACACAAATGGTGAAATATTTTGTTCTAGTTTTGTGACAAATGCCATTGGTAGTTCAATAGGGATTGCAATGAACTGTAGATTGCTTTGTGTAGCATAGTCATTTTTGCAATGTTGTTTCTACCAGTCCAAAAACATGGTATATGTCTCCATCTCTTTGTGTCACCTTTAATTTCTTTCCTCAGTGTGTCATGGTTTTCCTCACACATGTATTTTGTCTCTTTGGTAAGTTTACACTCAAGTATGTTATTCTTTTTGTAGCAATGGTAAATGAGAGTGTTTCCTTAATTTCTCTTTCGGATTTTTCATCATTAGTGCATAGTAATGCAAGAGATTTTTGTGCATTAACTTTGTATCCTGTCACTGTACCAAATTCATTGATTCGTTCTGGTAGTTGTCTGGTAGCGTCTTTAGAATTCTCTATGTATACTATCTAGTCATCTGAAAACAGTGACAGATTGACTTCTTCTCTTCCAACTTGGATGCTTTTAATTTCTTTTTCTTCTCTGAATGCTGTGGGTAAAACTTCCAAAACCTGCTTAAGTCATATTAGTAACAGTTCGCAAACTTGTCTTTTTACTGATCTTAAAGGAAATGGTTTCAGTATTTCACCTTTGAGAACAAAGTAGGCTGTGGGTCTGTCATTTATGGCCTTTATTATGTTGAGGTACATTCACTCTATGTGTACTTTCTGGAGAGTGTTTTCCTAAACTCTTTTTGAATGTTTCCAGAAGATTTTTCTCCATTTATTGAGATAATCATAGGATTTTTCTCCTTCAATTTGTTAGTATGGTTTATCATCTGGATTGATTTGCATATATCGAAAAATCCTGCCTTCCTTGGATAAAGCCCACTTGATCATGGTGTATTATCCCTTTAATGTGCTGTTGGATTCTACTTTCTAGTATTTTCTTTGAGATTCTGACATTTAAGGTCATCAGTGATATTGGCCTGTAGTGTCCAATTTTAGGTGACAACTTGTCTGCTTTTGGTATCAGAGTGATTGTGGCCTCGTTTAATGATTTTGGGAGTGTCCCTCACTCTGTTATATTTTGGAAGAGTCTGAGAAGGATAGGTGTTAGCTCTTGTCAAAAGGTTGGATAGAAATCGCCTGTGAAGCCATCTGACCTTGGGCTTTTGCTTGTTGGAAAATTTTAATCACAAATTCAATTTCAGTGCTTATGATTAGTCTGTTTATAGCTTCTGTTTATCTTGGTTCAGTCTCAGAAGGTTGTGCTTTTCGAAGAATTTGTCCATTTCTTCCAGGTTGTCCATTTAATTGGCAAAAGATGTTTGTAGTAATCTCTCATGATCCTTTGTATTTCTGCAGGGTCAGTTGTTACTTCTCCTTTTTCATTTCTAATTCTGTTGATTTGGATCTTCTCCATTTCTTTTCTTAATAAATCTGGCTAATGGTGGATACATTATATGCATGCTCTTAAATATCTAGCTTTTAGGTTTACCGATCTTTGCTCTTGTTTTCTCCATTCTTTTTCATTTATTTCTGATCTGAACTTTCTTATTTCTTTTCTTCTGCTAATCCTTTTTTGTTTGTTTGGTGTTTGTCCATTTTTCTCTAATGGCTTTAGGTGTAAGGCTAGCTTGATTATATAGGGGATTTCTTGTTTCTTGATGGAGGATTTTATTGCTATCAACTTCCCTGTTAGAACTGCTTTTGCTGCATCCCATAGGTTGGGGTGGTCGTATTTTCATTGTCATTTTTTTCCAGGTATTTTGTGATTTCATCTTTGTTTTCTTCAGTGATTGCTTGATTATTTAACAGCGTTTTGTTTAGCTTCCATGTGTTTCTATTGTTTACAGTTCTTTTTTTCCTTTCATTGATATCTAGTTTCATGGCACTGTGGTGGGAAATTATACCTCATACTATTTCAGTTTTCTTAAATTGACTAAGGCTCTATGTGTGACCCAAGATATGACATATCCTGGAGAATGTTCCATGAGCACTTGAGAAGAAACTGTTTTCTGGTGTTTTGCAAAGGAAAGTCATATACATATCAGTTAAGTCGCTCTTGTTCAATGTGTCATTTAAAGCCCATGTTTCCTTGTTTATTTTCATTTTGGGTGATCAGTCCATTGGTGAAAGAGGGGTGTTAATGTTCCCTACTATTTTTGTGTTACTCTCAGTTTCCCCTTTTAGGGCTGTTAGGATATATCCTACGTATTGAAGTGCTACTACGTTGGCTTCATAAGGATTTGCATTTGCTGTGTCATCTTCTTTGTTGGATTCCTTCATCAGTATGTAGTGTTCTTCTTGGTTTCCTGCAATAGTCTTAATCTTAAAGTCTATTTCTTCTGATATGAGAATTGGCACTCCAGTTTTCCTTTGATTTCCATGTGCTTGGAATGTCTTTTTCCATCCCCTCACTTTCAGTTTGTATGTGTCCCTAGGTCTAAAGTGGGTCTCTCCTAGACAACATATTTAACGGTCTTGTTTTTGTATCCCTTCATCCACTCTATGTGTGTTGTTTGGAGCCTTGAATCCATTTACATTTAAGGTAATTATCCGTGTGTATGTTCCTGTTAGCATTTACTTAATTGTTTTTGGTTTGTTATTGGAGGTCTTTTATTTCCTTTGTGTTTCCTGCTTAGAGAAGTTCCTTTATCATTGGTGATATAGACGGTTTGGTGGTGCTGAATTCTCCTACCTTTGGTTGGTCTGTGAAGTTTTTACTTCCTCCGTCCAATCTGAATGAGATTCTTGCTGAGTACAGTCACATTGGTGGTAGGTTTTTTTCCTTTAATCACTTGAAATATGTCCTTCCAGTCCCTACTGTCTTGCAGAATTTCTGCTGAAAGATCAGCTGTTAACTTGATGGGGATTCCCAAATATGGAATTTCTTGCTTTTCCCTTGCTGCTTTTAATACCTTTTCTTTGTATTTCATTCTTGAGAGTTTGATGAATATGTGTCTTGGAGTGTTTCTCCTTGGATTTCTCCTGTTTGGGACTCTCTGAGCTTCCTGGACTTGATTAACTCTTTCCTTTCCCATATTAGAGAAGTTTTCACCTATAATCTTTCTGAATATTTTCTCAGTCCCTTTCTTTTTCTCTTCTTCTTCTGGGACCCGTCTGATTCCAATGTTGGTACATTTAATGTTGTTCCAGAGGTCTCTGAGACTGTCCTCAATCTTTTCATTCTTATTTCTTCATACTGCTCTGCAGTAGTGAGTTAAACTATGTTATCTCCCAGGTCACTTATCCGTTCTTCTGCCAGAGTGTTTCTGCTATTGATCACTTCTAGAGAATTTTTAATTTCATTTATTGTTTTCTTCATTATTGTTCGTTTGCCCTTCAGTTCTTCTAGGTCCTTGTGAAAAGTTTCTTGTATTTTCTCTATCCTATTTCCAAGATTTTGGATCATCTTTACTCTCATTATTCTGAAAAATTGTTCAGGTAGACTGCCTATTTCCTCTTCATTTGTTAGGTCTGGTGGGGTTTAAGTTGCTCCTTCATCTGCTGTGTGTTTTTCAGTCTCCTCTTTTTGCTTAATTCACTGCTTGGGGGCTCCTTTTCACAGGCTGCAGCTTCATAGTTATCTTTGTTTTAGGTGTCTGTCCCAGGTGGCTAAGTTTGTTCAGTGGGTTGTGTAGGCTTCTTGGTGGAGGGGAGTTGTGCCTGTGTTCTGGTGGATGAAGCTGGATCTTGTCTTTCTGCTGGGCAGTTCCACGTCTGGTGGTGTGTGGTTGGGTGTCTGTGGCCTTACTGCGATTTTAGGCATCCTCTCTGATAATGGATGGGGCTGTGTTCCTGTCTTACTCGTTGTTTGGCATACGGTTTCCAGCACTGTAGCTTGCTGGTCATTGAGTGAAGGTGGATCTTGGCGTTGAGATGGAAATCTCTGGGAGATTTTCTCCGTTTGATATTACATGGAGCTGTAAGGTCTCCTGTGGACCAGTGTCCTGAGGTTGGCTCTGCCACCTGAGAAGCGCAGCACTGACTCCTGGTTGGAGCACCAAGAGACTTTCATCCACATGGCTCAGAATAAAAGGGACCAAAAAGAGAAAGAAACAAAGACAGAGGATAAACGAAGACACAATTATGTCAAATAAAATAAATTAAAGTTATTAAAATAAAAAATAATTTTTAAGAAAATGTTTTAAACGTAAAAATAAGAAAACAGACGGACAGAACCCTAGCACAAATGGTTAAAGCTAAGCTTTCCAGACAAAATCACAAACAGAAGCATACACATAGACACTCAAAAAAAGAGAAAAAGTGGGAATAAGATATAGCTTTGCTCCCAAAGGCCACCACCTCAATTTTCGGATGATTCATTGTGTACTCAGGTAATCCACAGATGCAGGTTACTTCAGGTTGAAAGTAGGGATTTCACCCGCTCTTCCTGAGGCTGCTGAGACACATTTCCCTTTCTCGTCTTTGTTCGCACAGCTCCCGGGCTTCAGCTTTGGATTTGGATCCGCCTCTTTGTGTAGGTCGCTTGAGGGCCTCTGTTCTTTCCTCAGACAGGACAGGGTTAAAGGAGAAGCTCATTGGGGGCTGTGTCTCACTCAGGCCGGAGGAGTGAGGAGTACGGAATAGGAGTCAGCCTGTAGCGGTATAGCGCATCGTGACTTTGCAGCAGCCTGAGGCGCACCGTGCATCCTCCCAGGGAAGTTGTCCCTGCATCAAGGGACACTAGCAGAGGCGGGCTGCAGAAGCCCCCGGGAGGGGCACTGTGGATAGTGGCTTGTCTTTGCTCACAGGCTTCTTGGTGGCGGCAGCAGCAGCCTTACGTCTCATGCCAGTCTCTGGGGTCCACGCTGATAGCCGCACCTCACGCCGATTTCTGCAGCTCCATTACGCGGCGCTCTTAATACCCTCTCCTCACGCACCAGGAAAGAAATTGGGAAGAAAAATTCTCTTGTCTCTTACGCAGTTGCAGGACTTTTCCAGGACTCCCTCTGAGCTAGACATGTTGCACTAGCACACTTCAGGCTATGTTCATGCCACCAGCCCCAGTCCTCACCGTGGGATCCGGCTGAAACCGCAGCCTCAGCCTCCAACCCCTGCCTTCCGCGGCAGGTGAACAGTGAAGCCTCTCAGACTGGTGGGTTCTGGTCGGCATCGCTCCTCTGTGCGGGAATCTGTCCACTTTGCCTTCCGCACCTCAGTTGCTGGGCTCTCCTCCGTGGTTCCGAAGCTTCCCCGCTCCCTTGCACACACTGTCCACCTGCGAAGGGGCTTTCTAGTGTGTGGAAACCTTTCCTCCTTCACAGCTGCTTCCCACTGTTGCAAGTCCCATCCCTAGTCTCTTGTCTCCGTTATTTCATTCCTCTTATCCCCTACCCAGGTACGTGGGGAGTTTCTTGCCCTTTGGGAGGTGTGAGGTCTTCGGCCAGCGTTCTGTGGCTGTTCTATCGGAGCGGTTCTTCCTGCAGATTTATTTCTGATGAATCTGTGGGTTGGAAAGTGATCTCCGCATCTTACTCTTCCGTCATCTTCAAGTTCCTCCCCCGTTGTTGTTTTGATCTGCATTTCTCTAATGATTAGTGATGTTGAGCATTGTTTCATGGGTTTGTTGGCAAATAGTATATATGCTTTGGAGAAATATCTTTTTCGGTCTTCTGGCCTATTTTGGATTGGGTTGTTTGTTTTTCTGATGTTGAGTTGCATGAGCTCAATGGAGATTAATCCTTTGTCAGTTGCTTCGTTTACAAATATTTTCTCCCATTCTGAGGGTTGTCTTTTCATCCTGATTTTCATTTCCTTTGCTGTGCAAAAGCTTTTCAGTTTCACTAGGTCCCATTTGTTTCTTTCTGTTTTTATTTCCAGTTCTTTATGAGGGGGGGTCCCAAAACGTCTTTGTGTGTTTTATGTCACAGAGTGTTCTGCCTTTGTTTTCTTCTAAGAGTTTTAACCTGTCTGTCCTTACATTTAGGTCTGTAATCGATTTGCAGTTTATTTTTGTGTATGGAGTTAAGAAGTGTCGTAATTTCATTCTCTTACATGTAGCTGTGCAGTTTCCCCAGAACCATTATTGAAGAGGCTATCTTTTTTCCATTGTATACTCTTGCCTCCTTTATCAAATAGAAAGGAGTGTGGGTTTATCCGTGGCTTACTGTCCTGTTTCATTGATGTACACTTCTGTTTGTGTGCCAGTAGCATACCATCTTTATTATTATAGATTTTTTTTATAGTCTGAAGTCAGGGAACCTGATTCCTCCAGCTCTGTTTTTCTTTCTCAAGATACCTTTGGCTCTTCAGGCTCTTTTGTGTTTCCACACAAATGGTGAAATATTTTGTTCTAGTTTTGTGACAAATGCCATTGGTAGTTCAATAGGGATTGCAATGAACTGTAGATTGCTTTGTGTAGCATAGTCATTTTTGCAATGTTGTTTCTACCAGTCCAAAAACATGGTATATGTCTCC
This sequence comes from Balaenoptera physalus, assembly GCF_965194825.1. Lineage (NCBI taxonomy): Eukaryota > Metazoa > Chordata > Mammalia > Artiodactyla > Balaenopteridae > Balaenoptera > Balaenoptera physalus. Next base: position 25,305,346 of record NC_138904.1, read on the forward strand.
ATCTCTTTGTGTCACCTTTAATTTCTTTCCTCAGTGTGTCATGGTTTTCCTCACACATGTATTTTGTCTCTTTGGTAAGTTTACACTCAAGTATGTTATTCTTTTTGTAGCAATGGTAAATGAGAGTGGTTCCTTAATTTCTCTTTCGGATTTTTCATCATTAGTGCATAGTAATGCAAGAGATTTTTGTGCATTAACTTTGTATCCTGTCACTGTACCAAATTCATTGATTCGTTCTGGTAGTTGTCTGGTAGCGTCTTTAGAATTCTCTATGTATACTATCTAGTCATCTGAAAACAGTGACAGATTGACTTCTTCTCTTCCAACTTGGATGCTTTTAATTTCTTTTTCTTCTCTGAATGCTGTGGGTAAAACTTCCAAAACCTGCTTAAGTCATATTAGTAACAGTTCGCAAACTTGTCTTTTTCCTGATCTTAAAGGAAATGGTTTCAGTATTTCATCTTTGAGAACAAAGTAGGCTGTGGGTCTGTCATATATGGCCTTTATTATGTTGAGGTACATTCACTCTATGTGTACTTTCTGGAGAGTGTTTTCCTAAACTCTTTTTGAATGTTTCCAGAAGATTTTTCTCCATTTATTGAGATAATCATAGGATTTTTCTCCTTCAATTTGTTAGTATGGTTTATCATCTGGATTGATTTGCATATATCGAAAAATCCTGCCTTCCTTGGATAAAGCCCACTTGATCATGGTGTATTATCCCTTTAATGTGCTGTTGGATTCTACTTTCTAGTATTTTCTTTGAGATTCTGACATTTAAGGTCATCAGTGATATTGGCCTGTAGTGTCCAATTTTAGGTGACAACTTGTCTGCTTTTGGTATCAGAGTGATTGTGGCCTCGTTTAATGATTTTGGGAGTGTCCCTCACTCTGTTATATTTTGGAAGAGTCTGAGAAGGATAGGTGTTAGCTCTTGTCAAAAGGTTGGATAGAAATCGCCTGTGAAGCCATCTGACCTTGGGCTTTTGCTTGTTGGAAAATTTTAATCACAAATTCAATTTCAGTGCTTATGATTAGTCTGTTTATAGCTTCTGTTTATCTTGGTTCAGTCTCAGAAGGTTGTGCTTTTCGAAGAATTTGTCCATTTCTTCCAGGTTGTCCATTTAATTGGCAAAAGATGTTTGTAGTAATCTCTCATGATCCTTTGTATTTCTGCAGGGTCAGTTGTTACTTCTCCTTTTTCATTTCTAATTCTGTTGATTTGGATCTTCTCCATTTCTTTTCTTAATAAATCTGGCTAATGGTGGATAAATTATATGCATGCTCTTAAATATCTAGCTTTTACGTTTACCGATCTTTGCTCTTGTTTTCTCCATTCTTTTTCATTTATTTCTGATCTGAACTTTCTTATTTCTTTTCTTCTGCTAATCCTTTTTTGTTTGTTTGGTGTTTGTCCATTTTTCTCTAATGACTTTAGGTGTAAGGCTAGGTTGATTATATAGGGGATTTCTTGTTTCTTGATGGAGGATTTTATTGCTATCAACTTCCCTGTTAGAACTGCTTTTGCTGCATCCCATAGGTTGGGGTGGTCGTATTTTCATTGTCATTTTTTTCCAGGTTTTTTGTGATTTCATCTTTGTTTTCTTCAGTGATTGCTTGATTATTTAACAGCGTTTTGTTTAGCTTCCATGTGTTTCTATTGTTTACAGTTCTTTTTTTCCTTTCATTGATATCTAGTTTCATGGCACTGTGGTGGGAAATTATACCTCATACTATTTCAGTTTTCTTAAATTGACTAAGGCTCTATGTGTGACCCAAGATATGACATATCCTGGAGAATGTTCCATGAGCACTTGAGACGAAACTGTTTTCTGGTGTTTTGCAAAGGAAAGTCATATACATATCAGTTAAGTCCCTCTTGTTCAATGTGTCATTTAAAGCCCATGTTTCCTTGTTTATTTTCATTTTGGGTGATCAGTCCATTGGTGAAAGAGGGGTGTTAATGTTCCCTACTATTTTTGTGTTACTCTCAGTTTCCCCTTTTAGGGCTGTTAGGATATATCCTATGTATTGAAGTGCTACTACGTTGGCTTCATAAGGATTTGCATTTGCTGTGTCATCTTCTTTTTTGGATTCCTTCATCAGTATGTAGTGTTCTTCTTGGTTTCCTGCAATAGTCTTAATCTTAAAGTCTATTTCTTCTGATATGAGAATTGGCACTCCAGTTTTCCTTTGATTTCCATGTGCTTGGAATGTCTTTTTCCATCCCCTCACTTTCAGTTTGTATGTGTCCCTAGGTCTAAAGTGGGTCTCTCCTAGACAACATATTTAACGGTCTTGTTTTTGTATCCCTTCATCCACTCTATGTGTGTTGTTTGGAGCCTTGAATCCATGTACATTTAAGGTAATTATCCGTGTGTATGTTCCTGTTAGCATTTACTTAATTGTTTTTGGTTTGTTATTGGAGGTCTTTTATTTCCTTTGTGTTTCCTGCTTAGAGAAGTTCCTTTATCATTGGTGATATAGACGGTTTGGTGGTGCTGAATTCTCCTACCTTTGGTTTGTCTGTGAAGTTTTTACTTCCTCCGTCCAATCTGAATGAGATTCTTGCTGAGTACAGTCACATTGGTGGTAGGTTTTTTTCCTTTAATCACTTGAAATATGTCCTTCCAGTCCCTACTGTCTTGCAGAATTTCTGCTGAAAGATCAGCTGTTAACTTGATGGGGATTCCCAAATATGGAATTTCTTGCTTTTCCCTTGCTGCTTTTAATACCTTTTCTTTGTATTTCATTCTTGAGAGTTTGATGAATATGTGTCTTGGAGTGTTTCTCCTTGGATTTCTCCTGTTTGGGACTCTCTGAGCTTCCTGGACTTGATTAACTCTTTCCTTTCCCATATTAGAGAAGTTTTCACCTATAATCTTTCTGAATATTTTCTCAGTCCCTTTCTTTTTCTCTTCTTCTTCTGGGACCCGTCTGATTCCAATGTTGGTACATTTAATGTTGTTCCAGAGGTCTCTGAGACTGTCCTCAATCTTTTCATTCTTATTTCTTCATACTGCTCTGCAGTAGTGAGTTAAACTATGTTATCTTCCAGGTCACTTATCCGTTCTTCTGCCAGAGTGTTTCTGCTATTGATCACTTCTAGAGAATTTTTAATTTCATTTATTGTTTTCTTCATTATTGTTCGTTTGCCCTTCAGTTCTTCTAGGTCCTTGTGAAAAGTTTCTTGTATTTTCTCTATCCTATTTCCAAGATTTTGGATCATCTTTACTCTCATTATTCTGAAAAATTGTTCAGGTAGACTGCCTATTTCCTCTTCATTTGTTAGGTCTGGTGGGGTTAAAGTTGCTCCTTCATCTGCTGTGTGTTTTTCAGTCTCCTCTTTTTGCTTAATTCACTGCTTGGGGGCTCCTTTTCACAGGCTGCAGCTTCATAGTTATCTTTGTTTTAGGTGTCTGTCCCAGGTGGCTAAGTTTGTTCAGTGGGTTGTGTAGGCTTCTTGGTGGAGGGGAGTTGTGCCTGTGTTCTGGTGGATGAAGCTGGATCTTGTCTTTCTGCTGGGCAGTTCCACGTCTGGTGGTGTGTGGTTGGGTGTCTGTGGCCTTACTGCGATTTTAGGCATCCTCTGTGATAATGGATGGGGCTGTGTTCCTGTCTTACTCGTTGTTTGGCATACGGTTTCCAGCACTGTAGCTTGCTGGTCATTGAGTGAAGGTGGATCTTGGCGTTGAGATGGAAATCTCTGGGAGATTTTCTCCGTTTGATATTACATGGAGCTGTAAGGTCTCCTGTGGACCAGTGTCCTGAGGTTGGCTCTGCCACCTGAGAAGCGCAGCACTGACTCCTGGTTGGAGCACCAAGAGACTTTCATCCACATGGCTCAGAATAAAAGGGACCAAAAAGAGAAAGAAACAAAGACAGAGGATAAACGAAGACACAATTATGTCAAATAAAATAAATTAAAGTTATTAAAATAAAAAATAATTTTTAAGAAAATGTTTTAAACGTAAAAATAAGAAAACAGACGGACAGAACCCTAGCACAAATGGTTAAAGCTAAGCTTTCCAGACAAAATCACAAACAGAAGCATACACATAGACACTCAAAAAAAGAGAAAAAGTGGGAATAAGATATAGCTTTGCTCCCAAAGGCCACCACCTCAATTTTCGGATGATTCATTGTGTACTCAGGTAATCCACAGATGCAGGTTACTTCAGGTTGAAAGTAGGGATTTCACCCGCTCTTCCTGAGGCTGCTGAGACACATTTCCCTTTCTCGTCTTTGTTCGCACAGCTCCCGGGCTTCAGCTTTGGATTTGGATCCGCCTCTTTGTGTAGGTCGCTTGAGGGCCTCTGTTCTTTCCTCAGACAGGACAGGGTTAAAGGAGAAGCTCATTGGGGGCTGTGTCTCACTCAGGCCGGAGGAGTGAGGAGTACGGAATAGGAGTCAGCCTGTAGCGTTATAGCGCATCGTGACTTTGCAGCAGCCTGAGGCGCACCGTGCATCCTCCCAGGGAAGTTGTCCCTGCATCAAGGGACACTAGCAGAGGCGGGCTGCAGAAGCCCCCGGGAGGGGCACTGTGGATAGTGGCTTGTCTTTGCTCACAGGCTTCTTGGTGGCGGCAGCAGCAGCCTTACGTCTCATGCCAGTCTCTGGGGTCCACGCTGATAGCCGCACCTCACGCCGATTTCTGCAGCTCCATTACGCGGCGCTCTTAATACCCTCTCCTCACGCACCAGGAAAGAAATTGGGAAGAAAAATTCTCTTGTCTCTTACGCAGTTGCAGGACTTTTCCAGGACTCCCTCTGAGCTAGACATGTTGCACTAGCACACTTCAGGCTATGTTCATGCCACCAGCCCCAGTCCTCACCGTGGGATCCGGCTGAAACCGCAGCCTCAGCCTCCAACCCCTGCCTTCCGCGGCAGGTGAACAGTGAAGCCTCTCAGGCTGGTGGGTTCTGGTCGGCATCGCTCCTCTGTGCGGGAATCTGTCCACTTTGCCTTCCGCACCTCAGTTGCTGGTCTCTCCTCCGTGGTTCCGAAGCTTCCCCGCTCCCTTGCACACACTGTCCACCTGCGAAGGGGCTTTCTAGTGTGTGGAAACCTTTCCTCCTTCACAGCTGCTTCCCACTGTTGCAAGTCCCATCCCTAGTCTCTTGTCTCCGTTATTTCATTCCTCTTATCCCCTACCCAGGTACGTGGGGAGTTTCTTGCCCTTTGGGAGGTGTGAGGTCTTCGGCCAGCGTTCTGTGGCTGTTCTATCGGAGCGGTTCTTCCTGCAGATTTATTTCTGATGAATCTGTGGGTTGGAAAGTGATCTCCGCATCTTACTCTTCCGTCATCTTCAAGTTCCTCCCCCGTTGTTGTTTTGATCTGCATTTCTCTAATGATTAGTGATGTTGAGCATTGTTTCATGGGTTTGTTGGCAAATAGTATATATGGTTTGGAGAAATATCTTTTTCGGTCTTCTGGCCTATTTTGGATTGGGTTGTTTGTTTTTCTGATGTTGAGTTGCATGAGCTCAATGGAGATTAATCCTTTGTCAGTTGCTTCGTTTACAAATATTTTCTCCCATTCTGAGGGTTGTCTTTTCATCCTGATTTTCATTTCCTTTGCTGTGCAAAAGCTTTTCAGTTTCACTAGGTCCCATTTGTTTCTTTCTGTTTTTATTTCCAGTTCTTTATGAGGGGGGGTCCCAAAACGTCTTTGTGTGTTTTATGTCACAGAGTGTTCTGCCTTTGTTTTCTTCTAAGAGTTTTAACCTGTCTGTCCTTACATTAAGGTCTGTAATCGATTTGCAGTTTATTTTTGTGTATGGAGTTAAGAAGTGTCGTAATTTCATTCTCTTACATGTAGCTGTGCAGTTTCCCCAGAACCATTATTGAAGAGGCTATCTTTTTTCCATTGTATACTCTTGCCTCCTTTATCAAATAGAAAGGAGTGTGGGTTTATCCGTGGCTTACTGTCCTGTTTCATTGATGTACACTTCTGTTTGTGTGCCAGTAGCATACCATCTTTATTATTAAACATTTTTTTTATAGTCTGAAGTCAGGGAACCTGATTCCTCCAGCTCTGGTTTTCTTTCTCAAGATACCTTTGGCTCTTCAGGCTCTTTTGTGTTTCCACACAAATGGTGAAATATTTTGTTCTAGTTTTGTGACAAATGCCATTGGTAGTTCAATAGGGATTGCAATGAACTGTAGATTGCTTTGTGTAGCATAGTCATTTTTGCAATGTTGTTTCTACCAGTCCAAAAACATGGTATATGTCTCCATCTCTTTGTGTCACCTTTAATTTCTTTCCTCAGTGTGTCATGGTTTTCCTCACACATGTATTTTGTCTCTTTGGTAAGTTTACACTCAAGTATGTTATTCTTTTTGTAGCAATGGTAAATGAGAGTGTTTCCTTAATTTCTCTTTCGGATTTTTCATCATTAGTGCATAGTAATGCAAGCGATTTTTGTGCATTAACTTTGTATCCTGTCACTGTACCAAATTCATGGATTCGTTCTGGTAGTTGTCTGGTAGCGTCTTTAGAATTCTCTATGTATACTATCTAGTCATCTGAAAACAGTGACAGATTGACTTCTTCTCTTCCAACTTGGATGCTTTTAATTTCTTTTTCTTCTCTGAATGCTGTGGGTAAAACTTCCAAAAACTGCTTAAGTCATATTAGTAACAGTTCGCAAACTTGTCTTTTTCCTGATCTTAAAGGATGTTGGTTTCAGTATTTCATCTTTGAGAACAAAGTAGGCTGTGGGTCTGTCATATATGGCCTTTATTATGTTGAGGTACATTCACTCTATGTGTACTTTCTGGAGAGTGTTTTCCTAAACTCTTTTTGAATGTTTCCAGAAGATTTTTCTCCATTTATTGAGATAATCATAGGATTTTTCTCCTTCAATTTGTTAGTATGGTTTATCATCTGGATTGATTTGCATATATCGAAAAATCCTGCCTTCCTTGGATAAAGCCCACTTGATCATGGTGTATTATCCCTTTAATGTGCTGTTGGATTCTACTTTCTAGTATTTTCTTTGAGATTCTGACATTTAAGGTCATCAGTGATATTGGCCTGTAGTGTCCAATTTTAGGTGACAACTTGTCTGCTTTTGGTATCAGAGTGATTGTGGCCTCGTTTAATGATTTTGGGAGTGTCCCTCACTCTGTTATATTTTGGAAGAGTCTGAGAAGGATAGGTGTTAGCTCTTGTCAAAAGGTTGGATAGAAATCGCCTGTGAAGCCATCTGACCTTGGGCTTTTGCTTGTTGGAAAATTTTAATCACAAATTCAATTTCAGTGCTTATGATTAGTCTGTTTATAGCTTCTGTTTATCTTGGTTCAGTCTCAGAAGGTTGTGCTTTTCGAAGAATTTGTCCATTTCTTCCAGGTTGTCCATTTAATTGGCAAAAGATGTTTGTAGTAATCTCTCATGATCCTTTGTATTTCTGCAGGGTCAGTTGTTACTTCTCCTTTTTCATTTCTAATTCTGTTGATTTGGATCTTCTCCATTTCTTTTCTTAATAAATCTGGCTAATGGTGGATACATTATATGCATGCTCTTAAATATCTAGCTTTTAGGTTTACCGATCTTTGCTCTTGTTTTCTCCATTCTTTTTCATTTATTTCTGATCTGAACTTTCTTATTTCTTTTCTTCTGCTAATCCTTTTTTGTTTGTTTGGTGTTTGTCCATTTTTCTCTAATGGCTTTAGGTGTAAGGCTAGCTTGATTATATAGGGGATTTCTTGTTTCTTGATGGAGGATTTTATTGCTATCAACTTCCCTGTTAGAACTGCTTTTGCTGCATCCCATAGGTTGGGGTGGTCGTATTTTCATTGTCATTTTTTTCCAGGTATTTTGTGATTTCATCTTTGTTTTCTTCAGTGATTGCTTGATTATTTAACAGCGTTTTGTTTAGCTTCCATGTGTTTCTATTGTTTACAGTTCTTTTTTTCCTTTCATTGATATCTAGTTTCATGGCACTGTGGTGGGAAATTATACCTCATACTATTTCAGTTTTCTTAAATTGACTAAGGCTCTATGTGTGACCCAAGATATGACATATCCTGGAGAATGTTCCATGAGCACTTGAGAAGAAACTGTTTTCTGGTGTTTTGCAAAGGAAAGTCATATACATATCAGTTAAGTCCCTCTTGTTCAATGTGTCATTTAAAGCCCATGTTTCCTTGTTTATTTTCATTTTGGGTGATCAGTCCATTGGTGAAAGAGGGGTGTTAATGTTCCCTACTATTTTTGTGTTACTCTCAGTTTCCCCTTTTAGGGCTGTTAGGATATATCCTACGTATTGAAGTGCTACTACGTTGGCTTCATAAGGATTTGCATTTGCTGTGTCATCTTCTTTGTTGGATTCCTTCATCAGTATGTAGTGTTCTTCTTGGTTTCCTGCAATAGTCTTAATCTTAAAGTCTATTTCTTCTGATATGAGAATTGGCACTCCAGTTTTCCTTTGATTTCCATGTGCTTGGAATGTCTTTTTCCATCCCCTCACTTTCAGTTTGTATGTGTCCCTAGGTCTAAAGTGGGTCTCTCCTAGACAACATATTTAACGGTCTTGTTTTTGTATCCCTTCATCCACTCTATGTGTGTTGTTTGGAGCCTTGAATCCATGTACATTTAAGGTAATTATCCGTGTGTATGTTCCTGTTAGCATTTACTTAATTGTTTTTGGTTTGTTATTGGAGGTCTTTTATTTCCTTTGTGTTTCCTGCTTAGAGAAGTTCCTTTATCATTGGTGATATAGACGGTTTGGTGGTGCTGAATTCTCCTACCTTTGGTTTGTCTGTGAAGTTTTTACTTCCTCCGTCCAATCTGAATGAGATTCTTGCTGAGTACAGTCACATTGGTGGTAGGTTTTTTTCCTTTAATCACTTGAAATATGTCCTTCCAGTCCCTACTGTCTTGCAGAATTTCTGCTGAAAGATCAGCTGTTAACTTGATGGGGATTCCCAAATATGGAATTTCTTGCTTTTCCCTTGCTGCTTTTAATACCTTTTCTTTGTATTTCATTCTTGAGAGTTTGATGAATATGTGTCTTGGAGTGTTTCTCCTTGGATTTCTCCTGTTTGGGACTCTCTGAGCTTCCTGGACTTGATTAACTCTTTCCTTTCCCATATTAGAGAAGTTTTCACCTATAATCTTTCTGAATATTTTCTCAGTCCCTTTCTTTTTCTCTTCTTCTTCTGGGACCCGTCTGATTCCAATGTTGGTACATTTAATGTTGTTCCAGAGGTCTCTGAGACTGTCCTCAATCTTTTCATTCTTATTTCTTCATACTTCTCTGCAGTAGTGAGTTAAACTATGTTATCTTCCAGGTCACTTATCCGTTCTTCTGCCAGAGTGTTTCTGCTATTGATCACTTCTAGAGAATTTTTAATTTCATTTATTGTTTTCTTCATTATTGTTCGTTTGCCCTTCAGTTCTTCTAGGTCCTTGTGAAAAGTTTCTTGTATTTTCTCTATCCTATTTCCAAGATTTTGGATCATCTTTACTCTCATTATTCTGAAAAATTGTTCAGGTAGACTGCCTATTTCCTCTTCATTTGTTAGGTCTGGTGGGGTTAAAGTTGCTCCTTCATCTGCTGTGTGTTTTTCAGTCTCCTCTTTTTGCTTAATTCACTGCTTGGGGGCTCCTTTTCACAGGCTGCAGCTTCATAGTTATCTTTGTTTTAGGTGTCTGTCCCAGGTGGCTAAGTTTGTTCAGTGGGTTGTGTAGGCTTCTTGGTGGAGGGGAGTTGTGCCTGTGTTCTGGTGGATGAAGCTGGATCTTGTCTTTCTGCTGGGCAGTTCCACGTCTGGTGGTGTGTGGTTGGGTGTCTGTGGCCTTACTGCGATTTTAGGCATCCTCTGTGATAATGGATGGGGCTGTGTTCCTGTCTTACTCGTTGTTTGGCATACGGTTTCCAGCACTGTAGCTTGCTGGTCATTGAGTGAAGGTGGATCTTGGCGTTGAGATGGAAATCTCTGGGAGATTTTCTCCGTTTGATATTACATGGAGCTGTAAGGTCTCCTGTGGACCAGTGTCCTGAGGTTGGCTCTGCCACCTGAGAAGCGCAGCACTGACTCCTGGTTGGAGCACCAAGAGACTTTCATCCACATGGCTCAGAATAAAAGGGACCAAAAAGAGAAAGAAACAAAGACAGAGGATAAACGAAGACACAATTATGTCAAATAAAATAAATTAAAGTTATTAAAATAAAAAATAATTTTTAAGAAAATGTTTTAAACGTAAAAATAAGAAAACAGACGGACAGAACCCTAGCACAAATGGTTAAAGCTAAGCTTTCCAGACAAAATCACAAACAGAAGCATACACATAGACACTCAAAAAAAGAGAAAAAGTGGGAATAAGATATAGCTTTGCTCCCAAAGGCCACCACCTCAATTTTCGGATGATTCATTGTGTACTCAGGTAATCCACAGATGCAGGTTACTTCAGGTTGAAAGTAGGGATTTCACCCGCTCTTCCTGAGGCTGCTGAGACACATTTCCCTTTCTCGTCTTTGTTCGCACAGCTCCCGGGCTTCAGCTTTGGATTTGGATCCGCCTCTTTGTGTAGGTCGCTTGAGGGCCTCTGTTCTTTCCTCAGACAGGACAGGGTTAAAGGAGAAGCTCATTGGGGGCTGTGTCTCACTCAGGCCGGAGGAGTGAGGAGTACGGAATAGGAGTCAGCCTGTAGCGGTATAGCGCATCGTGACTTTGCAGCAGCCTGAGGCGCACCGTGCATCCTCCCAGGGAAGTTGTCCCTGCATCAAGGGACACTAGCAGAGGCGGGCTGCAGAAGCCCCCGGGAGGGGCACTGTGGATAGTGGCTTGTCTTTGCTCACAGGCTTCTTGGTGGCGGCAGCAGCAGCCTTAAGTCTCATGCCAGTCTCTGGGGTCCACGCTGATAGCCGCACCTCACGCCGATTTCTGCAGCTCCATTACGCGGCGCTCTTAATACCCTCTCCTCACGCACCAGGAAAGAAATTGGGAAGAAAAATTCTCTTGTCTCTTACGCAGTTGCAGGACTTTTCCAGGACTCCCTCTGAGCTAGACATGTTGCACTAGCACACTTCAGGCTATGTTCATGCCACCAGCCCCAGTCCTCACCGTGGGATCCGGCTGAAACCGCAGCCTCAGCCTCCAACCCCTGCCTTCCGCGGCAGGTGAACAGTGAAGCCTCTCAGGCTGGTGGGTTCTGGTCGGCATCGCTCCTCTGTGCGGGAATCTGTCCACTTTGCCTTCCGCACCTCAGTTGCTGGTCTCTCCTCCGTGGTTCCGAAGCTTCCCCGCTCCCTTGCACACACTGTCCACCTGCGAAGGGGCTTTCTAGTGTGTGGAAACCTTTCCTCCTTCACAGCTGCTTCCCACTGTTGCAAGTCCCATCCCTAGTCTCTTGTCTCCGTTATTTCATTCCTCTTATCCCCTACCCAGGTACGTGGGGAGTTTCTTGCCCTTTGGGAGGTGTGAGGTCTTCGGCCAGCGTTCTGTGGCTGTTCTATCGGAGCGGTTCTTCCTGCAGATTTATTTCTGATGAATCTGTGGGTTGGAAAGTGATCTCCGCATCTTACTCTTCCGTCATCTTCAAGTTCCTCCCCCGTTGTTGTTTTGATCTGCATTTCTCTAATGATTAGTGATGTTGAGCATTGTTTCATGGGTTTGTTGGCAAATAGTATATATGCTTTGGAGAAATATCTTTTTCGGTCTTCTGGCCTATTTTGGATTGGGTTGTTTGTTTTTCTGATGTTGAGTTGCATGAGCTCAATGGAGATTAATCCTTTGTCAGTTGCTTCGTTTACAAATATTTTCTCCCATTCTGAGGGTTGTCTTTTCATCCTGATTTTCATTTCCTTTGCTGTGCAAAAGCTTTTCAGTTTCACTAGGTCCCATTTGTTTCTTTCTGTTTTTATTTCCAGTTCTTTATGAGGGGGGGTCCCAAAACGTCTTTGTGTGTTTTATGTCACAGAGTGTTCTGCCTTTGTTTTCTTCTAAGAGTTTTAACCTGTCTGTCCTTACATTTAGGTCTGTAATCGATTTGCAGTTTATTTTTGTGTATGGAGTTAAGAAGTGTCGTAATTTCATTCTCTTACATGTAGCTGTACAGTTTCCCCAGAACCATTATTGAAGAGGCTATCTTTTTTCCATTGTATACTCTTGCCTCCTTTATCAAATAGAAAGGAGTGTGGGTTTATCCGTGGCTTACTGTCCTGTTTCATTGATGTACACTTCTGTTTGTGTGCCAGTAGCATACCATCTTTATTATTATAGATTTTTTTTATAGTCTGAAGTCAGGGAACCTGATTCCTCCAGCTCTGTTTTTCTTTCTCAAGATACCTTTGGCTCTTCAGGCTCTTTTGTGTTTCCACACAAATGGTGAAATATTTTGTTCTAGTTTTGTGACAAATGCCATTGGTAGTTCAATAGGGATTGCAATGAACTGTAGATTGCTTTGTGTAGCATAGTCATTTTTGCAATGTTGTTTCTACCAGTCCAAAAACATGGTATATGTCTCCATCTCTTTGTGTCACCTTTAATTTCTTTCCTCAGTGTGTCATGGTTTTCCTCACACATGTATTTTGTCTCTTTGGTAAGTTTACACTCAAGTATGTTATTCTTTTTGTAGCAATGGTAAATGAGAGTGTTTCCTTAATTTCTCTTTCGGATTTTTCATCATTAGTGCATAGTAATGCAAGAGATTTTTGTGCATTAACTTTGTATCCTGTCACTGTACCAAATTCATTGATTCGTTCTGGTAGTTGTCTGGTAGCGTCTTTAGAATTCTCTATGTATACTATCTAGTCATCTGAAAACAGTGACAGATTGACTTCTTCTCTTCCAACTTGGATGCTTTTAATTTCTTTTTCTTCTCTGAATGCTGTGGGTAAAACTTCCAAAAACTGCTTAAGTCATATTAGTAACAGTTCGCAAACTTGTCTTTTTCCTGATCTTAAAGGAAATGGTTTCAGTATTTCATCTTTGAGAACAAAGTAGGCTGTGGGTCTGTCATATATGGCCTTTATTATGTTGAGGTACATTCACTCTATGTGTACTTTCTGGAGAGTGTTTTCCTAAACTCTTTTTGAATGTTTCCAGAAGATTTTTCTCCATTTATTGAGATAATCATAGGATTTTTCTCCTTCAATTTTTTTAGTATGGTTTATCATCTGGATTGATTTGCACATATCGAAAAATCCTGCCTTCCTTGGATAAAGCCCACTTGATCATGGTGTATTATCCCTTTAATGTGCTGTTGGATTCTACTTTCTAGTATTTTCTTTGAGATTCTGACATTTAAGGTCATCAGTGATATTGGCCTGTAGTGTCCAATTTTAGGTGACAACTTGTCTGCTTTTGGTATCAGTGATTGTGGCCTCGTTTAATGATTTTGGGAGTGTCCCTCACTCTGTTATATTTTGGAAGAGTCTGAGAAGGATAGGTGTTAGCTCTTGTCAAAAGGTTGGATAGAAATCGCCTGTGAAGCCATCTGACCTTGGGCTTTTGCTTGTTGGAAAATTTTAATCACAAATTCAATTTCAGTGCTTATGATTAGTCTGTTTATAGCTTCTGTTTATCTTGGTTCAGTCTCAGAAGGTTGTGCTTTTCGAAGAATTTGTCCATTTCTTCCAGGTTGTCCATTTAATTGGCAAAAGATGTTTGTAGTAATCTCTCATGATCCTTTGTATTTCTGCAGGGTCAGTTGTTACTTCTCCTTTTTCATTTCTAATTCTGTTGATTTGGATCTTCTCCATTTCTTTTCTTAATAAATCTGGCTAATGGTGGATACATTATATGCATGCTCTTAAATATCTAGCTTTTAGGTTTACCGATCTTTGCTCTTGTTTTCTCCATTCTTTTTCATTTATTTCTGATCTGAACTTTCTTATTTCTTTTCTTCTGCTAATCCTTTTTTGTTTGTTTGGTGTTTGTCCATTTTTCTCTAATGGCTTTAGGTGTAAGGCTAGCTTGATTATATAGGGGATTTCTTGTTTCTTGATGGAGGATTTTATTGCTATCAACTTCCCTGTTAGAACTGCTTTTGCTGCATCCCATAGGTTGGGGTGGTCGTATTTTCATTGTCATTTTTTTCCAGGTATTTTGTGATTTCATCTTTGTTTTCTTCAGTGATTGCTTGATTATTTAACAGCGTTTTGTTTAGCTTCCATGTGTTTCTATTGTTTACAGTTCTTTTTTTCCTTTCATTGATATCTAGTTTCATGGCACTGTGGTGGGAAATTATACCTCATACTATTTCAGTTTTCTTAAATTGACTAAGGCTCTATGTGTGACCCAAGATATGACATATCCTGGAGAATGTTCCATGAGCACTTGAGACGAAACTGTTTTCTGGTGTTTTGCAAAGGAAAGTCATATACATATCAGTTAAGTCCCTCTTGTTCAATGTGTCATTTAAAGCCCATGTTTCCTTGTTTATTTTCATTTTGGGTGATCAGTCCATTGGTGAAAGAGGGGTGTTAATGTTCCCTACTATTTTTGTGTTACTCTCAGTTTCCCCTTTTAGGGCTGTTAGGATATATCCTATGTATTGAAGTGCTACTACGTTGGCTTCATAAGGATTTGCATTTGCTGTGTCATCTTCTTTGTTGGATTCCTTCATCAGTATGTAGTGTTCTTCTTGGTTTCCTGCAATAGTCTTAATCTTAAAGTCTATTTCTTCTGATATGAGAATTGGCACTCCAGTTTTCCTTTGATTTCCATGTGCTTGGAATGTCTTTTTCCATCCCCTCACTTTCAGTTTGTATGTGTCCCTAGGTCTAAAGTGGGTCTCTCCTAGACAACATATTTAACGGTCTTGTTTTTGTATCCCTTCATCCACTCTATGTGTGTTGTTTGGAGCCTTGAATCCATGTACATTTAAGGTAATTATCCGTGTGTATGTTCCTGTTAGCATTTACTTAATTGTTTTTGGTTTGTTATTGGAGGTCTTTTATTTCCTTTGTGTTTCCTGCTTAGAGAAGTTCCTTTATCATTGGTGATATAGACGGTTTGGTGGTGCTGAATTCTCCTACCTTTGGTTTGTCTGTGAAGTTTTTACTTCCTCCGTCCAATCTGAATGAGATTCTTGCTGAGTACAGTCACATTGGTGGTAGGTTTTTTTCCTTTAATCACTTGAAATATGTCCTTCCAGTCCCTACTGTCTTGCAGAATTTCTGCTGAAAGATCAGCTGTTAACTTGATGGGGATTCCCAAATATGGAATTTCTTGCTTTTCCCTTGCTGCTTTTAATACCTTTTCTTTGTATTTCATTCTTGAGAGTTTGATGAATATGTGTCTTGGAGTGTTTCTCCTTGGATTTCTCCTGTTTGGGACTCTCTGAGCTTCCTGGACTTGATTAACTCTTTCCTTTCCCATATTAGAGAAGTTTTCACCTATAATCTTTCTGAATATTTTCTCAGTCCCTTTCTTTTTCTCTTCTTCTTCTGGGACCCGTCTGATTCCAATGTTGGTACATTTAATGTTGTTCCAGAGGTCTCTGAGACTGTCCTCAATCTTTTCATTCTTATTTCTTCATACTGCTCTGCAGTAGTGAGTTAAACTATGTTATCTTCCAGGTCACTTATCCGTTCTTCTGCCAGAGTGTTTCTGCTATTGATCACTTCTAGAGAATTTTTAATTTCATTTATTGTTTTCTTCATTATTGTTCGTTTGCCCTTCAGTTCTTCTAGGTCCTTGTGAAAAGTTTCTTGTATTTTCTCTATCCTATTTCCAAGATTTTGGATCATCTTTACTCTCATTATTCTGAAAAATTGTTCAGGTAGACTGCCTATTTCCTCTTCATTTGTTAGGTCTGGTGGGGTTTAAGTTGCTCCTTCATCTGCTGTGTGTTTTTCAGTCTCCTCTTTTTGCTTAATTCACTGCTTGGGGGCTCCTTTTCACAGGCTGCAGCTTCATAGTTATCTTTGTTTTAGGTGTCTGTCCCAGGTGGCTAAGTTTGTTCAGTGGGTTGTGTAGGCTTCTTGGTGGAGGGGAGTTGTGCCTGTGTTCTGGTGGATGAAGCTGGATCTTGTCTTTCTGCTGGGCAGTTCCACGTCTGGTGGTGTGTGGTTGGGTGTCTGTGGCCTTACTGCGATTTTAGGCATCCTCTGTGATAATGGATGGGGCTGTGTTCCTGTCTTACTCGTTGTTTGGCATACGGTTTCCAGCACTGTAGCTTGCTGGTCATTGAGTGAAGGTGGATCTTGGCGTTGAGATGGACATCTCTGGGAGATTTTCTCCGTTTGATATTACATGGAGCTGTAAGGTCTCCTGTGGACCAGTGTCCTGAGGTTGGCTCTGCCACCTGAGAAGCGCAGCACTGACTCCTGGTTGGAGCACCAAGAGACTTTCATCCACATGGCTCAGAATAAAAGGGACCAAAAAGAGAAAGAAACAAAGACAGAGGATAAACGAAGACACAATTATGTCAAATAAAATAAATTAAAGTTATTAAAATAAAAAATAATTTTTAAGAAAATGTTTTAAACGTAAAAATAAGAAAACAGACGGACAGAACCCTAGCACAAATGGTTAAAGCTAAGCTTTCCAGACAAAATCACAAACAGAAGCATACACATAGACACTCAAAAAAAGAGAAAAAGTGGGAATAAGATATAGCTTTGCTCCCAAAGGCCACCACCTCAATTTTCGGATGATTCATTGTGTACTCAGGTAATCCACAGATGCAGGTTACTTCAGGTTGAAAGTAGGGATTTCACCCGCTCTTCCTGAGGCTGCTGAGACACATTTCCCTTTCTCGTCTTTGTTCGCACAGCTCCCGGGCTTCAGCTTTGGATTTGGATCCGCCTCTTTGTGTAGGTCGCTTGAGGGCCTCTGTTCTTTCCTCAGACAGGACAGGGTTAAAGGAGAAGCTCATTGGGGGCTGTGTCTCACTCAGGCCGGAGGAGTGAGGAGTACGGAATAGGAGTCAGCCTGTAGCGGTATAGCGCATCGTGACTTTGCAGCAGCCTGAGGCGCACCGTGCATCCTCCCAGGGAAGTTGTCCCTGCATCAAGGGACACTAGCAGAGGCGGGCTGCAGAAGCCCCCGGGAGGGGCACTGTGGATAGTGGCTTGTCTTTGCTCACAGGCTTCTTGGTGGCGGCAGCAGCAGCCTTAAGTCTCATGCCAGTCTCTGGGGTCCACGCTGATAGCCGCACCTCACGCCGATTTCTGCAGCTCCATTACGCGGCGCTCTTAATACCCTCTCCTCACGCACCAGGAAAGAAATTGGGAAGAAAAATTCTCTTGTCTCTTACGCAGTTGCAGGACTTTTCCAGGACTCCCTCTGAGCTAGACATGTTGCACTAGCACACTTCAGGCTATGTTCATGCCACCAGCCCCAGTCCTCACCGTGGGATCCGGCTGAAACCGCAGCCTCAGCCTCCAACCCCTGCCTTCCGCGGCAGGTGAACAGTGAAGCCTCTCAGGCTGGTGGGTTCTGGTCGGCATCGCTCCTCTGTGCGGGAATCTGTCCACTTTGCCTTCCGCACCTCAGTTGCTGGTCTCTCCTCCGTGGTTCCGAAGCTTCCCCGCTCCCTTGCACACACTGTCCACCTGCGAAGGGGCTTTCTAGTGTGTGGAAACCTTTCCTCCTTCACAGCTGCTTCCCACTGTTGCAAGTCCCATCCCTAGTCTCTTGTCTCCGTTATTTCATTCCTCTTATCCCCTACCCAGGTACGTGGGGAGTTTCTTGCCCTTTGGGAGGTGTGAGGTCTTCGGCCAGCGTTCTGTGGCTGTTCTATCGGAGCGGTTCTTCCTGCAGATTTATTTCTGATGAATCTGTGGGTTGGAAAGTGATCTCCGCATCTTACTCTTCCGTCATCTTCAAGTTCCTCCCCCGTTGTTGTTTTGATCTGCATTTCTCTAATGATTAGTGATGTTGAGCATTGTTTCATGGGTTTGTTGGCAAATAGTATATATGCTTTGGAGAAATATCTTTTTCGGTCTTCTGGCCTATTTTGGATTGGGTTGTTTGTTTTTCTGATGTTGAGTTGCATGAGCTCAATGGAGATTAATCCTTTGTCAGTTGCTTCGTTTACAAATATTTTCTCCCATTCTGAGGGTTGTCTTTTCATCCTGATTTTCATTTCCTTTGCTGTGCAAAAGCTTTTCAGTTTCACTAGGTCCCATTTGTTTCTTTCTGTTTTTATTTCCAGTTCTTTATGAGGGGGGGTCCCAAAACGTCTTTGTGTGTTTTATGTCACAGAGTGTTCTGCCTTTGTTTTCTTCTAAGAGTTTTAACCTGTCTGTCCTTACATTTAGGTCTGTAATCGATTTGCAGTTTATTTTTGTGTATGGAGTTAAGAAGTGTCGTAATTTCATTCTCTTACATGTAGCTGTACAGTTTCCCCAGAACCATTATTGAAGAGGCTATCTTTTTTCCATTGTATACTCTTGCCTCCTTTATCAAATAGAAAGGAGTGTGGGTTTATCCGTGGCTTACTGTCCTGTTTCATTGATGTACACTTCTGTTTGTGTGCCAGTAGCATACCATCTTTATTATTATAGATTTTTTTTATAGTCTGAAGTCAGGGAACCTGATTCCTCCAGCTCTGTTTTTCTTTCTCAAGATACCTTTGGCTCTTCAGGCTCTTTTGTGTTTCCACACAAATGGTGAAATATTTTGTTCTAGTTTTGTGACAAATGCCATTGGTAGTTCAATAGGGATTGCAATGAACTGTAGATTGCTTTGTGTAGCATAGTCATTTTTGCAATGTTGTTTCTACCAGTCCAAAAACATGGTATATGTCTCCATCTCTTTGTGTCACCTTTAATTTCTTTCCTCAGTGTGTCATGGTTTTCCTCACACATGTATTTTGTCTCTTTGGTAAGTTTACACTCAAGTATGTTATTCTTTTTGTAGCAATGGTAAATGAGAGTGTTTCCTTAATTTCTCTTTCGGATTTTTCATCATTAGTGCATAGTAATGCAAGAGATTTTTGTGCATTAACTTTGTATCCTGTCACTGTACCAAATTCATTGATTCGTTCTGGTAGTTGTCTGGTAGCGTCTTTAGAATTCTCTATGTATACTATCTAGTCATCTGAAAACAGTGACAGATTGACTTCTTCTCTTCCAACTTGGATGCTTTTAATTTCTTTTTCTTCTCTGAATGCTGTGGGTAAAACTTCCAAAAACTGCTTAAGTCATATTAGTAACAGTTCGCAAACTTGTCTTTTTCCTGATCTTAAAGGAAATGGTTTCAGTATTTCATCTTTGAGAACAAAGTAGGCTGTGGGTCTGTCATATATGGCCTTTATTATGTTGAGGTACATTCACTCTATGTGTACTTTCTGGAGAGTGTTTTCCTAAACTCTTTTTGAATGTTTCCAGAAGATTTTTCTCCATTTATTGAGATAATCATAGGATTTTTCTCCTTCAATTTTTTTAGTATGGTTTATCATCTGGATTGATTTGCACATATCGAAAAATCCTGCCTTCCTTGGATAAAGCCCACTTGATCATGGTGTATTATCCCTTTAATGTGCTGTTGGATTCTACTTTCTAGTATTTTCTTTGAGATTCTGACATTTAAGGTCATCAGTGATATTGGCCTGTAGTGTCCAATTTTAGGTGACAACTTGTCTGCTTTTGGTATCAGTGATTGTGGCCTCGTTTAATGATTTTGGGAGTGTCCCTCACTCTGTTATATTTTGGAAGAGTCTGAGAAGGATAGGTGTTAGCTCTTGTCAAAAGGTTGGATAGAAATCGCCTGTGAAGCCATCTGACCTTGGGCTTTTGCTTGTTGGAAAATTTTAATCACAAATTCAATTTCAGTGCTTATGATTAGTCTGTTTATAGCTTCTGTTTATCTTGGTTCAGTCTCAGAAGGTTGTGCTTTTCGAAGAATTTGTCCATTTCTTCCAGGTTGTCCATTTAATTGGCAAAAGATGTTTGTAGTAATCTCTCATGATCCTTTGTATTTCTGCAGGGTCAGTTGTTACTTCTCCTTTTTCATTTCTAATTCTGTTGATTTGGATCTTCTCCATTTCTTTTCTTAATAAATCTGGCTAATGGTGGATACATTATATGCATGCTCTTAAATATCTAGCTTTTAGGTTTACCGATCTTTGCTCTTGTTTTCTCCATTCTTTTTCATTTATTTCTGATCTGAACTTTCTTATTTCTTTTCTTCTGCTAATCCTTTTTTGTTTGTTTGGTGTTTGTCCATTTTTCTCTAATGGCTTTAGGTGTAAGGCTAGCTTGATTATATAGGGGATTTCTTGTTTCTTGATGGAGGATTTTATTGCTATCAACTTCCCTGTTAGAACTGCTTTTGCTGCATCCCATAGGTTGGGGTGGTCGTATTTTCATTGTCATTTTTTTCCAGGTATTTTGTGATTTCATCTTTGTTTTCTTCAGTGATTGCTTGATTATTTAACAGCGTTTTGTTTAGCTTCCATGTGTTTCTATTGTTTACAGTTCTTTTTTTCCTTTCATTGATATCTAGTTTCATGGCACTGTGGTGGGAAATTATACCTCATACTATTTCAGTTTTCTTAAATTGACTAAGGCTCTATGTGTGACCCAAGATATGACATATCCTGGAGAATGTTCCATGAGCACTTGAGACGAAACTGTTTTCTGGTGTTTTGCAAAGGAAAGTCATATACATATCAGTTAAGTCCCTCTTGTTCAATGTGTCATTTAAAGCCCATGTTTCCTTGTTTATTTTCATTTTGGGTGATCAGTCCATTGGTGAAAGAGGGGTGTTAATGTTCCCTACTATTTTTGTGTTACTCTCAGTTTCCCCTTTTAGGGCTGTTAGGATATATCCTATGTATTGAAGTGCTACTACGTTGGCTTCATAAGGATTTGCATTTGCTGTGTCATCTTCTTTGTTGGATTCCTTCATCAGTATGTAGTGTTCTTCTTGGTTTCCTGCAATAGTCTTAATCTTAAAGTCTATTTCTTCTGATATGAGAATTGGCACTCCAGTTTTCCTTTGATTTCCATGTGCTTGGAATGTCTTTTTCCATCCCCTCACTTTCAGTTTGTATGTGTCCCTAGGTCTAAAGTGGGTCTCTCCTAGACAACATATTTAACGGTCTTGTTTTTGTATCCCTTCATCCACTCTATGTGTGTTGTTTGGAGCCTTGAATCCATGTACATTTAAGGTAATTATCCGTGTGTATGTTCCTGTTAGCATTTACTTAATTGTTTTTGGTTTGTTATTGGAGGTCTTTTATTTCCTTTGTGTTTCCTGCTTAGAGAAGTTCCTTTATCATTGGTGATATAGACGGTTTGGTGGTGCTGAATTCTCCTACCTTTGGTTTGTCTGTGAAGTTTTTACTTCCTCCGTCCAATCTGAATGAGATTCTTGCTGAGTACAGTCACATTGGTGGTAGGTTTTTTTCCTTTAATCACTTGAAATATGTCCTTCCAGTCCCTACTGTCTTGCAGAATTTCTGCTGAAAGATCAGCTGTTAACTTGATGGGGATTCCCAAATATGGAATTTCTTGCTTTTCCCTTGCTGCTTTTAATACCTTTTCTTTGTATTTCATTCTTGAGAGTTTGATGAATATGTGTCTTGGAGTGTTTCTCCTTGGATTTCTCCTGTTTGGGACTCTCTGAGCTTCCTGGACTTGATTAACTCTTTCCTTTCCCATATTAGAGAAGTTTTCACCTATAATCTTTCTGAATATTTTCTCAGTCCCTTTCTTTTTCTCTTCTTCTTCTGGGACCCGTCTGATTCCAATGTTGGTACATTTAATGTTGTTCCAGAGGTCTCTGAGACTGTCCTCAATCTTTTCATTCTTATTTCTTCATACTGCTCTGCAGTAGTGAGTTAAACTATGTTATCTTCCAGGTCACTTATCCGTTCTTCTGCCAGAGTGTTTCTGCTATTGATCACTTCTAGAGAATTTTTAATTTCATTTATTGTTTTCTTCATTATTGTTCGTTTGCCCTTCAGTTCTTCTAGGTCCTTGTGAAAAGTTTCTTGTATTTTCTCTATCCTATTTCCAAGATTTTGGATCATCTTTACTCTCATTATTCTGAAAAATTGTTCAGGTAGACTGCCTATTTCCTCTTCATTTGTTAGGTCTGGTGGGGTTTAAGTTGCTCCTTCATCTGCTGTGTGTTTTTCAGTCTCCTCTTTTTGCTTAATTCACTGCTTGGGGGCTCCTTTTCACAGGCTGCAGCTTCATAGTTATCTTTGTTTTAGGTGTCTGTCCCAGGTGGCTAAGTTTGTTCAGTGGGTTGTGTAGGCTTCTTGGTGGAGGGGAGTTGTGCCTGTGTTCTGGTGGATGAAGCTGGATCTTGTCTTTCTGCTGGGCAGTTCCACGTCTGGTGGTGTGTGGTTGGGTGTCTGTGGCCTTACTGCGATTTTAGGCATCCTCTCTGATAATGGATGGGGCTGTGTTCCTGTCTTACTCGTTGTTTGGCATACGGTTTCCAGCACTGTAGCTTGCTGGTCATTGAGTGAAGGTGGATCTTGGCGTTGAGATGGACATCTCTGGGAGATTTTCTCCGTTTGATATTACATGGAGCTGTAAGGTCTCCTGTGGACCAGTGTCCTGAGGTTGGCTCTGCCACCTGAGAAGCGCAGCACTGACTCCTGGTTGGAGCACCAAGAGACTTTCATCCACATGGCTCAGAATAAAAGGGACCAAAAAGAGAAAGAAGCAAAGACAGAGGATAAACGAAGACACAGTTATGTCAAATAAAATAAAATAAAGTTATTAAAATAAAAAATAATTTTTAAGAAAATGTTTTAAACGTAAAAATAAGAAAACAGACGGACAGAACCCTAGCACAAATGGTTAAAGCTAAGCTTTCCAGACAAAATCACAAACAGAAGCATACACATAGACACTCAAAAAAAGAGAAAAAGTGGGAATAAAATATAGCTTTGCTCCCAAAGGCCACCACCTCAATTTTCGGATGATTCATTGTGTACTCAGGTAATCCACAGATGCAGGTTACTTCAGGTTGAAAGTAGGGATTTCACCCGCTCTTCCTGAGGCTGCTGAGACACATTTCCCTTTCTCTTCTTTGTTCGCACAGCTCCCGGGCTTCAGCTTTGGATTTGGATCCGCCTCTTTGTGTAGGTCGCTTGAGGGCCTCTGTTCTTTCTTCAGACAGGACAGGGTTAAAGGAGAAGCTCATTGGGGGCTGTGTCTCACTCAGGCCGGAGGAGTGAGGAGTACGGAATAGGAGTCAGCCTGTAGCGGTATAGCGCATCGTGACTTTGCAGCAGCCTGAGGCGCACCGTGCATCCTCCCAGGGATGTTGTCCCTGCATCAAGGGACACTAGCAGAGGCGGGCTGCAGAAGCCCCCGGGAGGGGCACTGTGGATAGTGGCTTGTCTTTGCTCACAGGCTTCTTGGTGGCGGCAGCAGCAGCCTTACGTCTCATGCCAGTCTCTGGGGTCCACGCTGATAGCCGCACCTCACGCCGATTTCTGCAGCTCCATTACGCGGCGCTCTTAATACCCTCTCCTCACGCACCAGGAAAGAAATTGGGAAGAAAAATTCTCTTGTCTCTTACGCAGTTGCAGGACTTTTCCAGGACTCCCTCTGAGCTAGACATGTTGCACTAGCACACTTCAGGCTATGTTCATGCCACCAGCCCCAGTCCTCACCGTGGGATCCGGCTGAAACCGCAGCCTCAGCCTCCAACCCCTGCCTTCCGCGGCAGGTGAACAGTGAAGCCTCTCAGGCTGGTGAGTTCTGGTCGGCATCGCTCCTCTGTGCGGGAATCTGTCCACTTTGCCTTCCGCACCTCAGTTGCTGGGCTCTCCTCCGTGGTTCCGAAGCTTCCCCGCTCCCTTGCACACACTGTCCACCTGCGAAGGGGCTTTCTAGTGTGTGGAAACCTTTCCTCCTTCACAGCTGCTTCCCACTGTTGCAAGTCCCATCCCTAGTCTCTTGTCTCCGTTATTTCATTCCTCTTATCCCCTACCCAGGTACGTGGGGAGTTTCTTGCCCTTTGGGAGGTGTGAGGTCTTCGGCCAGCGTTCTGTGGCTGTTCTATCGGAGCGGTTCTTCCTGCAGATTTATTTCTGATGAATCTGTGGGTTGGAAAGTGATCTCCGCATCTTATTCTTCCGTCATCTTCAAGTTCCTCCCCCGTTGTTGTTTTGATCTGCATTTCTCTAATGATTAGTGATGTTGAGCATTGTTTCATGGGTTTGTTGGCAAATAGTATATATGCTTTGGAGAAATATCTTTTTCGGTCTTCTGGCCTATTTTGGATTGGGTTGTTTGTTTTTCTGATGTTGAGTTGCATGAGCTCAATGGAGATTAATCCTTTGTCAGTTGCTTCGTTTACAAATATTTTCTCCCATTCTGAGGGTTGTCTTTTCATCCTGATTTTCATTTCCTTTGCTGTGCAAAAGCTTTTCAGTTTCACTAGGTCCCATTTGTTTCTTTCTGTTTTTATTTCCAGTTCTTTATGAGGGGGGGGGTCCCAAAACGTCTTTGTGTGTTTTATGTCACAGAGTGTTCTGCCTTTGTTTTCTTCTAAGAGTTTTAACCTGTCTGTCCTTACATTTAGGTCTGTAATCGATTTGCAGTTTATTTTTGTGTATGGAGTTAAGAAGTGTCGTAATT
The DNA here is from genome assembly GCF_965194825.1 of Balaenoptera physalus. Lineage (NCBI taxonomy): Eukaryota > Metazoa > Chordata > Mammalia > Artiodactyla > Balaenopteridae > Balaenoptera > Balaenoptera physalus. The sequence continues at coordinate 25,329,860 of NC_138904.1, forward strand.
TCATTCTCTTACATGTAGCTGTGCAGTTTCCCCAGAACCATTATTGAAGAGGCTATCTTTTTTCCATTGTATACTCTTGCCTCCTTTATCAAATAGAAAGGAGTGTGGGTTTATCCGTGGCTTACTGTCCTGTTTCATTGATGTACACTTCTGTTTGTGTGCCAGTAGCATACCATCTTTATTATTATAGATTTTTTTTATAGTCTGAAGTCAGGGAACCTGATTCCTCCAGCTCTGTTTTTCTTTCTCAAGATACCTTTGGCTCTTCAGGCTCTTTTGTGTTTCCACACAAATGGTGAAATATTTTGTTCTAGTTTTGTGACAAATGCCATTGGTAGTTCAATAGGGATTGCAATGAACTGTAGATTGCTTTGTGTAGCATAGTCATTTTTGCAATGTTGTTTCTACCAGTCCAAAAACATGGTATATGTCTCCATCTCTTTGTGTCACCTTTAATTTCTTTCCTCAGTGTGTCATGGTTTTCCTCACACATGTATTTTGTCTCTTTGGTAAGTTTACACTCAAGTATGTTATTCTTTTTGTAGCAATGGTAAATGAGAGTGTTTCCTTAATTTCTCTTTCGGATTTTTCATCATTAGTGCATAGTAATGCAAGAGATTTTTGTGCATTAACTTTGTATCCTGTCACTGTACCAAATTCATTGATTCGTTCTGGTAGTTGTCTGGTAGCGTCTTTAGAATTCTCTATGTATACTATCTAGTCATCTGAAAACAGTGACAGATTGACTTCTTCTCTTCCAACTTGGATGCTTTTAATTTCTTTTTCTTCTCTGAATGCTGTGGGTAAAACTTCCAAAACCTGCTTAAGTCATATTAGTAACAGTTCGCAAACTTGTCTTTTTCCTGATCTTAAAGGAAATGGTTTCAGTATTTCATCTTTGAGAACAAAGTAGGCTGTGGGTCTGTCATATATGGCCTTTATTATGTTGAGGTACATTCACTCTATGTGTACTTTCTGGAGAGTGTTTTCCTAAACTCTTTTTGAATGTTTCCAGAAGATTTTTCTCCATTTATTGAGATAATCATAGGATTTTTCTCCTTCAATTTGTTAGTATGGTTTATCATCTGGATTGATTTGCATATATCGAAAAATCCTGCCTTCCTTGGATAAAGCCCACTTGATCATGGTGTATTATCCCTTTAATGTGCTGTTGGATTCTACTTTCTAGTATTTTCTTTGAGATTCTGACATTTAAGGTCATCAGTGATATTGGCCTGTAGTGTCCAATTTTAGGTGACAACTTGTCTGCTTTTGGTATCAGAGTGATTGTGGCCTCGTTTAATGATTTTGGGAGTGTCCCTCACTCTGTTATATTTTGGAAGAGTCTGAGAAGGATAGGTGTTAGCTCTTGTCAAAAGGTTGGATAGAAATCGCCTGTGAAGCCATCTGACCTTGGGCTTTTGCTTGTTGGAAAATTTTAATCACAAATTCAATTTCAGTGCTTATGATTAGTCTGTTTATAGCTTCTGTTTATCTTGGTTCAGTCTCAGAAGGTTGTGCTTTTCGAAGAATTTGTCCATTTCTTCCAGGTTGTCCATTTAATTGGCAAAAGATGTTTGTAGTAATCTCTCATGATCCTTTGTATTTCTGCAGGGTCAGTTGTTACTTCTCCTTTTTCATTTCTAATTCTGTTGATTTGGATCTTCTCCATTTCTTTTCTTAATAAATCTGGCTAATGGTGGATACATTATATGCATGCTCTTAAATATCTAGCTTTTAGGTTTACCGATCTTTGCTCTTGTTTTCTCCATTCTTTTTCATTTATTTCTGATCTGAACTTTCTTATTTCTTTTCTTCTGCTAATCCTTTTTTGTTTGTTTGGTGTTTGTCCATTTTTCTCTAATGGCTTTAGGTGTAAGGCTAGCTTGATTATATAGGGGATTTCTTGTTTCTTGATGGAGGATTTTATTGCTATCAACTTCCCTGTTAGAACTGCTTTTGCTGCATCCCATAGGTTGGGGTGGTCGTATTTTCATTGTCATTTTTTTCCAGGTATTTTGTGATTTCATCTTTGTTTTCTTCAGTGATTGCTTGATTATTTAACAGCGTTTTGTTTAGCTTCCATGTGTTTCTATTGTTTACAGTTCTTTTTTTCCTTTCATTGATATCTAGTTTCATGGCACTGTGGTGGGAAATTATACCTCATACTATTTCAGTTTTCTTAAATTGACTAAGGCTCTATGTGTGACCCAAGATATGACATATCCTGGAGAATGTTCCATGAGCACTTGAGAAGAAACTGTTTTCTGGTGTTTTGCAAAGGAAAGTCATATACATATCAGTTAAGTCCCTCTTGTTCAATGTGTCATTTAAAGCCCATGTTTCCTTGTTTATTTTCATTTTGGGTGATCAGTCCATTGGTGAAAGAGGGGTGTTAATGTTCCCTACTATTTTTGTGTTACTCTCAGTTTCCCCTTTTAGGGCTGTTAGGATATATCCTACGTATTGAAGTGCTACTACGTTGGCTTCATAAGGATTTGCATTTGCTGTGTCATCTTCTTTGTTGGATTCCTTCATCAGTATGTAGTGTTCTTCTTGGTTTCCTGCAATAGTCTTAATCTTAAAGTCTATTTCTTCTGATATGAGAATTGGCACTCCAGTTTTCCTTTGATTTCCATGTGCTTGGAATGTCTTTTTCCATCCCCTCACTTTCAGTTTGTATGTGTCCCTAGGTCTAAAGTGGGTCTCTCCTAGACAACATATTTAACGGTCTTGTTTTTGTATCCCTTCATCCACTCTATGTGTGTTGTTTGGAGCCTTGAATCCATGTACATTTAAGGTAATTATCCGTGTGTATGTTCCTGTTAGCATTTACTTAATTGTTTTTGGTTTGTTATTGGAGGTCTTTTATTTCCTTTGTGTTTCCTGCTTAGAGAAGTTCCTTTATCATTGGTGATATAGACGGTTTGGTGGTGCTGAATTCTCCTACCTTTGGTTTGTCTGTGAAGTTTTTACTTCCTCCGTCCAATCTGAATGAGATTCTTGCTGAGTACAGTCACATTGGTGGTAGGTTTTTTTCCTTTAATCACTTGAAATATGTCCTTCCAGTCCCTACTGTCTTGCAGAATTTCTGCTGAAAGATCAGCTGTTAACTTGATGGGGATTCCCAAATATGGAATTTCTTGCTTTTCCCTTGCTGCTTTTAATACCTTTTCTTTGTATTTCATTCTTGAGAGTTTGATGAATATGTGTCTTGGAGTGTTTCTCCTTGGATTTCTCCTGTTTGGGACTCTCTGAGCTTCCTGGACTTGATTAACTCTTTCCTTTCCCATATTAGAGAAGTTTTCACCTATAATCTTTCTGAATATTTTCTCAGTCCCTTTCTTTTTCTCTTCTTCTTCTGGGACCCGTCTGATTCCAATGTTGGTACATTTAATGTTGTTCCAGAGGTCTCTGAGACTGTCCTCAATCTTTTCATTCTTATTTCTTCATACTGCTCTGCAGTAGTGAGTTAAACTATGTTATCTTCCAGGTCACTTATCCGTTCTTCTGCCAGAGTGTTTCTGCTATTGATCACTTCTAGAGAATTTTTAATTTCATTTATTGTTTTCTTCATTATTGTTCGTTTGCCCTTCAGTTCTTCTAGGTCCTTGTGAAAAGTTTCTTGTATTTTCTCTATCCTATTTCCAAGATTTTGGATCATCTTTACTCTCATTATTCTGAAAAATTGTTCAGGTAGACTGCCTATTTCCTCTTCATTTGTTAGGTCTGGTGTGGTTTAAGTTGCTCCTTCATCTGCTGTGTGTTTTTCAGTCTCCTCTTTTTGCTTAATTCACTGCTTGGGGGCTCCTTTTCACAGGCTGCAGCTTCATAGTTATCTTTGTTTTAGGTGTCTGTCCCAGGTGGCTAAGTTTGTTCAGTGGGTTGTGTAGGCTTCTTGGTGGAGGGGAGTTGTGCCTGTGTTCTGGTGGATGAAGCTGGATCTTGTCTTTCTGCTGGGCAGTTCCACGTCTGGTGGTGTGTGGTTGGGTGTCTGTGGCCTTACTGCGATTTTAGGCATCCTCTCTGATAATGGATGGGGCTGTGTTCCTGTCTTACTCGTTGTTTGGCATACGGTTTCCAGCACTGTAGCTTGCTGGTCATTGAGTGAAGGTGGATCTTGGCGTTGAGATGGACATCTCTGGGAGATTTTCTCCGTTTGATATTACATGGAGCTGTAAGGTCTCCTGTGGACCAGTGTCCTGAGGTTGGCTCTGCCACCTGAGAAGCGCAGCACTGACTCCTGGTTGGAGCACCAAGAGACTTTCATCCACATGGCTCAGAATAAAAGGGACCAAAAAGAGAAAGAAGCAAAGACAGAGGATAAACGAAGACACAGTTATGTCAAATAAAATAAAATAAAGTTATTAAAATAAAAAATAATTTTTAAGAAAATGTTTTAAACGTAAAAATAAGAAAACAGACGGACAGAACCCTAGCACAAATGGTTAAAGCTAAGCTTTCCAGACAAAATCACAAACAGAAGCATACACATAGACACTCAAAAAAAGAGAAAAAGTGGGAATAAAATATAGCTTTGCTCCCAAAGGCCACCACCTCAATTTTCGGATGATTCATTGTGTACTCAGGTAATCCACAGATGCAGGTTACTTCAGGTTGAAAGTAGGGATTTCACCCGCTCTTCCTGAGGCTGCTGAGACACATTTCCCTTTCTCGTCTTTGTTCGCACAGCTCCCGGGCTTCAGCTTTGGATTTGGATCCGCCTCTTTGTGTAGGTCGCTTGAGGGCCTCTGTTCTTTCCTCAGACAGGACAGGGTTAAAGGAGAAGCTCATTGGGGGCTGTGTCTCACTCAGGCCGGAGGAGTGAGGAGTACGGAATAGGAGTCAGCCTGTAGCGGTATAGCGCATCGTGACTTTGCAGCAGCCTGAGGCGCACCGTGCATCCTCCCAGGGATGTTGTCCCTGCATCAAGGGACACTAGCAGAGGCGGGCTGCAGAAGCCCCCGGGAGGGGCACTGTGGATAGTGGCTTGTCTTTGCTCACAGGCTTCTTGGTGGCGGCAGCAGCAGCCTTACGTCTCATGCCAGTCTCTGGGGTCCACGCTGATAGCCGCACCTCACGCCGATTTCTGCAGCTCCATTACGCGGCGCTCTTAATACCCTCTCCTCACGCACCAGGAAAGAAATTGGGAAGAAAAATTCTCTTGTCTCTTACGCAGTTGCAGGACTTTTCCAGGACTCCCTCTGAGCTAGACATGTTGCACTAGCACACTTCAGGCTATGTTCATGCCACCAGCCCCAGTCCTCACCGTGGGATCCGGCTGAAACCGCAGCCTCAGCCTCCAACCCCTGCCTTCCGCGGCAGGTGAACAGTGAAGCCTCTCAGGCTGGTGAGTTCTGGTCGGCATCGCTCCTCTGTGCGGGAATCTGTCCACTTTGCCTTCCGCACCTCAGTTGCTGGGCTCTCCTCCGTGGTTCCGAAGCTTCCCCGCTCCCTTGCACACACTGTCCACCTGCGAAGGGGCTTTCTAGTGTGTGGAAACCTTTCCTCCTTCACAGCTGCTTCCCACTGTTGCAAGTCCCATCCCTAGTCTCTTGTCTCCGTTATTTCATTCCTCTTATCCCCTACCCAGGTACGTGGGGAGTTTCTTGCCCTTTGGGAGGTGTGAGGTCTTCGGCCAGCGTTCTGTGGCTGTTCTATCGGAGCGGTTCTTCCTGCAGATTTATTTCTGATGAATCTGTGGGTTGGAAAGTGATCTCCGCATCTTATTCTTCCGTCATCTTCAAGTTCCTCCCCCGTTGTTGTTTTGATCTGCATTTCTCTAATGATTAGTGATGTTGAGCATTGTTTCATGGGTTTGTTGGCAAATAGTATATATGCTTTGGAGAAATATCTTTTTCGGTCTTCTGGCCTATTTTGGATTGGGTTGTTTGTTTTTCTGATGTTGAGTTGCATGAGCTCAATGGAGATTAATCCTTTGTCAGTTGCTTCGTTTACAAATATTTTCTCCCATTCTGAGGGTTGTCTTTTCATCCTGATTTTCATTTCCTTTGCTGTGCAAAAGCTTTTCAGTTTCACTAGGTCCCATTTGTTTCTTTCTGTTTTTATTTCCAGTTCTTTATGGGGGGGGGTCCCAAAACGTCTTTGTGTGTTTTATGTCACAGAGTGTTCTGCCTTTGTTTTCTTCTAAGAGTTTTAACCTGTCTGTCCTTACATTTAGGTCTGTAATCGATTTGCAGTTTATTTTTGTGTATGGAGTTAAGAAGTGTCGTAATTTCATTCTCTTACATGTAGCTGTGCAGTTTCCCCAGAACCATTATTGAAGAGGCTATCTTTTTTCCATTGTATACTCTTGCCTCCTTTATCAAATAGAAAGGAGTGTGGGTTTATCCGTGGCTTACTGTCCTGTTTCATTGATGTACACTTCTGTTTGTGTGCCAGTAGCATACCATCTTTATTATTATAGATTTTTTTTATAGTCTGAAGTCAGGGAACCTGATTCCTCCAGCTATGTTTTTCTTTCTCAAGATACCTTTGGCTCTTCAGGCTCTTTTGTGTTTCCACACAAATGGTGAAATATTTTGTTCTAGTTTTGTGACAAATGCCATTGGTAGTTCAATAGGGATTGCAATGAACTGTAGATTGCTTTGTGTAGCATAGTCATTTTTGCAATGTTGTTTCTACCAGTCCAAAAACATGGTATATGTCTCCATCTCTTTGTGTCACCTTTAATTTCTTTCCTCAGTGTGTCATGGTTTTCCTCACACATGTATTTTGTCTCTTTGGTAAGTTTACACTCAAGTATGTTATTCTTTTTGTAGCAATGGTAAATGAGAGTGTTTCCTTAATTTCTCTTTCGGATTTTTCATCATTAGTGCATAGTAATGCAAGAGATTTTTGTGCATTAACTTTGTATCCTGTCACTGTACCAAATTCATTGATTCGTTCTGGTAGTTGTCTGGTAGCGTCTTTAGAATTCTCTATGTATACTATCTAGTCATCTGAAAACAGTGACAGATTGACTTCTTCTCTTCCAACTTGGATGCTTTTAATTTCTTTTTCTTCTCTGAATGCTGTGGGTAAAACTTCCAAAACCTGCTTAAGTCATATTAGTAACAGTTCGCAAACTTGTCTTTTTCCTGATCTTAAAGGAAATGGTTTCAGTATTTCATCTTTGAGAACAAAGTAGGCTGTGGGTCTGTCATATATGGCCTTTATTATGTTGAGGTACATTCACTCTATGTGTACTTTCTGGAGAGTGTTTTCCTAAACTCTTTTTGAATGTTTCCAGAAGATTTTTCTCCATTTATTGAGATAATCATAGGATTTTTCTCCTTCAATTTGTTAGTATGGTTTATCATCTGGATTGATTTGCATATATCGAAAAATCCTGCCTTCCTTGGATAAAGCCCACTTGATCATGGTGTATTATCCCTTTAATGTGCTGTTGGATTCTACTTTCTAGTATTTTCTTTGAGATTCTGACATTTAAGGTCATCAGTGATATTGGCCTGTAGTGTCCAATTTTAGGTGACAACTTGTCTGCTTTTGGTATCAGAGTGATTGTGGCCTCGTTTAATGATTTTGGGAGTGTCCCTCACTCTGTTATATTTTGGAAGAGTCTGAGAAGGATAGGTGTTAGCTCTTGTCAAAAGGTTGGATAGAAATCGCCTGTGAAGCCATCTGACCTTGGGCTTTTGCTTGTTGGAAAATTTTAATCACAAATTCAATTTCAGTGCTTATGATTAGTCTGTTTATAGCTTCTGTTTATCTTGGTTCAGTCTCAGAAGGTTGTGCTTTTCGAAGAATTTGTCCATTTCTTCCAGGTTGTCCATTTAATTGGCAAAAGATGTTTGTAGTAATCTCTCATGATCCTTTGTATTTCTGCAGGGTCAGTTGTTACTTCTCCTTTTTCATTTCTAATTCTGTTGATTTGGATCTTCTCCATTTCTTTTCTTAATAAATCTGGCTAATGGTGGATACATTATATGCATGCTCTTAAATATCTAGCTTTTAGGTTTACCGATCTTTGCTCTTGTTTTCTCCATTCTTTTTCATTTATTTCTGATCTGAACTTTCTTATTTCTTTTCTTCTGCTAATCCTTTTTTGTTTGTTTGGTGTTTGTCCATTTTTCTCTAATGGCTTTAGGTGTAAGGCTAGCTTGATTATATAGGGGATTTCTTGTTTCTTGATGGAGGATTTTATTGCTATCAACTTCCCTGTTAGAACTGCTTTTGCTGCATCCCATAGGTTGGGGTGGTCGTATTTTCATTGTCATTTTTTTCCAGGTATTTTGTGATTTCATCTTTGTTTTCTTCAGTGATTGCTTGATTATTTAACAGCGTTTTGTTTAGCTTCCATGTGTTTCTATTGTTTACAGTTCTTTTTTTCCTTTCATTGATATCTAGTTTCATGGCACTGTGGTGGGAAATTATACCTCATACTATTTCAGTTTTCTTAAATTGACTAAGGCTCTATGTGTGACCCAAGATATGACATATCCTGGAGAATGTTCCATGAGCACTTGAGAAGAAACTGTTTTCTGGTGTTTTGCAAAGGAAAGTCATATACATATCAGTTAAGTCCCTCTTGTTCAATGTGTCATTTAAAGCCCATGTTTCCTTGTTTATTTCCATTTTGGGTGATCAGTCCATTGGTGAAAGAGGGGTGTTAATGTTCCCTACTATTTTTGTGTTACTCTCAGTTTCCCCTTTTAGGGCTGTTAGGATATATCCTACGTATTGAAGTGCTACTACGTTGGCTTCATAAGGATTTGCATTTGCTGTGTCATCTTCTTTGTTGGATTCCTTCATCAGTATGTAGTGTTCTTCTTGGTTTCCTGCAATAGTCTTAATCTTAAAGTCTATTTCTTCTGATATGAGAATTGGCACTCCAGTTTTCCTTTGATTTCCATGTGCTTGGAATGTCTTTTTCCATCCCCTCACTTTCAGTTTGTATGTGTCCCTAGGTCTAAAGTGGGTCTCTCCTAGACAACATATTTAACGGTCTTGTTTTTGTATCCCTTCATCCACTCTATGTGTGTTGTTTGGAGCCTTGAATCCATTTACATTTAAGGTAATTATCCGTGTGTATGTTCCTGTTAGCATTTACTTAATTGTTTTTGGTTTGTTATTGGAGGTCTTTTATTTCCTTTGTGTTTCCTGCTTAGAGAAGTTCCTTTATCATTGGTGATATAGACGGTTTGGTGGTGCTGAATTCTCCTACCTTTGGTTTGTCTGTGAAGTTTTTACTTCCTCCGTCCAATCTGAATGAGATTCTTGCTGAGTACAGTCACATTGGTGATAGGTTTTTTTCCTTTAATCACTTGAAATATGTCCTTCCAGTCCCTACTGTCTTGCAGAATTTCTGCTGAAAGATCAGCTGTTAACTTGATGGGGATTCCCAAATATGGAATTTCTTGCTTTTCCCTTGCTGCTTTTAATACCTTTTCTTTGTATTTCATTCTTGAGAGTTTGATGAATATGTGTCTTGGAGTGTTTCTCCTTGGATTTCTCCTGTTTGGGACTCTCTGAGCTTCCTGGACTTGATTAACTCTTTCCTTTCCCATATTAGAGAAGTTTTCACCTATAATCTTTCTGAATATTTTCTCAGTCCCTTTCTTTTTCTCTTCTTCTTCTGGGACCCGTCTGATTCCAATGTTGGTACATTTAATGTTGTTCCAGAGGTCTCTGAGACTGTCCTCAATCTTTTCATTCTTATTTCTTCATACTGCTCTGCAGTAGTGAGTTAAACTATGTTATCTTCCAGGTCACTTATCCGTTCTTCTGCCAGAGTGTTTCTGCTATTGATCACTTCTAGAGAATTTTTAATTTCATTTATTGTTTTCTTCATTATTGTTCGTTTGCCCTTCAGTTCTTCTAGGTCCTTGTGAAAAGTTTCTTGTATTTTCTCTATCCTATTTCCAAGATTTTGGATCATCTTTACTCTCATTATTCTGAAAAATTGTTCAGGTAGACTGCCTATTTCCTCTTCATTTGTTAGGTCTGGTGGGGTTTAAGTTGCTCCTTCATCTGCTGTGTGTTTTTCAGTCTCCTCTTTTTGCTTAATTCACTGCTTGGGGGCTCCTTTTCACAGGCTGCAGCTTCATAGTTATCTTTGTTTTAGGTGTCTGTCCCAGGTGGCTAAGTTTGTTCAGTGGGTTGTGTAGGCTTCTTGGTGGAGGGGAGTTGTGCCTGTGTTCTGGTGGATGAAGCTGGATCTTGTCTTTCTGCTGGGCAGTTCCACGTCTGGTGGTGTGTGGTTGGGTGTCTGTGGCCTTACTGCGATTTTAGGCATCCTCTCTGATAATGGATGGGGCTGTGTTCCTGTCTTACTCGTTGTTTGGCATACGGTTTCCAGCACTGTAGCTTGCTGGTCATTGAGTGAAGGTGGATCTTGGCGTTGAGATGGAAATCTCTGGGAGATTTTCTCCGTTTGATATTACATGGAGCTGTAAGGTCTCCTGTGGACCAGTGTCCTGAGGTTGGCTCTGCCACCTGAGAAGCGCAGCACTGACTCCTGGTTGGAGCACCAAGAGACTTTCATCCACATGGCTCAGAATAAAAGGGACCAAAAAGAGAAAGAAACAAAGACAGAGGATAAACGAAGACACAGTTATGTCAAATAAAATAAAATAAAGTTATTAAAATAAAAAATAATTTTTAAGAAAATGTTTTAAACGTAAAAATAAGAAAACAGACGGACAGAACCCTAGCACAAATGGTTAAAGCTAAGCTTTCCAGACAAAATCACAAACAGAAGCATACACATAGACACTCAAAAAAAGAGAAAAAGTGGGAATAAAATATAGCTTTGCTCCCAAAGGCCACCACCTCAATTTTCGGATGATTCATTGTGTACTCAGGTAATCCACAGATGCAGGTTACTTCAGGTTGAAAGTAGGGATTTCACCCGCTCTTCCTGAGGCTGCTGAGACACATTTCCCTTTCTCTTCTTTGTTCGCACAGCTCCCGGGCTTCAGCTTTGGATTTGGATCCGCCTCTTTGTGTAGGTCGCTTGAGGGCCTCTGTTCTTTCCTCAGACAGGACAGGGTTAAAGGAGAAGCTCATTGGGGGCTGTGTCTCACTCAGGCCGGAGGAGTGAGGAGTACGGAATAGGAGTCAGCCTGTAGCGGTATAGCGCATCGTGACTTTGCAGCAGCCTGAGGCGCACCGTGCATCCTCCCAGGGATGTTGTCCCTGCATCAAGGGACACTAGCAGAGGCGGGCTGCAGAAGCCCCCGGGAGGGGCACTGTGGATAGTGGCTTGTCTTTGCTCACAGGCTTCTTGGTGGCGGCAGCAGCAGCCTTACGTCTCATGCCAGTCTCTGGGGTCCACGCTGATAGCCGCACCTCACGCCGATTTCTGCAGCTCCATTACGCGGCGCTCTTAATACCCTCTCCTCACGCACCAGGAAAGAAATTGGGAAGAAAAATTCTCTTGTCTCTTACGCAGTTGCAGGACTTTTCCAGGACTCCCTCTGAGCTAGACATGTTGCACTAGCACACTTCAGGCTATGTTCATGCCACCAGCCCCAGTCCTCACCGTGGGATCCGGCTGAAACCGCAGCCTCAGCCTCCAACCCCTGCCTTCCGCGGCAGGTGAACAGTGAAGCCTCTCAGGCTGGTGAGTTCTGGTCGGCATCGCTCCTCTGTGCGGGAATCTGTCCACTTTGCCTTCCGCACCTCAGTTGCTGGGCTCTCCTCCGTGGTTCCGAAGCTTCCCCGCTCCCTTGCACACACTGTCCACCTGCGAAGGGGCTTTCTAGTGTGTGGAAACCTTTCCTCCTTCACAGCTGCTTCCCACTGTTGCAAGTCCCATCCCTAGTCTCTTGTCTCCGTTATTTCATTCCTCTTATCCCCTACCCAGGTACGTGGGGAGTTTCTTGCCCTTTGGGAGGTGTGAGGTCTTCGGCCAGCGTTCTGTGGCTGTTCTATCGGAGCGGTTCTTCCTGCAGATTTATTTCTGATGAATCTGTGGGTTGGAAAGTGATCTCCGCATCTTATTCTTCCGTCATCTTCAAGTTCCTCCCCCGTTGTTGTTTTGATCTGCATTTCTCTAATGATTAGTGATGTTGAGCATTGTTTCATGGGTTTGTTGGCAAATAGTATATATGCTTTGGAGAAATATCTTTTTCGGTCTTCTGGCCTATTTTGGATTGGGTTGTTTGTTTTTCTGATGTTGAGTTGCATGAGCTCAATGGAGATTAATCCTTTGTCAGTTGCTTCGTTTACAAATATTTTCTCCCATTCTGAGGGTTGTCTTTTCATCCTGATTTTCATTTCCTTTGCTGTGCAAAAGCTTTTCAGTTTCACTAGGTCCCATTTGTTTCTTTCTGTTTTTATTTCCAGTTCTTTATGGGGGGGGGTCCCAAAACGTCTTTGTGTGTTTTATGTCACAGAGTGTTCTGCCTTTGTTTTCTTCTAAGAGTTTTAACCTGTCTGTCCTTACATTTAGGTCTGTAATCGATTTGCAGTTTATTTTTGTGTATGGAGTTAAGAAGTGTCGTAATTTCATTCTCTTACATGTAGCTGTGCAGTTTCCCCAGAACCATTATTGAAGAGGCTATCTTTTTTCCATTGTATACTCTTGCCTCCTTTATCAAATAGAAAGGAGTGTGGGTTTATCCGTGGCTTACTGTCCTGTTTCATTGATGTACACTTCTGATTGTGTGCCAGTAGCATACCATCTTTATTATTATAGATTTTTTTTATAGTCTGAAGTCAGGGAACCTGATTCCTCCAGCTCTGTTTTTCTTTCTCAAGATACCTTTGGCTCTTCAGGCTCTTTTGTGTTTCCACACAAATGGTGAAATATTTTGTTCTAGTTTTGTGACAAATGCCATTGGTAGTTCAATAGGGATTGCAATGAACTGTAGATTGCTTTGTGTAGCATAGTCATTTTTGCAATGTTGTTTCTACCAGGCCAAAAACATGGTATATGTCTCCATCTCTTTGTGTCACCTTTAATTTCTTTCCTCAGTGTGTCATGGTTTTCCTCACACATGTATTTTGTCTCTTTGGTAAGTTTACACTCAAGTATGTTATTCTTTTTGTAGCAATGGTAAATGAGAGTGTTTCCTTAATTTCTCTTTCGGATTTTTCATCATTAGTGCATAGTAATGCAAGAGATTTTTGTGCATTAACTTTGTATCCTGTCACTGTACCAAATTCATTGATTCGTTCTGGTAGTTGTCTGGTAGCGTCTTTAGAATTCTCTATGTATACTATCTAGTCATCTGAAAACAGTGACAGATTGACTTCTTCTCTTCCAACTTGGATGCTTTTAATTTCTTTTTCTTCTCTGAATGCTGTGGGTAAAACTTCCAAAACCTGCTTAAGTCATATTAGTAACAGTTCGCAAACTTGTCTTTTTCCTGATCTTAAAGGAAATGGTTTCAGTATTTCATCTTTGAGAACAAAGTAGGCTGTGGGTCTGTCATATATGGCCTTTATTATGTTGAGGTACATTCACTCTATGTGTACTTTCTGGAGAGTGTTTTCCTAAACTCTTTTTGAATGTTTCCAGAAGATTTTTCTCCATTTATTGAGATAATCATAGGATTTTTCTCCTTCAATTTGTTAGTATGGTTTATCATCTGGATTGATTTGCATATATCGAAAAATCCTGCCTTCCTTGGATAAAGCCCACTTGATCATGGTGTATTATCCCTTTAATGTGCTGTTGGATTCTACTTTCTAGTATTTTCTTTGAGATTCTGACATTTAAGGTCATCAGTGATATTGGCCTGTAGTGTCCAATTTTAGGTGACAACTTGTCTGCTTTTGGTATCAGAGTGATTGTGGCCTCGTTTAATGATTTTGGGAGTGTCCCTCACTCTGTTATATTTTGGAAGAGTCTGAGAAGGATAGGTGTTAGCTCTTGTCAAAAGGTTGGATAGAAATCGCCTGTGAAGCCATCTGACCTTGGGCTTTTGCTTGTTGGAAAATTTTAATCACAAATTCAATTTCAGTGCTTATGATTAGTCTGTTTATAGCTTCTGTTTATCTTGGTTCAGTCTCAGAAGGTTGTGCTTTTCGAAGAATTTGTCCATTTCTTCCAGGTTGTCCATTTAATTGGCAAAAGATGTTTTTAGTAATCTCTCATGATCCTTTGTATTTCTGCAGGGTCAGTTGTTACTTCTCCTTTTTCATTTCTAATTCTGTTGATTTGGATCTTCTCCATTTCTTTTCTTAATAAATCTGGCTAATGGTGGATACATTATATGCATGCTCTTAAATATCTAGCTTTTAGGTTTACCGATCTTTGCTCTTGTTTTCTCCATTCTTTTTCATTTATTTCTGATCTGAACTTTCTTATTTCTTTTCTTCTGCTAATCCTTTTTTGTTTGTTTGGTGTTTGTCCATTTTTCTCTAATGGCTTTAGGTGTAAGGCTAGCTTGATTATATAGGGGATTTCTTGTTTCTTGATGGAGGATTTTATTGCTATCAACTTCCCTGTTAGAACTGCTTTTGCTGCATCCCATAGGTTGGGGTGGTCGTATTTTCATTGTCATTTTTTTCCAGGTATTTTGTGATTTCATCTTTGTTTTCTTCAGTGATTGCTTGATTATTTAACAGCGTTTTGTTTAGCTTCCATGTGTTTCTATTGTTTACAGTTCTTTTTTTCCTTTCATTGATATCTAGTTTCATGGCACTGTGGTGGGAAATTATACCTCATACTATTTCAGTTTTCTTAAATTGACTAAGGCTCTATGTGTGACCCAAGATATGACATATCCTGGAGAATGTTCCATGAGCACTTGAGAAGAAACTGTTTTCTGGTGTTTTGCAAAGGAAAGTCATATACATATCAGTTAAGTCCCTCTTGTTCAATGTGTCATTTAAAGCCCATGTTTCCTTGTTTATTTTCATTTTGGGTGATCAGTCCATTGGTGAAAGAGGGGTGTTAATGTTCCCTACTATTTTTGTGTTACTCTCAGTTTCCCCTTTTAGGGCTGTTAGGATATATCCTATGTATTGAAGTGCTACTACGTTGGCTTCATAAGGATTTGCATTTGCTGTGTCATCTTCTTTGTTGGATTCCTTCATCAGTATGTAGTGTTCTTCTTGGTTTCCTGCAATAGTCTTAATCTTAAAGTCTATTTCTTCTGATATGAGAATTGGCACTCCAGTTTTCCTTTGATTTCCATGTGCTTGGAATGTCTTTTTCCATCCCCTCACTTTCAGTTTGTATGTGTCCCTAGGTCTAAAGTGGGTCTCTCCTAGACAACATATTTAACGGTCTTGTTTTTGGATCCCTTCATCCACTCTATGTGTGTTGTTTGGAGCCTTGAATCCATTTACATTTAAGGTAATTATCCGTGTGTATGTTCCTGTTAGCATTTACTTAATTGTTTTTGGTTTGTTATTGGAGGTCTTTTATTTCCTTTGTGTTTCCTGCTTAGAGAAGTTCCTTTATCATTGGTGATATAGACGGTTTGGTGGTGCTGAATTCTCCTACCTTTGGTTTGTCTGTGAAGTTTTTACTTCCTCCGTCCAATCTGAATGAGATTCTTGCTGAGTACAGTCACATTGGTGATAGGTTTTTTTCCTTTAATCACTTGAAATATGTCCTTCCAGTCCCTACTGTCTTGCAGAATTTCTGCTGAAAGATCAGCTGTTAACTTGATGGGGATTCCCAAATATGGAATTTCTTGCTTTTCCCTTGCTGCTTTTAATACCTTTTCTTTGTATTTCATTCTTGAGAGTTTGATGAATATGTGTCTTGGAGTGTTTCTCCTTGGATTTCTCCTGTTTGGGACTCTCTGAGCTTCCTGGACTTGATTAACTCTTTCCTTTCCCATATTAGAGAAGTTTTCACCTATAATCTTTCTGAATATTTTCTCAGTCCCTTTCTTTTTCTCTTCTTCTTCTGGGACCCGTCTGATTCCAATGTTGGTACATTTAATGTTGTTCCAGAGGTCTCTGAGACTGTCCTCAATCTTTTCATTCTTATTTCTTCATACTGCTCTGCAGTAGTGAGTTAAACTATGTTATCTTCCAGGTCACTTATCCGTTCTTCTGCCAGAGTGTTTCTGCTATTGATCACTTCTAGAGAATTTTTAATTTCATTTATTGTTTTCTTCATTATTGTTCGTTTGCCCTTCAGTTCTTCTAGGTCCTTGTGAAAAGTTTCTTGTATTTTCTCTATCCTATTTCCAAGATTTTGGATCATCTTTACTCTCATTATTCTGAAAAATTGTTCAGGTAGACTGCCTATTTCCTCTTCATTTGTTAGGTCTGGTGGGGTTTAAGTTGCTCCTTCATCTGCTGTGTGTTTTTCAGTCTCCTCTTTTTGCTTAATTCACTGCTTGGGGGCTCCTTTTCACAGGCTGCAGCTTCATAGTTATCTTTGTTTTAGGTGTCTGTCCCAGGTGGCTAAGTTTGTTCAGTGGGTTGTGTAGGCTTCTTGGTGGAGGGGAGTTGTGCCTGTGTTCTGGTGGATGAAGCTGGATCTTGTCTTTCTGCTGGGCAGTTCCACGTCTGGTGGTGTGTGGTTGGGTGTCTGTGGCCTTACTGCGATTTTAGGCATCCTCTGTGATAATGGATGGGGCTGTGTTCCTGTCTTACTCGTTGTTTGGCATACGGTTTCCAGCACTGTAGCTTGCTGGTCATTGAGTGAAGGTGGATCTTGGCGTTGAGATGGAAATCTCTGGGAGATTTTCTCCGTTTGATATTACATGGAGCTGTAAGGTCTCCTGTGGACCAGTGTCCTGAGGTTGGCTCTGCCACCTGAGAAGCGCAGCACTGACTCCTGGTTGGAGCACCAAGAGACTTTCATCCACATGGCTCAGAATAAAAGGGACCAAAAAGAGAAAGAAACAAAGACAGAGGATAAACGAAGACACAGTTATGTCAAATAAAATAAAATAAAGTTATTAAAATAAAAAATAATTTTTAAGAAAATGTTTTAAACGTAAAAATAAGAAAACAGACGGACAGAACCCTAGCACAAATGGTTAAAGCTAAGCTTTCCAGACAAAATCATAAACAGAAGCATACACATAGACACTCAAAAAAAGAGAAAAAGTGGGAATAAAATATAGCTTTGCTCCCAAAGGCCACCACCTCAATTTTCGGATGATTCATTGTGTACTCAGGTAATCCACAGATGCAGGTTACTTCAGGTTGAAAGTAGGGATTTCACCCGCTCTTCCTGAGGCTGCTGAGACACATTTCCCTTTCTCTTCTTTGTTCGCACAGCTCCCGGGCTTCAGCTTTGGATTTGGATCCGCCTCTTTGTGTAGGTCGCTTGAGGGCCTCTGTTCTTTCCTCAGACAGGACAGGGTTAAAGGAGAAGCTCATTGGGGGCTGTGTCTCACTCAGGCCGGAGGAGTGAGGAGTACGGAATAGGAGTCAGCCTGTAGCGGTATAGCGCATCGTGACTTTGCAGCAGCCTGAGGCGCACCGTGCATCCTCCCAGGGATGTTGTCCCTGCATCAAGGGACACTAGCAGAGGCGGGCTGCAGAAGCCCCCGGGAGGGGCACTGTGGATAGTGGCTTGTCTTTGCTCACAGGCTTCTTGGTGGCGGCAGCAGCAGCCTTACGTCTCATGCCAGTCTCTGGGGTCCACGCTGATAGCCGCACCTCACGCCGATTTCTGCAGCTCCATTACGCGGCGCTCTTAATACCCTCTCCTCACGCACCAGGAAAGAAATTGGGAAGAAAAATTCTCTTGTCTCTTACGCAGTTGCAGGACTTTTCCAGGACTCCCTCTGAGCTAGACATGTTGCACTAGCACACTTCAGGCTATGTTCATGCCACCAGCCCCAGTCCTCACCGTGGGATCCGGCTGAAACCGCAGCCTCAGCCTCCAACCCCTGCCTTCCGCGGCAGGTGAACAGTGAAGCCTCTCAGGCTGGTGAGTTCTGGTCGGCATCGCTCCTCTGTGCGGGAATCTGTCCACTTTGCCTTCCGCACCTCAGTTGCTGGGCTCTCCTCCGTGGTTCCGAAGCTTCCCCGCTCCCTTGCACACACTGTCCACCTGCGAAGGGGCTTTCTAGTGTGTGGAAACCTTTCCTCCTTCACAGCTGCTTCCCACTGTTGCAAGTCCCATCCCTAGTCTCTTGTCTCCGTTATTTCATTCCTCTTATCCCCTACCCAGGTACGTGGGGAGTTTCTTGCCCTTTGGGAGGTGTGAGGTCTTCGGCCAGCGTTCTGTGGCTGTTCTATCGGAGCGGTTCTTCCTGCAGATTTATTTCTGATGAATCTGTGGGTTGGAAAGTGATCTCCGCATCTTATTCTTCCGTCATCTTCAAGTTCCTCCCCCGTTGTTGTTTTGATCTGCATTTCTCTAATGATTAGTGATGTTGAGCATTGTTTCATGGGTTTGTTGGCAAATAGTATATATGCTTTGGAGAAATATCTTTTTCGGTCTTCTGGCCTATTTTGGATTGGGTTGTTTGTTTTTCTGATGTTGAGTTGCATGAGCTCAATGGAGATTAATCCTTTGTCAGTTGCTTCGTTTACAAATATTTTCTCCCATTCTGAGGGTTGTCTTTTCATCCTGATTTTCATTTCCTTTGCTGTGCAAAAGCTTTTCAGTTTCACTAGGTCCCATTTGTTTCTTTCTGTTTTTATTTCCAGTTCTTTATGAGGGGGGGTCCCAAAACGTCTTTGTGTGTTTTATGTCACAGAGTGTTCTGCCTTTGTTTTCTTCTAAGAGTTTTAACCTGTCTGTCCTTACATTTAGGTCTGTAATCGATTTGCAGTTTATTTTTGTGTATGGAGTTAAGAAGTGTCGTAATTTCATTCTCTTACATGTAGCTGTGCAGTTTCCCCAGAACCATTATTGAAGAGGCTATCTTTTTTCCATTGTATACTCTTGCCTCCTTTATCAAATAGAAAGGAGTGTGGGTTTATCCGTGGCTTACTGTCCTGTTTCATTGATGTACACTTCTGTTTGTGTGCCAGTAGCATACCATCTTTATTATTATAGATTTTTTTTATAGTCTGAAGTCAGGGAACCTGATTCCTCCAGCTCTGTTTTTCTTTCTCAGGATACCTTTGGCTCTTCAGGCTCTTTTGTGTTTCCACACAAATGGTGAAATATTTTGTTCTAGTTTTGTGACAAATGCCATTGGTAGTTCAATAGGGATTGCAATGAACTGTAGATTGCTTTGTGTAGCATAGTCATTTTTGCAATGTTGTTTCTACCAGTCCAAAAACATGGTATATGTCTCCATCTCTTTGTGTCACCTTTAATTTCTTTCCTCAGTGTGTCATGGTTTTCCTCACACATGTATTTTGTCTCTTTGGTAAGTTTACACTCAAGTATGTTATTCTTTTTGTAGCAATGGTAAATGAGAGTGTTTCCTTAATTTCTCTTTCGGATTTTTCATCATTAGTGCATAGTAATGCAAGAGAATTTTGTGCATTAACTTTGTATCCTGTCACTGTACCAAATTCATTGATTCATTCTGGTAGTTGTCTGGTAGCGTCTTTAGAATTCTCTATGTATACTATCTAGTCATCTGAAAACAGTGACAGATTGACTTCTTCTCTTCCAACTTGGATGCTTTTAATTTCTTTTTCTTCTCTGAATGCTGTGGGTAAAACTTCCAAAACCTGCTTAAGTCATATTAGTAACAGTTCGCAAACTTGTCTTTTTCCTGATCTTAAAGGAAATGGTTTCAGTATTTCATCTTTGAGAACAAAGTAGGCTGTGGGTCTGTCATATATGGCCTTTATTATGTTGAGGTACATTCACTCTATGTGTACTTTCTGGAGAGTGTTTTCCTAAACTCTTTTTGAATGTTTCCAGAAGATTTTTCTCCATTTATTGAGATAATCATAGGATTTTTCTCCTTCAATTTGTTAGTATGGTTTATCATCTGGATTGATTTGCATATATCGAAAAATCCTGCCTTCCTTGGATAAAGCCCACTTGATCATGGTGTATTATCCCTTTAATGTGCTGTTGGATTCTACTTTCTAGTATTTTCTTTGAGATTCTGACATTTAAGGTCATCAGTGATATTGGCCTGTAGTGTCCAATTTTAGGTGACAACTTGTCTGCTTTTGGTATCAGAGTGATTGTGGCCTCGTTTAATGATTTTGGGAGTGTCCCTCACTCTGTTATATTTTGGAAGAGTCTGAGAAGGATAGGTGTTAGCTCTTGTCAAAAGGTTGGATAGAAATCGCCTGTGAAG
The DNA here is from genome assembly GCF_965194825.1 of Balaenoptera physalus. Lineage (NCBI taxonomy): Eukaryota > Metazoa > Chordata > Mammalia > Artiodactyla > Balaenopteridae > Balaenoptera > Balaenoptera physalus. The sequence goes on from NC_138904.1 coordinate 25,349,974, forward strand.
CCATCTGACCTTGGGCTTTTGCTTGTTGGAAAATTTTAATCACAAATTCAATTTCAGTGCTTATGATTAGTCTGTTTATAGCTTCTGTTTATCTTGGTTCAGTCTCAGAAGGTTGTGCTTTTCGAAGAATTTGTCCATTTCTTCCAGGTTGTCCATTTAATTGGCAAAAGATGTTTGTAGTAATCTCTCATGATCCTTTGTATTTCTGCAGGGTCAGTTGTTACTTCTCCTTTTTCATTTCTAATTCTGTTGATTTGGATCTTCTCCATTTCTTTTCTTAATAAATCTGGCTAATGGTGGATACATTATATGCATGCTCTTAAATATCTAGCTTTTAGGTTTACCGATCTTTGCTCTTGTTTTCTCCATTCTTTTTCATTTATTTCTGATCTGAACTTTCTTATTTCTTTTCTTCTGCTAATCCTTTTTTGTTTATTTGGTGTTTGTCCATTTTTCTCTAATGGCTTTAGGTGTAAGGCTAGCTTGATTATATAGGGGATTTCTTGTTTCTTGATGGAGGATTTTATTGCTATCAACTTCCCTGTTAGAACTGCTTTTGCTGCATCCCATAGGTTGGGGTGGTCGTATTTTCATTGTCATTTTTTTCCAGGTATTTTGTGATTTCATCTTTGTTTTCTTCAGTGATTGCTTGATTATTTAACAGCGTTTTGTTTAGCTTCCATGTGTTTCTATTGTTTACAGTTCTTTTTTTCCTTTCATTGATATCTAGTTTCATGGCACTGTGGTGGGAAATTATACCTCATACTATTTCAGTTTTCTTAAATTGACTAAGGCTCTATGTGTGACCCAAGATATGACATATCCTGGAGAATGTTCCATGAGCACTTGAGAAGAAACTGTTTTCTGGTGTTTTGCAAAGGAAAGTCATATACATATCAGTTAAGTCCCTCTTGTTCAATGTGTCATTTAAAGCCCATGTTTCCTTGTTTATTTTCATTTTGGGTGATCAGTCCATTGGTGAAAGAGGGGTGTTAATGTTCCCTACTATTTTTGTGTTACTCTCAGTTTCCCCTTTTAGGGCTGTTAGGATATATCTTATGTATTGAAGTGCTACTACGTTGGCTTCATAAGGATTTGCATTTGCTGTGTCATCTTCTTTGTTGGATTCCTTCATCAGTATGTAGTGTTCTTCTTGGTTTCCTGCAATAGTCTTAATCTTAAAGTCTATTTCTTCTGATATGAGAATTGGCACTCCAGTTTTCCTTTGATTTCCATGTGCTTGGAATGTCTTTTTCCATCCCCTCACTTTCAGTTTGTATGTGTCCCTAGGTCTAAAGTGGGTCTCTCCTAGACAACATATTTAACGGTCTTGTTTTTGGATCCCTTCATCCACTCTATGTGTGTTGTTTGGAGCCTTGAATCCATTTGCATTTAAGGTAATTATCCGTGTGTATGTTCCTGTTAGCATTTACTTAATTGTTTTTGGTTTGTTATTGGAGGTCTTTTATTTCCTTTGTGTTTCCTGCTTAGAGAAGTTCCTTTATCATTGGTGATATAGACGGTTTGGTGGTGCTGAATTCTCCTACCTTTGGTTTGTCTGTGAAGTTTTTACTTCCTCCGTCCAATCTGAATGAGATTCTTGCTGAGTACAGTCACATTGGTGGTAGGTTTTTTTCCTTTAATCACTTGAAATATGTCCTTCCAGTCCCTACTGTCTTGCAGAATTTCTGCTGAAAGATCAGCTGTTAACTTGATGGGGATTCCCAAATATGGAATTTCTTGCTTTTCCCTTGCTGCTTTTAATACCTTTTCTTTGTATTTCATTCTTGAGAGTTTGATGAATATGTGTCTTGGAGTGTTTCTCCTTGGATTTCTCCTGTTTGGGACTCTCTGAGCTTCCTGGACTTGATTAACTCTTTCCTTTCCCATATTAGAGAAGTTTTCACCTATAATCTTTCTGAATATTTTCTCAGTCCCTTTCTTTTTCTCTTCTTCTTCTGGGACCCGTCTGATTCCAATGTTGGTACATTTAATGTTGTTCCAGAGGTCTCTGAGACTGTCCTCAATCTTTTCATTCTTATTTCTTCATACTGCTCTGCAGTAGTGAGTTAAACTATGTTATCTTCCAGGTCACTTATCCGTTCTTCTGCCAGAGTGTTTCTGCTATTGATCACTTCTAGAGAATTTTTAATTTCATTTATTGTTTTCTTCATTATTGTTCGTTTGCCCTTCAGTTCTTCTAGGTCCTTGTGAAAAGTTTCTTGTATTTTCTCTATCCTATTTCCAAGATTTTGGATCATCTTTACTCTCATTATTCTGAAAAATTGTTCAGGTAGACTGCCTATTTCCTCTTCATTTGTTAGGTCTGGTGGGGTTTAAGTTGCTCCTTCATCTGCTGTGTGTTTTTCAGTCTCCTCTTTTTGCTTAATTCACTGCTTGGGGGCTCCTTTTCACAGGCTGCAGCTTCATAGTTATCTTTGTTTTAGGTGTCTGTCCCAGGTGGCTAAGTTTGTTCAGTGGGTTGTGTAGGCTTCTTGGTGGAGGGGAGTTGTGCCTGTGTTCTGGTGGATGAAGCTGGATCTTGTCTTTCTGCTGGGCAGTTCCACGTCTGGTGGTGTGTGGTTGGGTGTCTGTGGCCTTACTGCGATTTTAGGCATCCTCTCTGATAATGGATGGGGCTGTGTTCCTGTCTTACTCGTTGTTTGGCATACGGTTTCCAGCACTGTAGCTTGCTGGTCATTGAGTGAAGGTGGATCTTGGCGTTGAGATGGAAATCTCTGGGAGATTTTCTCCGTTTGATATTACATGGAGCTGTAAGGTCTCCTGTGGACCAGTGTCCTGAGGTTGGCTCTGCCACCTGAGAAGCGCAGCACTGACTCCTGGTTGGAGCACCAAGAGACTTTCATCCACATGGCTCAGAATAAAAGGGACCAAAAAGAGAAAGAAACAAAGACAGAGGATAAACGAAGACACAGTTATGTCAAATAAAATAAAATAAAGTTATTAAAATAAAAAATAATTTTTAAGAAAATGTTTTAAACGTAAAAATAAGAAAACAGACGGACAGAACCCTAGCACAAATGGTTAAAGCTAAGCTTTCCAGACAAAATCACAAACAGAAGCATACACATAGACACTCAAAAAAAGAGAAAAAGTGGCAATAAAATATAGCTTTGCTCCCAAAGGCCACCACCTCAATTTTCGGATGATTCATTGTGTACTCAGGTAATCCACAGATGCAGGTTACTTCAGGTTGAAAGTAGGGATTTCACCCGCTCTTCCTGAGGCTGCTGAGACACATTTCCCTTTCTCGTCTTTGTTCGCACAGCTCCCGGGCTTCAGCTTTGGATTTGGATCCGCCTCTTTGTGTAGGTCGCTTGAGGGCCTCTGTTCTTTCCTCAGACAGGACAGGGTTAAAGGAGAAGCTCATTGGGGGCTGTGTCTCACTCAGGCCGGAGGAGTGAGGAGTACGGAATAGGAGTCAGCCTGTAGCGGTATAGCGCATCGTGACTTTGCACCAGCCTGAGGCGCACCGTGCATCCTCCCAGGGATGTTGTCCCTGCATCAAGGGACACTAGCAGAGGCGGGCTGCAGAAGCCCCCGGGAGGGGCACTGTGGATAGTGGCTTGTCTTTGCTCACAGGCTTCTTGGTGGCGGCAGCAGCAGCCTTACGTCTCATGCCAGTCTCTGGGGTCCACGCTGATAGCCGCACCTCACGCCGATTTCTGCAGCTCCATTACGCGGCGCTCTTAATACCCTCTCCTCACGCACCAGGAAAGAAATTGGGAAGAAAAATTCTCTTGTCTCTTACGCAGTTGCAGGACTTTTCCAGGACTCCCTCTGAGCTAGACATGTTGCACTAGCACACTTCAGGCTATGTTCATGCCACCAGCCCCAGTCCTCACCGTGGGATCCGGCTGAAACCGCAGCCTCAGCCTCCAACCCCTGCCTTCCGCGGCAGGTGAACAGTGAAGCCTCTCAGGCTGGTGAGTTCTGGTCGGCATCGCTCCTCTGTGCGGGAATCTGTCCACTTTGCCTTCCGCACCTCAGTTGCTGGGCTCTCCTCCGTGGTTCCGAAGCTTCCCCGCTCCCTTGCACACACTGTCCACCTGCGAAGGGGCTTTCTAGTGTGTGGAAACCTTTCCTCCTTCACAGCTGCTTCCCACTGTTGCAAGTCCCATCCCTAGTCTCTTGTCTCCGTTATTTCATTCCTCTTATCCCCTACCCAGGTACGTGGGGAGTTTCTTGCCCTTTGGGAGGTGTGAGGTCTTCGGCCAGCGTTCTGTGGCTGTTCTATCGGAGCGGTTCTTCCTGCAGATTTATTTCTGATGAATCTGTGGGTTGGAAAGTGATCTCCGCATCTTATTCTTCCGTCATCTTCAAGTTCCTCCCCCGTTGTTGTTTTGATCTGCATTTCTCTAATGATTAGTGATGTTGAGCATTGTTTCATGGGTTTGTTGGCAAATAGTATATATGCTTTGGAGAAATATCTTTTTCGGTCTTCTGGCCTATTTTGGATTGGGTTGTTTGTTTTTCTGATGTTGAGTTGCATAAGCTCAATGGAGATTAATCCTTTGTCAGTTGCTTCGTTTACAAATATTTTCTCCCATTCTGAGGGTTGTCTTTTCATCCTGATTTTCATTTCCTTTGCTGTGCAAAAGCTTTTCAGTTTCACTAGGTCCCATTTGTTTCTTTCTGTTTTTATTTCCAGTTCTTTATGAGGGGGGGTCCCAAAACGTCTTTGTGTGTTTTATGTCACAGAGTGTTCTGCCTTTGTTTTCTTCTAAGAGTTTTAACCTGTCTGTCCTTACATTTAGGTCTGTAATCGATTTGCAGTTTATTTTTGTGTATGGAGTTAAGAAGTGTCGTAATTTCATTCTCTTACATGTAGCTGTGCAGTTTCCCCAGAACCATTATTGAAGAGGCTATCTTTTTTCCATTGTATACTCTTGCCTCCTTTATCAAATAGAAAGGAGTGTGGGTTTATCCGTGGCTTACTGTCCTGTTTCATTGATGTACACTTCTGTTTGTGTGCCAGTAGCATACCATCTTTATTATTATACATTTTTTTTATAGTCTGAAGTCAGGGAACCTGATTCCTCCAGCTCTGTTTTTCTTTCTCAAGATACCTTTGGCTCTTCAGGCTCTTTTGTGTTTCCACACAAATGGTGAAATATTTTGTTCTAGTTTTGTGACAAATGCCATTGGTAGTTCAATAGGGATTGCAATGAACTGTAGATTGCTTTGTGTAGCATAGTCATTTTTGCAATGTTGTTTCTACCAGTCCAAAAACATGGTATATGTCTCCATCTCTTTGTGTCACCTTTAATTTCTTTCCTCAGTGTGTCATGGTTTTCCTCACACATGTATTTTGTCTCTTTGGTAAGTTTACACTCAAGTATGTTATTCTTTTTGTAGCAATGGTAAATGAGAGTGTTTCCTTAATTTCTCTTTCGGATTTTTCATCATTAGTGTATAGTAATGCAAGAGATTTTTGTGCATTAACTTTGTATCCTGTCACTGTACCAAATTCATTGATTCGTTCTGGTAGTTGTCTGGTAGCGTCTTTAGAATTCTCTATGTATACTATCTAGTCATCTGAAAACAGTGACAGATTGACTTCTTCTCTTCCAACTTGGATGCTTTTAATTTCTTTTTCTTCTCTGAATGCTGTGGGTAAAACTTCCAAAACCTGCTTAAGTCATATTAGTAACAGTTCGCAAACTTGTCTTTTTCCTGATCTTAAAGGAAATGGTTTCAGTATTTCATCTTTGAGAACAAAGTAGGCTGTGGGTCTGTCATATATGGCCTTTATTATGTTGAGGTACATTCACTCTATGTGTACTTTCTGGAGAGTGTTTTCCTAAACTCTTTTTGAATGTTTCCAGAAGATTTTTCTCCATTTATTGAGATAATCATAGGATTTTTCTCCTTCAATTTGTTAGTATGGTTTATCATCTGGATTGATTTGCATATATCGAAAAATCCTGCCTTCCTTGGATAAAGCCCACTTGATCATGGTGTATTATCCCTTTAATGTGCTGTTGGATTCTACTTTCTAGTATTTTCTTTGAGATTCTGACATTTAAGGTCATCAGTGATATTGGCCTGTAGTGTCCAATTTTAGGTGACAACTTGTCTGCTTTTGGTATCAGAGTGATTGTGGCCTCGTTTAATGATTTTGGGAGTGTCCCTCACTCTGTTATATTTTGGAAGAGTCTGAGAAGGATAGGTGTTAGCTCTTGTCAAAAGGTTGGATAGAAATCGCCTGTGAAGCCATCTGACCTTGGGCTTTTGCTTGTTGGAAAATTTTAATCACAAATTCAATTTCAGTGCTTATGATTAGTCTGTTTATAGCTTCTGTTTATCTTGGTTCAGTCTCAGAAGGTTGTGCTTTTCGAAGAATTTGTCCATTTCTTCCAGGTTGTCCATTTAATTGGCAAAAGATGTTTGTAGTAATCTCTCATGATCCTTTGTATTTCTGCAGGGTCAGTTGTTACTTCTCCTTTTTCATTTCTAATTCTGTTGATTTGGATCTTCTCCATTTCTTTTCTTAATAAATCTGGCTAATGGTGGATACATTATATGCATGCTCTTAAATATCTAGCTTTTAGGTTTACCGATCTTTGCTCTTGTTTTCTCCATTCTTTTTCATTTATTTCTGATCTGAACTTTCTTATTTCTTTTCTTCTGCTAATCCTTTTTTGTTTGTTTGGTGTTTGTCCATTTTTCTCTAATGGCTTTAGGTGTAAGGCTAGCTTGATTATATAGGGGATTTCTTGTTTCTTGATGGAGGATTTTATTGCTATCAACTTCCCTGTTAGAACTGCTTTTGCTGCATCCCATAGGTTGGGGTGGTCGTATTTTCATTGTCATTTTTTTCCAGGTATTTTGTGATTTCATCTTTGTTTTCTTCAGTGATTGCTTGATTATTTAACAGCGTTTTGTTTAGCTTCCATGTGTTTCTATTGTTTACAGTTCTTTTTTTCCTTTCATTGATATCTAGTTTCATGGCACTGTGGTGGGAAATTATACCTCATACTATTTCAGTTTTCTTAAATTGACTAAGGCTCTATGTGTGACCCAAGATATGACATATCCTGGAGAATGTTCCATGAGCACTTGAGAAGAAACTGTTTTCTGGTGTTTTGCAAAGGAAAGTCATATACATATCAGTTAAGTCCCTCTTGTTCAATGTGTCATTTAAAGCCCATGTTTCCTTGTTTATTTTCATTTTGGGTGATCAGTCCATTGGTGAAAGAGGGGTGTTAATGTTCCCTACTATTTTTGTGTTACTCTCAGTTTCCCCTTTTAGGGCTGTTAGGATATATCTTATGTATTGAAGTGCTACTACGTTGGCTTCATAAGGATTTGCATTTGCTGTGTCATCTTCTTTGTTGGATTCCTTCATCAGTATGTAGTGTTCTTCTTGGTTTCCTGCAATAGTCTTAATCTTAAAGTCTATTTCTTCTGATATGAGAATTGGCACTCCAGTTTTCCTTTGATTTCCATGTGCTTGGAATGTCTTTTTCCATCCCCTCACTTTCAGTTTGTATGTGTCCCTAGGTCTAAAGTGGGTCTCTCCTAGACAACATATTTAACGGTCTTGTTTTTGTATCCCTTCATCCACTCTATGTGTGTTGTTTGGAGCCTTGAATCCATTTGCATTTAAGGTAATTATCCGTGTGTATGTTCCTGTTAGCATTTACTTAATTGTTTTTGGTTTGTTATTGGAGGTCTTTTATTTCCTTTGTGTTTCCTGCTTAGAGAAGTTCCTTTATCATTGGTGATATAGACGGTTTGGTGGTGCTGAATTCTCCTACCTTTGGTTTGTCTGTGAAGTTTTTACTTCCTCCGTCCAATCTGAATGAGATTCTTGCTGAGTACAGTCACATTGGTGGTAGGTTTTTTTCCTTTAATCACTTGAAATATGTCCTTCCAGTCCCTACTGTCTTGCAGAATTTCTGCTGAAAGATCAGCTGTTAACTTGATGGGGATTCCCAAATATGGAATTTCTTGCTTTTCCCTTGCTGCTTTTAATACCTTTTCTTTGTATTTCATTCTTGAGAGTTTGATGAATATGTGTCTTGGAGTGTTTCTCCTTGGATTTCTCCTGTTTGGGACTCTCTGAGCTTCCTGGACTTGATTAACTCTTTCCTTTCCCATATTAGAGAAGTTTTCACCTATAATCTTTCTGAATATTTTCTCAGTCCCTTTCTTTTTCTCTTCTTCTTCTGGGACCCGTCTGATTCCAATGTTGGTACATTTAATGTTGTTCCAGAGGTCTCTGAGACTGTCCTCAATCTTTTCATTCTTATTTCTTCATACTGCTCTGCAGTAGTGAGTTAAACTATGTTATCTTCCAGGTCACTTATCCATTCTTCTGCCAGAGTGTTTCTGCTATTGATCACTTCTAGAGAATTTTTAATTTCATTTATTGTTTTCTTCATTATTGTTCGTTTGCCCTTCAGTTCTTCTAGGTCCTTGTGAAAAGTTTCTTGTATTTTCTCTATCCTATTTCCAAGATTTTGGATCATCTTTACTCTCATTATTCTGAAAAATTGTTCAGGTAGACTGCCTATTTCCTCTTCATTTGTTAGGTCTGGTGGGGTTTAAGTTGCTCCTTCATCTGCTGTGTGTTTTTCAGTCTCCTCTTTTTGCTTAATTCACTGCTTGGGGGCTCCTTTTCACAGGCTGCAGCTTCATAGTTATCTTTGTTTTAGGTGTCTGTCCCAGGTGGCTAAGTTTGTTCAGTGGGTTGTGTAGGCTTCTTGGTGGAGGGGAGTTGTGCCTGTGTTCTGGTGGATGAAGCTGGATCTTGTCTTTCTGCTGGGCAGTTCCACGTCTGGTGGTGTGTGGTTGGGTGTCTGTGGCCTTACTGCGATTTTAGGCATCCTCTCTGATAATGGATGGGGCTGTGTTCCTGTCTTACTCGTTGTTTGGCATACGGTTTCCAGCACTGTAGCTTGCTGGTCATTGAGTGAAGGTGGATCTTGGCGTTGAGATGGAAATCTCTGGGAGATTTTCTCCGTTTGATATTACATGGAGCTGTAAGGTCTCCTGTGGACCAGTGTCCTGAGGTTGGCTCTGCCACCTGAGAAGCGCAGCACTGACTCCTGGTTGGAGCACCAAGAGACTTTCATCCACATGGCTCAGAATAAAAGGGACCAAAAAGAGAAAGAAACAAAGACAGAGGATAAACGAAGACACAGTTATGTCAAATAAAATAAATTAAAGTTATTAAAATAAAAAATAATTTTTAAGAAAATGTTTTAAACGTAAAAATAAGAAAACAGACGGACAGAACCCTAGCACAAATGGTTAAAGCTAAGCTTTCCAGACAAAATCACAAACAGAAGCATACACATAGACACTCAAAAAAAGAGAAAAAGTGGGAATAAAATATAGCTTTGCTCCCAAAGGCCACCACCTCAATTTTCGGATGATTCATTGTGTACTCAGGTAATCCACAGATGCAGGTTACTTCAGGTTGAAAGTAGGGATTTCACCCGCTCTTCCTGAGGCTGCTGAGACACATTTCCCTTTCTCGTCTTTGTTCGCACAGCTCCCGGGCTTCAGCTTTGGATTTGGATCCGCCTCTTTGTGTAGGTCGCTTGAGGGCCTCTGTTCTTTCCTCAGACAGGACAGGGTTAAAGGAGAAGCTCATTGGGGGCTGTGTCTCACTCAGGCCGGAGGAGTGAGGAGTACGGAATAGGAGTCAGCCTGTAGCGGTATAGCGCATCGTGACTTTGCAGCAGCCTGAGGCGCACCGTGCATCCTCCCAGGGATGTTGTCCCTGCATCAAGGGACACTAGCAGAGGCGGGCTGCAGAAGCCCCCGGGAGGGGCACTGTGGATAGTGGCTTGTCTTTGCTCACAGGCTTCTTGGTGGCGGCAGCAGCAGCCTTACGTCTCATGCCAGTCTCTGGGGTCCACGCTGATAGCCGCACCTCACGCCGATTTCTGCAGCTCCATTACGCGGCGCTCTTAATACCCTCTCCTCACGCACCAGGAAAGAAATTGGGAAGAAAAATTCTCTTGTCTCTTACGCAGTTGCAGGACTTTTCCAGGACTCCCTCTGAGCTAGACATGTTGCACTAGCACACTTCAGGCTATGTTCATGCCACCAGCCCCAGTCCTCACCGTGGGATCTGGCTGAAACCGCAGCCTCAGCCTCCAACCCCTGCCTTCCGCGGCAGGTGAACAGTGAAGCCTCTCAGGCTGGTGAGTTCTGGTCGGCATCGCTCCTCTGTGCGGGAATCTGTCCACTTTGCCTTCCGCACCTCAGTTGCTGGGCTCTCCTCCGTGGTTCCGAAGCTTCCCCGCTCCGTTGCACACACTGTCCACCTGCGAAGGGGCTTTCTAGTGTGTGGAAACCTTTCCTCCTTCACAGCTGCTTCCCACTGTTGCAAGTCCCATCCCTAGTCTCTTGTCTCCGTTATTTCATTCCTCTTATCCCCTACCCAGGTACGTGGGGAGTTTCTTGCCCTTTGGGAGGTGTGAGGTCTTCGGCCAGCGTTCTGTGGCTGTTCTATCGGAGCGGTTCTTCCTGCAGATTTATTTCTGATGAATCTGTGGGTTGGAAAGTGATCTCCGCATCTTATTCTTCCGTCATCTTCAAGTTCCTCCCCCGTTGTTGTTTTGATCTGCATTTCTCTAATGATTAGTGATGTTGAGCATTGTTTCATGGGTTTGTTGGCAAATAGTATATATGCTTTGGAGAAATATCTTTTTCGGTCTTCTGGCCTATTTTGGATTGGGTTGTTTGTTTTTCTGATGTTGAGTTGCATGAGCTCAATGGAGATTAATCCTTTGTCAGTTGCTTCGTTTACAAATATTTTCTCCCATTCTGAGGGTTGTCTTTTCATCCTGATTTTCATTTCCTTTGCTGTGCAAAAGCTTTTCAGTTTCACTAGGTCCCATTTGTTTCTTTCTGTTTTTATTTCCAGTTCTTTATGAGGGGGGGTCCCAAAACGTCTTTGTGTGTTTTATGTCACAGAGTGTTCTGCCTTTGTTTTCTTCTAAGAGTTTTAACCTGTCTGTCCTTACATTTAGGTCTGTAATCGATTTGCAGTTTATTTTTGTGTATGGAGTTAAGAAGTGTCGTAATTTCATTCTCTTACATGTAGCTGTGCACTTTCCCCAGAACCATTATTGAAGAGGCTATCTTTTTTCCATTGTATACTCTTGCCTCCTTTATCAAATAGAAAGGAGTGTGGGTTTATCCGTGGCTTACTGTCCTGTTTCATTGATGTACACTTCTGTTTGTGTGCCAGTAGCATACCATCTTTATTATTATAGATTTTTTTTATAGTCTGAAGTCAGGGAACCTGATTCCTCCAGCTCTGTTTTTCTTTCTCAAGATACCTTTGGCTCTTCAGGCTCTTTTGTGTTTCCACACAAATGGTGAAATATTTTGTTCTAGTTTTGTGACAAATGCCATTGGTAGTTCAATAGGGATTGCAATGAACTGTAGATTGCTTTGTGTAGCATAGTCATTTTTGCAATGTTGTTTCTACCAGTCCAAAAACATGGTATATGTCTCCATCTCTTTGTGTCACCTTTAATTTCTTTCCTCAGTGTGTCATGGTTTTCCTCACACATGTATTTTGTCTCTTTGGTAAGTTTACACTCAAGTATGTTATTCTTTTTGTAGCAATGGTAAATGAGAGTGGTTCCTTAATTTCTCTTTCGGATTTTTCATCATTAGTGTATAGTAATGCAAGAGATTTTTGTGCATTAACTTTGTATCCTGTCACTGTACCAAATTCATTGATTCGTTCTGGTAGTTGTCTGGTAGCGTCTTTAGAATTCTCTATGTATACTATCTAGTCATCTGAAAACAGTGACAGATTGACTTCTTCTCTTCCAACTTGGATGCTTTTAATTTCTTTTTCTTCTCTGAATGCTGTGGGTAAAACTTCCAAAACCTGCTTAAGTCATATTAGTAACAGTTCGCAAACTTGTCTTTTTCCTGATCTTAAAGGAAATGGTTTCAGTATTTCATCTTTGAGAACAAAGTAGGCTGTGGGTCTGTCATATATGGCCTTTATTATGTTGAGGTACATTCACTCTATGTGTACTTTCTGGAGAGTGTTTTCCTAAACTCTTTTTGAATGTTTCCAGAAGATTTTTCTCCATTTATTGAGATAATCATAGGATTTTTCTCCTTCAATTTGTTAGTATGGTTTATCATCTGGATTGATTTGCATATATCGAAAAATCCTGCCTTCCTTGGATAAAGCCCACTTGATCATGGTGTATTATCCCTTTAATGTGCTGTTGGATTCTACTTTCTAGTATTTTCTTTGAGATTCTGACATTTAAGGTCATCAGTGATATTGGCCTGTAGTGTCCAATTTTAGGTGACAACTTGTCTGCTTTTGGTATCAGAGCGATTGTGGCCTCGTTTAATGATTTTGGGAGTGTCCCTCACTCTGTTATATTTTGGAAGAGTCTGAGAAGGATAGGTGTTAGCTCTTGTCAAAAGGTTGGATAGAAATCGCCTGTGAAGCCATCTGACCTTGGGCTTTTGCTTGTTGGAAAATTTTAATCACAAATTCAATTTCAGTGCTTATGATTAGTCTGTTTATAGCTTCTGTTTATCTTGGTTCAGTCTCAGAAGGTTGTGCTTTTCGAAGAATTTGTCCATTTCTTCCAGGTTGTCCATTTAATTGGCAAAAGATGTTTGTAGTAATCTCTCATGATCCTTTGTATTTCTGCAGGGTCAGTTGTTACTTCTCCTTTTTCATTTCTAATTCTGTTGATTTGGATCTTCTCCATTTCTTTTCTTAATAAATCTGGCTAATGGTGGATACATTATATGCATGCTCTTAAATATCTAGCTTTTAGGTTTACCGATCTTTGCTCTTGTTTTCTCCATTCTTTTTCATTTATTTCTGATCTGAACTTTCTTATTTCTTTTCTTCTGCTAATCCTTTTTTGTTTGTTTGGTGTTTGTCCATTTTTCTCTAATGGCTTTAGGTGTAAGGCTAGCTTGATTATATAGGGGATTTCTTGTTTCTTGATGGAGGATTTTATTGCTATCAACTTCCCTGTTAGAACTGCTTTTGCTGCATCCCATAGGTTGGGGTGGTCGTATTTTCATTGTCATTTTTTTCCAGGTATTTTGTGATTTCATCTTTGTTTTCTTCAGTGATTGCTTGATTATTTAACAGCGTTTTGTTTAGCTTCCATGTGTTTCTATTGTTTACAGTTCTTTTTTTCCTTTCATTGATATCTAGTTTCATGGCACTGTGGTGGGAAATTATACCTCATACTATTTCAGTTTTCTTAAATTGACTAAGGCTCTATGTGTGACCCAAGATATGACATATCCTGGAGAATGTTCCATGAGCACTTGAGAAGAAACTGTTTTCTGGTGTTTTGCAAAGGATAGTCATATACATATCAGTTAAGTCCCTCTTGTTCAATGTGTCATTTAAAGCCCATGTTTCCTTGTTTATTTTCATTTTGGGTGATCAGTCCATTGGTGAAAGAGGGGTGTTAATGTTCCCTACTATTTTTGTGTTACTCTCAGTTTCCCCTTTTAGGGCTGTTAGGATATATCCTATGTATTGAAGTGCTACTACGTTGGCTTCATAAGGATTTGCATTTGCTGTGTCATCTTCTTTGTTGGATTCCTTCATCAGTATGTAGTGTTCTTCTTGGTTTCCTGCAATAGTCTTAATCTTAAAGTCTATTTCGTCTGATATGAGAATTGGCACTCCAGTTTTCCTTTGATTTCCATGTGCTTGGAATGTCTTTTTCCATCCCCTCACTTTCAGTTTGTATGTGTCCCTAGGTCTAAAGTGGGTCTCTCCTAGACAACATATTTAACGGTCTTGTTTTTGTATCCCTTCATCCACTCTATGTGTGTTGTTTGGAGCCTTGAATCCATTTACATTTAAGGTAATTATCCGTGTGTATGTTCCTGTTAGCATTTACTTAATTGTTTTTGGTTTGTTATTGGAGGTCTTTTATTTCCTTTGTGTTTCCTGCTTAGAGAAGTTCCTTTATCATTGGTGATATAGACGGTTTGGTGGTGCTGAATTCTCCTACCTTTGGTTGGTCTGTGAAGTTTTTACTTCCTCCGTCCAATCTGAATGAGATTCTTGCTGAGTACAGTCACATTGGTGGTAGGTTTTTTTCCTTTAATCACTTGAAATATGTCCTTCCAGTCCCTACTGTCTTGCAGAATTTCTGCTGAAAGATCAGCTGTTAACTTGATGGGGATTCCCAAATATGGAATTTCTTGCTTTTCCCTTGCTGCTTTTAATACCTTTTCTTTGTATTTCATTCTTGAGAGTTTGATGAATATGTGTCTTGGAGTGTTTCTCCTTGGATTTCTCCTGTTTGGGACTCTCTGAGCTTCCTGGACTTGATTAACTCTTTCTTTTCCCATATTAGAGAAGTTTTCACCTATAATCTTTCTGAATATTTTCTCAGTCCCTTTCTTTTTCTCTTCTTCTTCTGGGACCCGTCTGATTCCAATGTTGGTACATTTAATGTTGTTCCAGAGGTCTCTGAGACTGTCCTCAATCTTTTCATTCTTATTTCTTCATACTGCTCTGCAGTAGTGAGTTAAACTATGTTATCTTCCAGGTCACTTATCCGTTCTTCTGCCAGAGTGTTTCTGCTATTGATCACTTCTAGAGAATTTTTAATTTCATTTATTGTTTTCTTCATTATTGTTCGTTTGCCCTTCAGTTCTTCTAGGTCCTTGTGAAAAGTTTCTTGTATTTTCTCTATCCTATTTCCAAGATTTTGGATCATCTTTACTCTCATTATTCTGAAAAATTGTTCAGGTAGACTGCCTATTTCCTCTTCATTTGTTAGGTCTGGTGGGGTTTAAGTTGCTCCTTCATCTGCTGTGTGTTTTTCAGTCTCCTCTTTTTGCTTAATTCACTGCTTGGGGGCTCCTTTTCACAGGCTGCAGCTTCATAGTTATCTTTGTTTTAGGTGTCTGTCCCAGGTGGCTAAGTTTGTTCAGTGGGTTGTGTAGGCTTCTTGGTGGAGGGGAGTTGTGCCTGTGTTCTGGTGGATGAAGCTGGATCTTGTCTTTCTGCTGGGCAGTTCCACGTCTGGTGGTGTGTGGTTGGGTGTCTGTGGCCTTACTGCGATTTTAGGCATCCTCTCTGATAATGGATGGGGCTGTGTTCCTGTCTTACTCGTTGTTTGGCATACGGTTTCCAGCACTGTAGCTTGCTGGTCATTGAGTGAAGGTGGATTTTGGCGTTGAGATGGAAATCTCTGGGAGATTTTCTCCGTTTGATATTACATGGAGCTGTAAGGTCTCCTGTGGACCAGTGTCCTGAGGTTGGCTCTGCCACCTGAGAAGCGCAGCACTGACTCCTGGTTGGAGCACCAAGAGACTTTCATCCACATGGCTCAGAATAAAAGGGACCAAAAAGAGAAAGAAACAAAGACAGAGGATAAACGAAGACACAATTATGTCAAATAAAATAAATTAAAGTTATTAAAATAAAAAATAATTTTTAAGAAAATGTTTTAAACGTAAAAATAAGAAAACAGACGGACAGAACCCTAGCACAAATGGTTAAAGCTAAGCTTTCCAGACAAAATCACAAACAGAAGCATACACATAGACACTCAAAAAAAGAGAAAAAGTGGGAATAAAATATAGCTTTGCTCCCAAAGGCCACCACCTCAATTTTCGGATGATTCATTGTGTACTCAGGTAATCCACAGATGCAGGTTACTTCAGGTTGAAAGTAGGGATTTCACCCGCTCTTCCTGAGGCTGCTGAGACACATTTCCCTTTCTCGTCTTTGTTCGCACAGCTCCCGGGCTTCAGCTTTGGATTTGGATCCGCCTCTTTGTGTAGATCGCTTGAGGGCCTCTGTTCTTTCCTCAGACAGGACAGGGTTAAAGGAGAAGCTCATTGGGGGCTGTGTCTCACTCAGGCCGGAGGAGTGAGGAGTACGGAATAGGAGTCAGCCTGTAGCGGTATAGCGCATCGTGACTTTGCAGCAGCCTGAGGCGCACCGTGCATCCTCCCAGGGAAGTTGTCCCTGCATCAAGGGACACTAGCAGAGGCGGGCTGCAGAAGCCCCCGGGAGGGGCACTGTGGATAGTGGCTTGTCTTTGCTCACAGGCTTCTTGGTGGCGGCAGCAGCAGCCTTAAGTCTCATGCCAGTCTCTGGGGTCCACGCTGATAGCCGCACCTCACGCCGATTTCTGCAGCTCCATTACGCGGCGCTCTTAATACCCTCTCCTCACGCACCAGGAAAGAAATTGGGAAGAAAAATTCTCTTGTCTCTTACGCAGTTGCAGGACTTTTCCAGGACTCCCTCTGAGCTAGACATGTTGCACTAGCACACTTCAGGCTATGTTCATGCCACCAGCCCCAGTCCTCACCGTGGGATCCGGCTGAAACCGCAGCCTCAGCCTCCAACCACTGCCTTCCGCGGCAGGTGAACAGTGAAGCCTCTCAGGCTGGTGGGTTCTGGTCGGCATCGCTCCTCTGTGCGGGAATCTGTCCACTTTGCCTTCCGCACCTCAGTTGCTGGGCTCTCCTCCGTGGTTCCGAAGCTTCCCCGCTCCCTTGCACACACTGTCCACCTGCGAAGGGGCTTTCTAGTGTGTGGAAACCTTTCCTCCTTCACAGCTGCTTCCCACTGTTGCAAGTCCCATCCCTAGTCTCTTGTCTCCGTTATTTCATTCCTCTTATCCCCTACCCAGGTACGTGGGGAGTTTCTTGCCCTTTGGGAGGTGTGAGGTCTTCGGCCAGCGTTCTGTGGCTGTTCTATCGGAGCGGTTCTTCCTGCAGATTTATTTCTGATGAATCTGTGGGTTGGAAAGTGATCTCCGCATCTTATTCTTCCGTCATCTTCAAGTTCCTCCCCCGTTGTTGTTTTGATCTGCATTTCTCTAATGATTAGTGATGTTGAGCATTGTTTCATGGGTTTGTTGGCAAATAGTATATATGCTTTGGAGAAATATCTTTTTCGGTCTTCTGGCCTATTTTGGATTGGGTTGTTTGTTTTTCTGATGTTGAGTTGCATGAGCTCAATGGAGATTAATCCTTTGTCAGTTGCTTCGTTTACAAATATTTTCTCCCATTCTGAGGGTTGTCTTTTCATCCTGATTTTCATTTCCTTTGCTGTGCAAAAGCTTTTCAGTTTCACTAGGTCCCATTTGTTTCTTTCTGTTTTTATTTCCAGTTCTTTATGAGGGGGGGTCCCAAAACGTCTTTGTGTGTTTTATGTCACAGAGTGTTCTGCCTTTGTTTTCTTCTAAGAGTTTTAACCTGTCTGTCCTTACATTTAGGTCTGTAATCGATTTGCAGTTTATTTTTGTGTATGGAGTTAAGAAGTGTCGTAATTTCATTCTCTTACATGTAGCTGTGCAGTTTCCCCAGAACCATTATTGAAGAGGCTATCTTTTTTCCATTGTATACTCTTGCCTCCTTTATCAAATAGAAAGGAGTGTGGGTTTATCCGTGGCTTACTGTCCTGTTTCATTGATGTACACTTCTGTTTGTGTGCCAGTAGCATACCATCTTTATTATTATACATTTTTTTAATAGTCTGAAGTCAGGGAACCTGATTCCTCCAGCTCTGTTTTTCTTTCTCAAGATACCTTTGGCTCTTCAGGCTCTTTTGTGTTTCCACACAAATGGTGAAATATTTTGTTCTAGTTTTGTGACAAATGTCATTGGTAGTTCAATAGGGATTGCAATGAACTGTAGATTGCTTTGTGTAGCATAGTCATTTTTGCAATGTTGTTTCTACCAGTCCAAAAACATGGTATATGTCTCCATCTCTTTGTGTCACCTTTAATTTCTTTCCTCAGTGTGTCATGGTTTTCCTCACACATGTATTTTGTCTCTTTGGTAAGTTTACACTCAAGTATGTTATTCTTATTGTAGCAATGGTAAATGAGAGTGTTTCCTTAATTTCTCTTTCGGATTTTTCATCATTAGTGCATAGTAATGCAAGAGATTTTTGTGCATTAACTTTGTATCCTGTCACTGTACCAAATTCATTGATTCGTTCTGGTAGTTTTCTGGTAGCGTCTTTAGAATTCTCTATGTATACTATCTAGTCATCTGAAAACAGTGACAGATTGACTTCTTCTCTTCCAACTTGGATGCTTTTAATTTCTTTTTCTTCTCTGAATGCTGTGGGTAAAACTTCCAAAACCTGCTTAAGTCATATTAGTAACAGTTCGCAAACTTGTCTTTTTCCTGATCTTAAAGGAAATGGTTTCAGTATTTCATCTTTGAGAACAAAGTAGGCTGTGGGTCTGTCATATATGGCCTTTATTATGTTGAGGTACATTCACTCTATGTGTACTTTCTGGAGAGTGTTTTCCTAAACTCTTTTTGAATGTTTCCAGAAGATTTTTCTCCATTTATTGAGATAATCATAGGATTTTTCTCCTTCAATTTGTTAGTATGGTTTATCATCTGGATTGATTTGCATATATCGAAAAATCCTGCCTTCCTTGGATAAAGCCCACTTGATCATGGTGTATTATCCCTTTAATGTGCTGTTGGATTCTACTTTCTAGTATTTTCTTTGAGATTCTGACATTTAAGGTCATCAGTGATATTGGCCTGTAGTGTCCAATTTTAGGTGACAACTTGTCTGCTTTTGGTATCAGAGTGATTGTGGCCTCGTTTAATGATTTTGGGAGTGTCCCTCACTCTGTTATATTTTGGAAGAGTCTGAGAAGGATAGGTGTTAGCTCTTGTCAAAAGGTTGGATAGAAATCGCCTGTGAAGCCATCTGACCTTGGGCTTTTGCTTGTTGGAAAATTTTAATCACAAATTCAATTTCAGTGCTTATGATTAGTCTGTTTATAGCTTCTGTTTATCTTGGTTCAGTCTCAGAAGGTTGTGCTTTTCGAAGAATTTGTCCATTTCTTCCAGGTTGTCCATTTAATTGGCAAAAGATGTTTGTAGTAATCTCTCATGATCCTTTGTATTTCTGCAGGGTCAGTTGTTACTTCTCCTTTTTCATTTCTAATTCTGTTGATTTGGATCTTCTCCATTTCTTTTCTTAATAAATCTGGCTAATGGTGGATACATTATATGCATGCTCTTAAATATCTAGCTTTTAGGTTTACCGATCTTTGCTCTTGTTTTCTCCATTCTTTTTCATTTATTTCTGATCTGAACTTTCTTATTTCTTTTCTTCTGCTAATCCTTTTTTGTTTGTTTGGTGTTTGTCCATTTTTCTCTAATGGCTTTAGGTGTAAGGCTAGCTTGATTATATAGGGGATTTCTTGTTTCTTGATGGAGGATTTTATTGCTATCAACTTCCCTGTTAGAACTGCTTTTGCTGCATCCCATAGGTTGGGGTGGTCGTATTTTCATTGTCATTTTTTTCCAGGTATTTTGTGATTTCATCTTTGTTTTCTTCAGTGATTGCTTGATTATTTAACAGCGTTTTGTTTAGCTTCCATGTGTTTCTATTGTTTACAGTTCTTTTTTTCCTTTCATTGATATCTAGTTTCATGGCACTGTGGTGGGAAATTATACCTCATACTATTTCAGTTTTCTTAAATTGACTAAGGCTCTATGTGTGACCCAAGATATGACATATCCTGGAGAATGTTCCATGAGCACTTGAGAAGAAACTGTTTTCTGGTGTTTTGCAAAGGAAAGTCATATACATATCAGTTAAGTCCCTCTTGTTCAATGTGTCATTTAAAGCCCATGTTTCCTTGTTTATTTTCATTTTGGGTGATCAGTCCATTGGTGAAAGAGGGGTGTTAATGTTCCCTACTATTTTTGTGTTACTCTCAGTTTCCCCTTTTAGGGCTGTTAGGATATATCCTATGTATTGAAGTGCTACTACGTTGGCTTCATAAGGATTTGCATTTGCTGTGTCATCTTCTTTGTTGGATTCCTTCATCAGTATGTAGTGTTCTTCTTGGTTTCCTGCAATAGTCTTAATCTTAAAGTCTATTTCGTCTGATATGAGAAGTGGCACTCCAGTTTTCCTTTGATTTCCATGTGCTTGGAATGTCTTTTTCCATCCCCTCACTTTCAGTTTGTATGTGTCCCTAGGTCTAAAGTGGGTCTCTCCTAGACAACATATTTAACGGTCTTGTTTTTGTATCCCTTCATCCACTCTATGTGTGTTGTTTGGAGCCTTGAATCCATTTACATTTAAGG
Source organism: Balaenoptera physalus (assembly GCF_965194825.1). NCBI lineage: Eukaryota > Metazoa > Chordata > Mammalia > Artiodactyla > Balaenopteridae > Balaenoptera > Balaenoptera physalus. The sequence continues at coordinate 25,370,083 of NC_138904.1, forward strand.
TAATTATCCGTGTGTATGTTCCTGTTAGCATTTACTTAATTGTTTTTGGTTTGTTATTGGAGGTCTTTTATTTCCTTTGTGTTTCCTGCTTAGAGAAGTTCCTTTATCATTGGTGATATAGACGGTTTGGTGGTGCTGAATTCTCCTACCTTTGGTTGGTCTGTGAAGTTTTTACTTCCTCCGTCCAATCTGAATGAGATTCTTGCTGAGTACAGTCACATTGGTGGTAGGTTTTTTTCCTTTAATCACTTGAAATATGTCCTTCCAGTCCCTACTGTCTTGCAGAATTTCTGCTGAAAGATCAGCTGTTAACTTGATGGGGATTCCCAAATATGGAATTTCTTGCTTTTCCCTTGCTGCTTTTAATACCTTTTCTTTGTATTTCATTCTTGAGAGTTTGATGAATATGTGTCTTGGAGTGTTTCTCCTTGGATTTCTCCTGTTTGGGACTCTCTGAGCTTCCTGGACTTGATTAACTCTTTCCTTTCCCATATTAGAGAAGTTTTCACCTATAATCTTTCTGAATATTTTCTCAGTCCCTTTCTTTTTCTCTTCTTCTTCTGGGACCCGTCTGATTCCAATGTTGGTACATTTAATGTTGTTCCAGAGGTCTCTGAGACTGTCCTCAATCTTTTCATTCTTATTTCTTCATACTGCTCTGCAGTAGTGAGTTAAACTATGTTATCTTCCAGGTCACTTATCCGTTCTTCTGCCAGAGTGTTTCTGCTATTGATCACTTCTAGAGAATTTTTAATTTCATTTATTGTTTTCTTCATTATTGTTCGTTTGCCCTTCAGTTCTTCTAGGTCCTTGTGAAAAGTTTCTTGTATTTTCTCTATCCTATTTCCAAGATTTTGGATCATCTTTACTCTCATTATTCTGAAAAATTGTTCAGGTAGACTGCCTATTTCCTCTTCATTTGTTAGGTCTGGTGGGGTTTAAGTTGCTCCTTCATCTGCTGTGTGTTTTTCAGTCTCCTCTTTTTGCTTAATTCACTGCTTGGGGGCTCCTTTTCACAGGCTGCAGCTTCATAGTTATCTTTGTTTTAGGTGTCTGTCCCAGGTGGCTAAGTTTGTTCAGTGGGTTGTGTAGGCTTCTTGGTGGAGGGGAGTTGTGCCTGTGTTCTGGTGGATGAAGCTGGATCTTGTCTTTCTGCTGGGCAGTTCCACGTCTGGTGGTGTGTGGTTGGGTGTCTGTGGCCTTACTGCGATTTTAGGCATCCTCTCTGATAATGGATGGGGCTGTGTTCCTGTCTTACTCGTTGTTTGGCATACGGTTTCCAGCACTGTAGCTTGCTGGTCATTGAGTGAAGGTGGATCTTGGCGTTGAGATGGAAATCTCTGGGAGATTTTCTCCGTTTGATATTACATGGAGCTGTAAGGTCTCCTGTGGACCAGTGTCCTGAGGTTGGCTCTGCCACCTGAGAAGCGCAGCACTGACTCCTGGTTGGAGCACCAAGAGACTTTCATCCACATGGCTCAGAATAAAAGGGACCAAAAAGAGAAAGAAACAAAGACAGAGGATAAACGAAGACACAATTATGTCAAATAAAATAAAATAAAGTTATTAAAATAAAAAATGATTTTTAAGAAAATGTTTTAAACGTAAAAATAAGAAAACAGACGGACAGAACCCTAGCACAAATGGTTAAAGCTAAGCTTTCCAGACAAAATCACAAACAGAAGCATACACATAGACACTCAAAAAAAGAGAAAAAGTGGGAATAAAATATAGCTTTGCTCCCAAAGGCCACCACCTCAATTTTCGGATGATTCATTGTGTACTCAGGTAATCCACAGATGCAGGTTACTTCAGGTTGAAAGTAGGGATTTCACCCGCTCTTCCTGAGGCTGCTGAGACACATTTCCCTTTCTCTTCTTTGTTCGCACAGCTCCCGGGCTTCAGCTTTGGATTTGGATCCGCCTCTTTGTGTAGGTCGCTTGAGGGCCTCTGTTCTTTCCTCAGACAGGACAGGGTTAAAGGAGAAGCTCATTGGGGGCTGTGTCTCACTCAGGCCGGAGGAGTGAGGAATACGGAATAGGAGTCAGCCCGTAGCGGTATAGCGCATCGTGACTTTGCAGCAGCCTGAGGCGCACCGTGCATCCTCCCAGGGATGTTGTCCCTGCATCACGGGACACTAGCAGAGGCGGGCTGCAGAAGCCCCCGGGAGGGGCACTGTGGATAGTGGCTTGTCTTTGCTCACAGGCTTCTTGGTGGCGGCAGCAGCAGCCTTACGTCTCATGCCAGTCTCTGGGGTCCACGCTGATAGCCGCACCTCACGCCGATTTCTGCAGCTCCATTACGCGGCGCTCTTAATACCCTCTCCTCACGCACCAGGAAAGAAATTGGGAAGAAAAATTCTCTTGTCTCTTACGCAGTTGCAGGACTTTTCCAGGACTCCCTCTGAGCTAGACATGTTGCACTAGCACACTTCAGGCTATGTTCATGCCACCAGCCCCAGTCCTCACCGTGGGATCCGGCTGAAACCGCAGCCTCAGCCTCCAACCCCTGCCTTCCGCGGCAGGTGAACAGTGAAGCCTCTCAGGCTGGTGAGTTCTGGTCGGCATCGCTCCTCTGTGCGGGAATCTGTCCACTTTGCCTTCCGCACCTCAGTTGCTGGGCTCTCCTCCGTGGTTCCGAAGCTTCCCCGCTCCCTTGCACACACTGTCCACCTGCGAAGGGGCTTTCTAGTGTGTGGAAACCTTTCCTCCTTCACAGCTGCTTCCCACTGTTGCAAGTCCCATCCCTAGTCTCTTGTCTCCGTTATTTCATTCCTCTTATCCCCTACCCAGGTACGTGGGGAGTTTCTTGCCCTTTGGGAGGTGTGAGGTCTTCGGCCAGCGTTCTGTGGCTGTTCTATCGGAGCGGTTCTTCCTGCAGATTTATTTCTGATGAATCTGTGGGTTGAAAAGTGATCTCCGCATCTTACTCTTCCGTCATCTTCAAGTTCCTCCCCCGTTGTTGTTTTGATCTGCATTTCTCTAATGATTAGTGATGTTGAGCATTGTTTCATGGGTTTGTTGGCAAATAGTATATATGCTTTGGAGAAATATCTTTTTCGGTCTTCTGGCCTATTTTGGATTGGGTTGTTTGTTTTTCTGATGTTGAGTTGCATGAGCTCAATGGAGATTAATCCTTTGTCAGTTGCTTCGTTTACAAATATTTTCTCCCATTCTGAGGGTTGTCTTTTCATCCTGATTTTCATTTCCTTTGCTGTGCAAAAGCTTTTCAGTTTCACTAGGTCCCATTTGTTTCTTTCTGTTTTTATTTCCAGTTCTTCATGAGGGGGGGTCCCAAAACGTCTTTGTGTGTTTTATGTCACAGAGTGTTCTGCCTTTGTTTTCTTCTAAGAGTTTTAACCTGTCTGTCCTTACATTTAGGTCTGTAATCGATTTGCAGTTTATTTTTGTGTATGGAGTTAAGAAGTGTCGTAATTTCATTCTCTTACATGTAGCTGTGCAGTTTCCCCAGAACCATTATTGAAGAGGCTATCTTTTTTCCATTGTATACTCTTGCCTCCTTTATCAAATAGAAAGGAGTGTGGGTTTATCCGTGGCTTACTGTCCTGTTTCATTGATGTACACTTCTGTTTGTGTGCCAGTAGCATACCATCTTTATTATTATAGATTTTTTTTATAGTCTGAAGTCAGGGAACCTGATTCCTCCAGCTCTGTTTTTCTTTCTCAAGATACCTTTGGCTCTTCAGGCTCTTTTGTGTTTCCACACAAATGGTGAAATATTTTGTTCTAGTTTTGTGACAAATGCCATTGGTAGTTCAATAGGGATTGCAATGAACTGTAGATTGCTTTGTGTAGCATAGTCATTTTTGCAATGTTGTTTCTACCAGTCCAAAAACATGGTATATGTCTCCATCTCTTTGTGTCACCTTTAATTTCTTTCCTCAGTGTGTCATGGTTTTCCTCACACATGTATTTTGTCTCTTTGGTAAGTTTACACTCAAGTATGTTATTCTTTTTGTAGCAATGGTAAATGAGAGTGTTTCCTTAATTTCTCTTTCGGATTTTTCATCATTAGTGCATAGTAATGCAAGAGATTTTTGTGCATTAACTTTGTATCCTGTCACTGTACCAAATTCATTGATTCGTTCTGGTAGTTGTCTGGTAGCGTCTTTAGAATTCTCTATGTATACTATCTAGTCATCTGAAAACAGTGACAGATTGACTTCTTCTCTTCCAACTTGGATGCTTTTAATTTCTTTTTCTTCTCTGAATGCTGTGGGTAAAACTTCCAAAACCTGCTTAAGTCATATTAGTAACAGTTCGCAAACTTGTCTTTTTCCTGATCTTAAAGGAAATGGTTTCAGTATTTCATCTTTGAGAACAAAGTAGGCTGTGGGTCTGTCATATATGGCCTTTATTATGTTGAGGTACATTCACTCTATGTGTACTTTCTGGAGAGTGTTTTCCTAAACTCTTTTTGAATGTTTCCAGAAGATTTTTCTCCATTTATTGAGATAATCATAGGATTTTTCTCCTTCAATTTGTTAGTATGGTTTATCATCTGGATTGATTTGCATATATCGAAAAATCCTGCCTTCCTTGGATAAAGCCCACTTGATCATGGTGTATTATCCCTTTAATGTGCTGTTGGATTCTACTTTCTAGTATTTTCTTTGAGATTCTGACATTTAAGGTCATCAGTGATATTGGCCTGTAGTGTCCAATTTTAGGTGACAACTTGTCTGCTTTTGGTATCAGAGTGATTGTGGCCTCGTTTAATGATTTTGGGAGTGTCCCTCACTCTGTTATATTTTGGAAGAGTCTGAGAAGGATAGGTGTTAGCTCTTGTCAAAAGGTTGGATAGAAATCGCCTGTGAAGCCATCTGACCTTGGGCTTTTGCTTGTTGGAAAATTTTAATCACAAATTCAATTTCAGTGCTTATGATTAGTCTGTTTATAGCTTCTGTTTATCTTGGTTCAGTCTCAGAAGTTTGTGCTTTTCGAAGAATTTGTCCATTTCTTCCAGGTTGTCCATTTAATTGGCAAAAGATGTTTGTAGTAATCTCTCATGATCCTTTGTATTTCTGCAGGGTCAGTTGTTACTTCTCCTTTTTCATTTCTAATTCTGTTGATTTGGATCTTCTCCATTTCTTTTCTTAATAAATCTGGCTAATGGTGGATACATTATATGCATGCTCTTAAATATCTAGCTTTTAGGTTTACCGATCTTTGCTCTTGTTTTCTCCATTCTTTTTCATTTATTTCTGATCTGAACTTTCTTATTTCTTTTCTTCTGCTAATCCTTTTTTGTTTGTTTGGTGTTTGTCCATTTTTCTCTAATGGCTTTAGGTGTAAGGCTAGGTTGATTATATAGGGGATTTCTTGTTTCTTGATGGAGGATTTTATTGCTATCAACTTCCCTGTTAGAACTGCTTTTGCTGCATCCCATAGGTTGGGGTGGTCGTATTTTCATTGTCATTTTTTTCCAGGTATTTTGTGATTTCATCTTTGTTTTCTTCAGTGATTGCTTGATTATTTAACAGCGTTTTGTTTAGCTTCCATGTGTTTCTATTGTTTACAGTTCTTTTTTTCCTTTCATTGATATCTAGTTTCATGGCACTGTGGTGGGAAATTATACCTCATACTATTTCAGTTTTCTTAAATTGACTAAGGCTCTATGTGTGACCCAAGATATGACATATCCTGGAGAATGTTCCATGAGCACTTGAGAAGAAACTGTTTTCTGGTGTTTTGCAAAGGAAAGTCATATACATATCAGTTAAGTCCCTCTTGTTCAATGTGTCATTTAAAGCCCATGTTTCCTTGTTTATTTTCATTTTGGGTGATCAGTCCATTGGTGAAAGAGGGGTGTTAATGTTCCCTACTATTTTTGTGTTACTCTCAGTTTCCCCTTTTAGGGCTGTTAGGATATATCCTATGTATTGAAGTGCTACTACATTGGCTTCATAAGGATTTGCATTTGCTGTGTCATCTTCTTTGTTGGATTCCTTCATCAGTATGTAGTGTTCTTCTTGGTTTCCTGCAATAGTCTTAATCTTAAAGTCTATTTCTTCTGATATGAGAATTGGCACTCCAGTTTTCCTTTGATTTCCATGTGCTTGGAATGTCTTTTTCCATCCCCTCACTTTCAGTTTGTATGTGTCCCTAGGTCCAAAGTGGGTCTCTCCTAGACAACATATTTAACGGTCTTGTTTTTGTATCCCTTCATCCACTCTATGTGTGTTGTTTGGAGCCTTGAATCCATTTACATTTAAGGTAATTATCCGTGTGTATGTTCCTGTTAGCATTTACTTAATTGTTTTTGGTTTGTTATTGGAGGTCTTTTATTTCCTTTGTGTTTCCTGCTTAGAGAAGTTCCTTTATCATTGGTGATATAGACGGTTTGGTGGTGCTGAATTCTCCTACCTTTGGTTTGTCTGTGAAGTTTTTACTTCCTCCGTCCAATCTGAATGAGATTCTTGCTGAGTACAGTCACATTGGTGGTAGGTTTTTTTCCTTTAATCACTTGAAATATGTCCTTCCAGTCCCTACTGTCTTGCAGAATTTCTGCTGAAAGATCAGCTGTTAACTTGATGGGGATTCCCAAATATGGAATTTCTTGCTTTTCCCTTGCTGCTTTTAATACCTTTTCTTTGTATTTCATTCTTGAGAGTTTGATGAATATGTGTCTTGGAGTGTTTCTCCTTGGATTTCTCCTGTTTGGGACTCTCTGAGCTTCCTGGACTTGATTAACTCTTTCCTTTCCCATATTAGAGAAGTTTTCACCTATAATCTTTCTGAATATTTTCTCAGTCCCTTTCTTTTTCTCTTCTTCTTCTGGGACCCGTCTGATTCCAATGTTGGTACATTTAATGTTGTTCCAGAGGTCTCTGAGACTGTCCTCAATCTTTTCATTCTTATTTCTTCATACTGCTCTGCAGTAGTGAGTTAAACTATGTTATCTTCCAGGTCACTTATCCGTTCTTCTGCCAGAGTGTTTCTGCTATTGATCACTTCTAGAGAATTTTTAATTTCATTTATTGTTTTCTTCATTATTGTTCGTTTGCCCTTCAGTTCTTCTAGGTCCTTGTGAAAAGTTTCTTGTATTTTCTCTATCCTATTTCCAAGATTTTGGATCATCTTTACTCTCATTATTCTGAAAAATTGTTCAGGTAGACTGCCTATTTCCTCTTCATTTGTTAGGTCTGGTGGGGTTTAAGTTGCTCCTTCATCTGCTGTGTGTTTTTCAGTCTCCTCTTTTTGCTTAATTCACTGCTTGGGGGCTCCTTTTCACAGGCTGCAGCTTCATAGTTATCTTTGTTTTAGGTGTCTGTCCCAGGTGGCTAAGTTTGTTCAGTGGGTTGTGTAGGCTTCTTGGTGGAGGGGAGTTGTGCCTGTGTTCTGGTGGATGAAGCTGGATCTTGTCTTTCTGCTGGGCAGTTCCACGTCTGGTGGTGTGTGGTTGGGTGTCTGTGGCCTTACTGCGATTTTAGGCATCCTCTCTGATAATGGATGGGGCTGTGTTCCTGTCTTACTCGTTGTTTGGCATACGGTTTCCAGCACTGTAGCTTGCTGGTCATTGAGTGAAGGTGGATCTTGGCGTTGAGATGGAAATCTCTGGGAGATTTTCTCCGTTTGATATTACATGGAGCTGTAAGGTCTCCTGTGGACCAGTGTCCTGAGGTTGGCTCTGCCACTTGAGAAGCGCAGCACTGACTCCTGGTTGGAGCACCAAGAGACTTTCATCCACATGGCTCAGAATAAAAGGGACCAAAAAGAGAAAGAAACAAAGACAGAGGATAAACGAAGACACAATTATGTCAAATAAAATAAAATAAAGTTATTAAAATAAAAAATGATTTTTAAGAAAATGTTTTAAACGTAAAAATAAGAAAACAGACGGACAGAACCCTAGCACAAATGGTTAAAGCTAAGCTTTCCAGACAAAATCACAAAGAGAAGCATACACATAGACACTCAAAAAAGAGAAAAAGTGGGAATAAAATATAGCTTTGCTCCCAAAGGCCACCACCTCAATTTTCGGATGATTCATTGTGTACTCAGGTAATCCACAGATGCAGGTTACTTCAGGTTGAAAGTAGGGATTTCACCCGCTCTTCCTGAGGCTGCTGAGACACATTTCCCTTTCTCTTCTTTGTTCGCACAGCTCCCGGGCTTCAGCTTTGGATTTGGATCCGCCTCTTTGTGTAGGTCGCTTGAGGGCCTCTGTTCTTTCCTCAGACAGGACAGGGTTAAAGGAGAAGCTCATTGGGGGCTGTGTCTCACTCAGGCCGGAGGAGTGAGGAGTACGGAATAGGAGTCAGCCTGTAGCGGTATAGCGCATCGTGACTTTGCAGCAGCCTGAGGCGCACCGTGCATCCTCCCAGGGAAGTTGTCCCTGCATCAAGGGACACTAGCAGAGGCGGGCTGCAGAAGCCCCCGGGAGGGGCACTGTGGATAGTGGCTTGTCTTTGCTCACAGGCTTCTTGGTGGCGGCAGCAGCAGCCTTACGTCTCATGCCAGTCTCTGGGGTCCACGCTGATAGCCGCACCTCACGCCGATTTCTGCAGCTCCATTACGCGGCGCTCTTAATACCCTCTCCTCACGCACCAGGAAAGAAATTGGGAAGAAAAATTCTCTTGTCTCTTACGCAGTTGCAGGACTTTTCCAGGACTCCCTCTGAGCTAGACATGTTGCACTAGCACACTTCAGGCTATGTTCATGCCACCAGCCCCAGTCCTCACAGTGGGATCCGGCTGAAACCGCAGCCTCAGCCTCCAACCCCTGCCTTCCGCGGCAGGTGAACAGTGAAGCCTCTCAGGCTGGTGAGTTCTGGTCGGCATCGCTCCTCTGTGCGGGAATCTGTCCACTTTGCCTTCCGCACCTCAGTTGCTGGGCTCTCCTCCGTGGTTCCGAAGCTTCCCCGCTCCCTTGCACACACTGTCCACCTGCGAAGGGGCTTTCTAGTGTGTGGAAACCTTTCCTCCTTCACAGCTGCTTCCCACTGTTGCAAGTCCCATCCCTAGTCTCTTGTCTCCGTTATTTCATTCCTCTTATCCCCTACCCAGGTACGTGGGGAGTTTCTTGCCCTTTGGGAGGTGTGAGGTCTTCGGCCAGCGTTCTGTGGCTGTTCTATCGGAGCGGTTCTTCCTGCAGATTTATTTCTGATGAATCTGTGGGTTGGAAAGTGATCTCCGCATCTTATTCTTCCGTCATCTTCAAGTTCCTCCCCCGTTGTTGTTTTGATCTGCATTTCTCTAATGATTAGTGATGTTGAGCATTGTTTCATGGGTTTGTTGGCAAATAGTATATATGCTTTGGAGAAATATCTTTTTCGGTCTTCTGGCCTATTTTGGATTGGGTTGTTTGTTTTTCTGATGTTGAGTTGCATGAGCTCAATGGAGATTAATCCTTTGTCAGTTGCTTCGTTTACAAATATTTTCTCCCATTCTGAGGGTTGTCTTTTCATCCTGATTTTCATTTCCTTTGCTGTGCAAAAGCTTTTCAGTTTCACTAGGTCCCATTTGTTTCTTTCTGTTTTTATTTCCAGTTCTTCATGAGGGGGGTCCCAAAACGTCTTTGTGTGTTTTATGTCACAGAGTGTTCTGCCTTTGTTTTCTTCTAAGAGTTTTAACCTGTCTGTCCTTACATTTAGGTCTGTAATCGATTTGCAGTTTATTTTTGTGTATGGAGTTAAGAAGTGTCGTAATTTCATTCTCTTACATGTAGCTGTGCAGTTTCCCCAGAACCATTATTGAAGAGGCTATCTTTTTTCCATTGTATACTCTTGCCTCCTTTATCAAATAGAAAGGAGTGTGGGTTTATCCGTGGCTTACTGTCCTGTTTCATTGATGTACACTTCTGTTTGTGTGCCAGTAGCATACCATCTTTATTATTATACATTTTTTTTATAGTCTGAAGTCAGGGAACCTGATTCCTCCAGCTCTGTTTTTCTTTCTCAAGATACCTTTGGCTCTTCAGGCTCTTTTGTGTTTCCACACAAATGGTGAAATATTTTGTTCTAGTTTTGTGACAAATGCCATTGGTAGTTCAATAGGGTTTGCAATGAACTGTAGATTGCTTTGTGTAGCATAGTCATTTTTGCAATGTTGTTTCTACCAGTCCAAAAACATGGTATATGTCTCCATCTCTTTGTGTCACCTTTAATTTCTTTCCTCAGTGTGTCATGGTTTTCCTCACACATGTATTTTGTCTCTTTGGTAAGTTTACACTCAAGTATGTTATTCTTTTTGTAGCAATGGTAAATGAGAGTGTTTCCTTAATTTCTCTTTCGGATTTTTCATCATTAGTGCATAGTAATGCAAGAGATTATTGTGCATTAACTTTGTATCCTGTCACTGTACCAAATTCATTGATTCGTTCTGGTAGTTTTCTGGTAGCGTCTTTAGAATTCTCTATGTATACTATCTAGTCATCTGAAAACAGTGACAGATTGACTTCTTCTCTTCTAACTTGGATGCTTTTAATTTCTTTTTCTTCTCTGAATGCTGTGGGTAAACCTTCCAAAACCTGCTTAAGTCATATTAGTAACAGTTCGCAAACTTGTCTTTTTCCTGATCTTAAAGGAAATGGTTTCAGTATTTCACCTTTGAGAACAAAGTTGGCTGTGGGTCTGTCATATATGGCCTTTATTATGTTGAGGTACATTCACTCTATGTGTACTTTCTGGAGAGTGTTATCCTAAACTATTTTTGAATGTTTCCAGTAGATTTTTCTCCATTTATTGAGATAATCATAGGATTTTTCTCCTTCAATTTGTTAGTATGGTTTATCATCTGGATTGATTTGCATATATCGAAAAATCCTGCCTTCTTTGGATAAAGCCCACTTGATCATGGTGTATTATCCCTTTAATGTGCTGTTGGATTCTACTTTCTAGTATTTTCTTTGAGATTCTGACATTTAAGGTCATCAGTGATATTGGCCTGTAGTGTCCAATTTTAGGTGACAACTTTTCTGCTTTTGGTATCAGAGTGATTGTGGCCTTGTTTAATGATTTTGGGAGTGTCCCTCACTCTGTTATATTTTGGAAGAGTCTGAGAAGGATAGGTGTTAGCTCTTGTCAAAAGGTTGGATAGAAATCGCCTGTGAAGCCATCTGACCTTGGGCTTTTGCTTGTTGGAAAATTTTAATCACAAATTCAATTTCAGTGCTTATGATTAGTCTGTTTATAGCTTCTGTTTATCTTGGTTCAGTCTCAGAAGGTTGTGCTTTTCGAAGAATTTGTCCATTTCTTCCAGGTTGTCCATTTAATTGGCAAAAGATGTTTGTAGTAATCTCTCATGATCCTTTGTATTTCTGCAGGGTCAGTTGTTACTTCTCCTTTTTCATTTCTAATTCTGTTGATTTGGATCTTCTCCATTTCTTTTCTTAATAAATCTGGCTAATGGTGGATACATTATATGCATGCTCTTAAATATCTAGCTTTTAGGTTTACCGATCTTTGCTCTTGTTTTCTCCATTCTTTTTCATTTATTTCTGATCTGAACTTTCTTATTTCTTTTCTTCTGCTAATCCTTTTTTGTTTGTTTGGTGTTTGTCCATTTTTCTCTAATGGCTTTAGGTGTAAGGCTAGCTTGATTATATAGGGGATTTCTTGTTTCTTGATGGAGGATTTTATTGCTATCAACTTCCCTGTTAGAACTGCTTTTGCTGCATCCCATAGGTTGGGGTGGTCGTATTTTCATTGTCATTTTTTTCCAGGTATTTTGTGATTTCATCTTTGTTTTCTTCAGTGATTGCTTGATTATTTAACAGCGTTTTGTTTAGCTTCCATGTGTTTCTATTGTTTACAGTTCTTTTTTTCCTTTCATTGATATCTAGTTTCATGGCACTGTGGTGGGAAATTATACCTCATACTATTTTCAGTTTTCTTAAATTGACTAAGGCTCTATGTGTGACCCAAGATATGACATATCCTGGAGAATGTTCCATGAGCACTTGAGAAGAAACTGTTTTCTGGTGTTTTGCAAAGGAAAGTCATATACATATCAGTTAAGTCCCTCTTGTTCAATGTGTCATTTAAAGCCCATGTTTCCTTGTTTATTTTCATTTTGGGTGATCAGTCCATTGGTGAAAGAGGGGTGTTAATGTTCCCTACTATTTTTGTGTTACTCTCAGTTTCCCCTTTTAGGGCTGTTAGGATATATCCTATGTATTGAAGTGCTACTACGTTGGCTTCATAAGGATTTGCATTTGCTGTGTCATCTTCTTTGTTGGATTCCTTCATCAGTATGTAGTGTTCTTCTTGGTTTCCTGCAATAGTCTTAATCTTAAAGTCTATTTCTTCTGATATGAGAATTGGCACTCCAGTTTTCCTTTGATTTCCATGTGCTTGGAATGTCTTTTTCCATCCCCTCACTTTCAGTTTGTATGTGTCCCTAGGTCTAAAGTGGGTCTCTCCTAGACAACATATTTAATGGTCTTGTTTTTGTATCCCTTCATCCACTCTATGTGTGTTGTTTGGAGCCTTGAATCCATTTACATTTAAGGTAATTATCCGTGTGTATGTTCCTGTTAGCATTTACTTAATTGTTTTTGGTTTGTTATTGGAGGTCTTTTATTTCCTTTGTGTTTCCTGCTTAGAGAAGTTCCTTTATCATTGGTGATATAGACGGTTTGGTGGTGCTGAATTCTCCTACCTTTGGTTGGTCTGTGAAGTTTTTACTTCCTCCGTCCAATCTGAATGAGATTCTTGCTGAGTACAGTCACATTGGTGGTAGGTTTTTTTCCTTTAATCACTTGAAATATGTCCTTCCAGTCCCTACTGTCTTGCAGAATTTCTGCTGAAAGATCAGCTGTTAACTTGATGGGGATTCCCAAATATGGAATTTCTTGCTTTTCCCTTGCTGCTTTTAATACCTTTTCTTTGTATTTCATTCTTGAGAGTTTGATGAATATGTGTCTTGGAGTGTTTCTCCTTGGATTTCTCCTGTTTGGGACTCTCTGAGCTTCCTGGACTTGATTAACTCTTTCCTTTCCCATATTAGAGAAGTTTTCACCTATAATCTTTCTGAATATTTTCTCAGTCCCTTTCTTTTTCTCTTCTTCTTCTGGGACCCGTCTGATTCCAATGTTGGTACATTTAATGTTGTTCCAGAGGTCTCTGAGACTGTCCTCAATCTTTTCATTCTTATTTCTTCATACTGCTCTGCAGTAGTGAGTTAAACTATGTTATCTTCCAGGTCACTTATCCGTTCTTCTGCCAGAGTGTTTCTGCTATTGATCACTTCTAGAGAATTTTTAATTTCATTTATTGTTTTCTTCATTATTGTTCGTTTGCCCTTCAGTTCTTCTAGGTCCTTGTGAAAAGTTTCTTGTATTTTCTCTATCCTATTTCCAAGATTTTGGATCATCTTTACTCTCATTATTCTGAAAAATTGTTCAGGTAGACTGCCTATTTCCTCTTCATTTGTTAGGTCTGGTGGGGTTTAAGTTGCTCCTTCATCTGCTGTGTGTTTTTCAGTCTCCTCTTTTTGCTTAATTCACTGCTTGGGGGCTCCTTTTCACAGGCTGCAGCTTCATAGTTATCTTTGTTTTAGGTGTCTGTCCCAGGTGGCTAAGTTTGTTCAGTGGGTTGTGTAGGCTTCTTGGTGGAGGGGAGTTGTGCCTGTGTTCTGGTGGATGAAGCTGGATCTTGTCTTTCTGCTGGGCAGTTCCACGTCTGGTGGTGTGTGGTTGGGTGTCTGTGGCCTTACTGCGATTTTAGGCATCCTCTCTGATAATGGATGGGGCAGTGTTCCTGTCTTACTCGTTGTTTGGCATACGGTTTCCAGCACTGTAGCTTGCTGGTCATTGAGTGAAGGTGGATCTTGGCGTTGAGATGGAAATCTCTGGGAGATTTTCTCCGTTTGATATTACATGGAGCTGTAAGGTCTCCTGTGGACCAGTGTCCTGAGGTTGGCTCTGCCACCTGAGAAGCGCAGCACTGACTCCTGGTTGGAGCACCAAGAGACTTTCATCCACATGTCTCAGAATAAAAGGGACCAAAAAGAGAAAGAAACAAAGACAGAGGATAAACGAAGACACAATTATGTCAAATAAAATAAAATAAAGTTATTAAAATAAAAAATGATTTTTAAGAAAATGTTTTAAACGTAAAAATAAGAAAACAGACGGACAGAACCCTAGCACAAATGGTTAAAGCTAAGCTTTCCAGACAAAATCACAAACAGAAGCATACACATAGACACTCAAAAAAAGAGAAAAAGTGGCAATAAAATATAGCTTTGCTCCCAAAGGCCACCACCTCAATTTTCGGATGATTCATTGTGTACTCAGGTAATCCACAGATGCAGGTTACTTCAGGTTGAAAGTAGGGATTTCACCCGCTCTTCCTGAGGCTGCTGAGACACATTTCCCTTTCTCTTCTTTGTTCGCACAGCTCCCGGGCTTCAGCTTTGGATTTGGATCCGCCTCTTTGTGTAGGTCGCTTGAGGGCCTCTGTTCTTTCCTCAGACAGGACAGGGTTAAAGGAGAAGCTCATTGGGGGCTGTGTCTCACTCAGGCCGGAGGAGTGAGGAGTACGGAATAGGAGTCAGCCTGTAGCGGTATAGCGCATCGTGACTTTGCAGCAGCCTGAGGCGCACCGTGCATCCTCCCAGGGAAGTTGTCCCTGCATCAAGGGACACTAGCAGAGGCGGGCTGCAGAAGCCCCCGGGAGGGGCACTGTGGATAGTGGCTTGTCTTTGCTCACAGGCTTCTTGGTGGCGGCAGCAGCAGCCTTACGTCTCATGCCAGTCTCTGGGGTCCACGCTGATAGCCGCACCTCACGCCGATTTCTGCAGCTCCATTACGCGGCGCTCTTAATACCCTCTCCTCACGCACCAGGAAAGAAATTGGGAAGAAAAATTCTCTTGTCTCTTACGCAGTTGCAGGACTTTTCCAGGACTCCCTCTGAGCTAGACATGTTGCACTAGCACACTTCAGGCTATGTTCATGCCACCAGCCCCAGTCCTCACCGTGGGATCCGGCTGAAACCGCAGCCTCAGCCTCCAACCCCTGCCTTCCGCGGCAGGTGAACAGTGAAGCCTCTCAGGCTGGTGAGTTCTGGTCGGCATCGCTCCTCTGTGCGGGAATCTGTCCACTTTGCCTTCCGCACCTCAGTTGCTGGGCTCTCCTCCGTGGTTCCGAAGCTTCCCCGCTCCCTTGCACACACTGTCCACCTGCGAAGGGGCTTTCTAGTGTGTGGAAACCTTTCCTCCTTCACAGCTGCTTCCCACTGTTGCAAGTCCCATCCCTAGTCTCTTGTCTCCGTTATTTCATTCCTCTTATCCCCTACCCAGGTACGTGGGGAGTTTCTTGCCCTTTGGGAGGTGTGAGGTCTTCGGCCAGCGTTCTGTGGCTGTTCTATCGGAGCGGTTCTTCCTGCAGATTTATTTCTGATGAATCTGTGGGTTGGAAAGTGATCTCCGCATCTTACTCTTCCGTCATCTTCAAGTTCCTCCCCCGTTGTTGTTTTGATCTGCATTTCTCTAATGATTAGTGATGTTGAGCATTGTTTCATGGGTTTGTTGGCAAATAGTATATATGCTTTGGAGAAATATCTTTTTCGGTCTTCTGGCCTATTTTGGATTGGGTTGTTTGTTTTTCTGATGTTGAGTTGCATGAGCTCAATGGAGATTAATCCTTTGTCAGTTGCTTCGTTTACAAATATTTTCTCCCATTCTGAGGGTTGTCTTTTCATCCTGATTTTCATTTCCTTTGCTGTGCAAAAGCTTTTCAGTTTCACTAGGTCCCATTTGTTTCTTTCTGTTTTTATTTCCAGTTCTTCATGAGGGGGGTCCCAAAACGTCTTTGTGTGTTTTATGTCACAGAGTGTTCTGCCTTTGTTTTCTTCTAAGAGTTTTAACCTGTCTGTCCTTACATTTAGGTCTGTAATCGATTTGCAGTTTATTTTTGTGTATGGAGTTAAGAAGTGTTGTAATTTCATTCTTTTACATGTAGCTGTGCAGTTTCCCCAGAACCATTATTGAAGAGGCTATCTTTTTTCCATTGTATACTCTTGCCTCCTTTATCAAATAGAAAGGAGTGTGGGTTTATCCGTGGCTTACTGTCCTGTTTCATTGATGTACACTTCTGTTTGTGTGCCAGTAGCATACCATCTTTATTATTATACATTTTTTTTATAGTCTGAAGTCAGGGAACCTGATTCCTCCAGCTCTGTTTTTCTTTCTCAAGATACCTTTGGCTCTTCAGGCTCTTTTGTGTTTCCACACAAATGGTGAAATATTTTGTTCTAGTTTTGTGACAAATGCCATTGGTAGTTCAATAGGGTTTGCAATGAACTGTAGATTGCTTTGTGTAGCATAGTCATTTTTGCAATGTTGTTTCTACCAGTCCAAAAACATGGTATATGTCTCCATCTCTTTGTGTCACCTTTAATTTCTTTCCTCAGTGTGTCATGGTTTTCCTCACACATGTATTTTGTCTCTTTGGTAAGTTTACACTCAAGTATGTTATTCTTTTTGTAGCAATGGTAAATGAGAGTGTTTCCTTAATTTCTCTTTCGGATTTTTCATCATTAGTGCATAGTAATGCAAGAGATTATTGTGCATTAACTTTGTATCCTGTCACTGTACCAAATTCATTGATTCGTTCTGGTAGTTTTCTGGTAGCGTCTTTAGAATTCTCTATGTATACTATCTAGTCATCTGAAAACAGTGACAGATTGACTTCTTCTCTTCTAACTTGGATGCTTTTAATTTCTTTTTCTTCTCTGAATGCTGTGGGTAAACCTTCCAAAACCTGCTTAAGTCATATTAGTAACAGTTCGCAAACTTGTCTTTTTCCTGATCTTAAAGGAAATGGTTTCAGTATTTCACCTTTGAGAACAAAGTTGGCTGTGGGTCTGTCATATATGGCCTTTATTATGTTGAGGTACATTCACTTTATGTGTACTTTCTGGAGAGTGTTATCCTAAACTATTTTTGAATGTTTCCAGTAGATTTTTCTCCATTTATTGAGATAATCATAGGATTTTTCTCCTTCAATTTGTTAGTATGGTTTATCATCTGGATTGATTTGCATATATCGAAAAATCCTGCCTTCTTTGGATAAAGCCCACTTGATCATGGTGTATTATCCCTTTAATGTGCTGTTGGATTCTACTTTCTAGTATTTTCTTTGAGATTCTGACATTTAAGGTCATCAGTGATATTGGCCTGTAGTGTCCAATTTTAGGTGACAACTTTTCTGCTTTTGGTATCAGAGTGATTGTGGCCTCGTTTAATGATTTTGGGAGTGTCCCTCACTCTGTTATATTTTGGAAGAGTCTGAGAAGGATAGGTATTAGCTCTTGTCAAAAGGTTGGATAGAAATCGCCTGTGAAGCCATCTGACCTTGGGCTTTTGCTTGTTGGAAAATTTTAATCACAAATTCAATTTCAGTGCTTATGATTAGTCTGTTTATAGCTTCTGTTTATCTTGGTTCAGTCTCAGAAGGTTGTGCTTTTCGAAGAATTTGTCCATTTCTTCCAGGTTGTCCATTTAATTGGCAAAAGATGTTTTTAGTAATCTCTCATGATCCTTTGTATTTCTGCAGGGTCAGTTGTTACTTCTCCTTTTTCATTTCTAATTCTGTTGATTTGGATCTTCTCCATTTCTTTTCTTAATAAATCTGGCTAATGGTGGATACATTATATGCATGCTCTTAAATATCTAGCTTTTAGGTTTACCGATCTTTGCTCTTGTTTTCTCCATTCTTTTTCATTTATTTCTGATCTGAACTTTCTTATTTCTTTTCTTCTGCTAATCCTTTTTTGTTTGTTTGGTGTTTGTCCATTTTTCTCTAATGGCTTTAGGTGTAAGGCTAGCTTGATTATATAGGGGATTTCTTGTTTCTTGATGGAGGATTTTATTGCTATCAACTTCCCTGTTAGAACTGCTTTTGCTGCATCCCATAGGTTGGGGTGGTCGTATTTTCATTGTCATTTTTTTCCAGGTATTTTGTGATTTCATCTTTGTTTTCTTCAGTGATTGCTTGATTATTTAACAGCGTTTTGTTTAGCTTCCATGTGTTTCTATTGTTTACAGTTCTTTTTTTCCTTTCATTGATATCTAGTTTCATGGCACTGTGGTGGGAAATTATACCTCATACTATTTTCAGTTTTCTTAAATTGACTAAGGCTCTATGTGTGACCCAAGATATGACATATCCTGGAGAATGTTCCATGAGCACTTCAGAAGAAACTGTTTTCTGGTGTTTTGCAAAGGAAAGTCATATACATATCAGTTAAGTCCCTCTTGTTCAATGTGTCATTTAAAGCCCATGTTTCCTTGTTTATTTTCATTTTGGGTGATCAGTCCATCGGTGAAAGAGGGGTGTTAATGTTCCCTACTATTTTTGTGTTACTCTCAGTTTCCCCTTTTAGGGCTGTTAGGATATATCCTATGTATTGAAGTGCTACTACGTTGGCTTCATAAGGATTTGCATTTGCTGTGTCATCTTCTTTGTTGGATTCCTTCATCAGTATGTAGTGTTCTTCTTGGTTTCCTGCAATAGTCTTAATCTTAAAGTCTATTTCTTCTGATATGAGAATTGGCACTCCAGTTTTCCTTTGATTTCCATGTGCTTGGAATGTCTTTTTCCATCCCCTCACTTTCAGTTTGTATGTGTCCCTCGGTCTAAAGTGGGTCTCTCCTAGACAACATATTTAACGGTCTTGTTTTTGTATCCCTTCATCCACTCTATGTGTGTTGTTTGGAGCCTTGAATCCATTTACATTTAAGGTAATTATCCGTGTGTATGTTCCTGTTAGCATTTACTTAATTGTTTTTGGTTTGTTATTGGAGGTCTTTTATTTCCTTTGTGTTTCCTGCTTAGAGAAGTTCCTTTATCATTGGTGATATAGACGGTTTGGTGGTGCTGAATTCTCCTACCTTTGGTTGGTCTGTGAAGTTTTTACTTCCTCCGTCCAATCTGAATGAGATTCTTGCTGAGTACAGTCACATTGGTGGTAGGTTTTTTTCCTTTAATCACTTGAAATATGTCCTTCCAGTCCCTACTGTCTTGCAGAATTTCTGCTGAAAGATCAGCTGTTAACTTGATGGGGATTCCCAAATATGGAATTTCTTGCTTTTCCCTTGCTGCTTTTAATACCTTTTCTTTGTATTTCATTCTTGAGAGTTTGATGAATATGTGTCTTGGAGTGTTTCTCCTTGGATTTCTCCTGTTTGGGACTCTCTGAGCTTCCTGGACTTGATTAACTCTTTCTTTTCCCATATTAGAGAAGTTTTCACCTATAATCTTTCTGAATATTTTCTCAGTCCCTTTCTTTTTCTCTTCTTCTTCTGGGACCCGTCTGATTCCAATGTTGGTACATTTAATGTTGTTCCAGAGGTCTCTGAGACTGTCCTCAATCTTTTCATTCTTATTTCTTCATACTGCTCTGCAGTAGTGAGTTAAACTATGTTATCTTCCAGGTCACTTATCCGTTCTTCTGCCAGAGTGTTTCTGCTATTGATCACTTCTAGAGAATTTTTAATTTCATTTATTGTTTTCTTCATTATTGTTCGTTTGCCCTTCAGTTCTTCTAGGTCCTTGTGAAAAGTTTCTTGTATTTTCTCTATCCTATTTCCAAGATTTTGGATCATCTTTACTCTCATTATTCTGAAAAATTGTTCAGGTAGACTGCCTATTTCCTCTTCATTTGTTAGGTCTGGTGGGGTTTAAGTTGCTCCTTCATCTGCTGTGTGTTTTTCAGTCTCCTCTTTTTGCTTAATTCACTGCTTGGGGGCTCCTTTTCACAGGCTGCAGCTTCATAGTTATCTTTGTTTTAGGTGTCTGTCCCAGGTGGCTAAGTTTGTTCAGTGGGTTGTGTAGGCTTCTTGGTGGAGGGGAGTTGTGCCTGTGTTCTGGTGGATGAAGCTGGATCTTGTCTTTCTGCTGGGCAGTTCCACGTCTGGTGGTGTGTGGTTGGGTGTCTGTGGCCTTACTGCGATTTTAGGCATCCTCTCTGATAATGGATGGGGCTGTGTTCCTGTCTTACTCGTTGTTTGGCATACGGTTTCCAGCACTGTAGCTTGCTGGTCATTGAGTGAAGGTGGATCTTGGCGTTGAGATGGAAATCTCTGGGAGATTTTCTCCGTTTGATATTACATGGAGCTGTAAGGTCTCCTGTGGACCAGTGTCCTGAGGTTGGCTCTGCCACTTGAGAAGCGCAGCACTGACTCCTGGTTGGAGCACCAAGAGACTTTCATCCACATGGCTCAGAATAAAAGGGACCAAAAAGAGAAAGAAACAAAGACAGAGGATAAACGAAGACACAATTATGTCAAATAAAATAAAATAAAGTTATTAAAATAAAAAATGATTTTTAAGAAAATGTTTTAAACGTAAAAATAAGAAAACAGACGGACAGAACCCTAGCACAAATGGTTAAAGCTAAGCTTTCCAGACAAAATCACAAAGAGAAGCATACACATAGACACTCAAAAAAGAGAAAAAGTGGGAATAAAATATAGCTTTGCTCCCAAAGGCCACCACCTCAATTTTCGGATGATTCATTGTGTACTCAGGTAATCCACAGATGCAGGTTACTTCAGGTTGAAAGTAGGGATTTCACCCGCTCTTCCTGAGGCTGCTGAGACACATTTCCCTTTCTCTTCTTTGTTCGCACAGCTCCCGGGCTTCAGCTTTGGATTTGGATCCGCCTCTTTGTGTAGGTCGCTTGAGGGCCTCTGTTCTTTCCTCAGACAGGACAGGGTTAAAGGAGAAGCTCATTGGGGGCTGTGTCTCACTCAGGCCGGAGGAGTGAGGAGTACGGAATAGGAGTCAGCCTGTAGCGGTATAGCGCATCGTGACTTTGCAGCAGCCTGAGGCGCACCGTGCATCCTCCCAGGGATGTTGTCCCTGCATCAAGGGACACTAGCAGAGGCGGGCTGCAGAAGCCCCCGGGAGGGGCACTGTGGATAGTGGCTTGTCTTTGCTCACAGGCTTCTTGGTGGCGGCAGCAGCAGCCTTACGTCTCATGCCAGTCTCTGGGGTCCACGCTGATAGCCGCACCTCACGCCGATTTCTGCAGCTCCATTACGCGGCGCTCTTAATACCCTCTCCTCACGCACCAGGAAAGAAATTGGGAAGAAAAATTCTCTTGTCTCTTATGCAGTTGCAGGACTTTTCCAGGACTCCCTCTGAGCTAGACATGTTGCACTAGCACACTTCAGGCTATGTTCATGCCACCAGCCCCAGTCCTCACCGTGGGATCCGGCTGAAACCGCAGCCTCAGCCTCCAACCCCTGCCTTCCGCGGCAGGTGAACAGTGAAGCCTCTCAGGCTGGTGAGTTCTGGTCGGCATCGCTCCTCTGTGCGGGAATCTGTCCACTTTGCCTTCCGCACCTCAGTTGCTGGGCTCTCCTCCGTGGTTCCGAAGCTTCCCCGCTCCCTTGCACACACTGTCCACCTGCGAAGGGGCTTTCTAGTGTGTGGAAACCTTTCCTCCTTCACAGCTGCTTCCCACTGTTGCAAGTCCCATCCCTAGTCTCTTGTCTCCGTTATTTCATTCCTCTTATCCCCTACCCAGGTACGTGGGGAGTTTCTTGCCCTTTGGGAGGTGTGAGGTCTTCGGCCAGCGTTCTGTGGCTGTTCTATCGGAGCGGTTCTTCCTGCAGATTTATTTCTGATGAATCTGTGGGTTGGAAAGTGATCTCCGCATCTTATTCTTCCGTCATCTTCAAGTTCCTCCCCCGTTGTTGTTTTGATCTGCCTTTCTCTAATGATTAGTGATGTTGAACATTGTTTCATGGGTTTGTTGGCAAATAGTATATATGCTTTGGAGAAATATCTTTTTCGGTCTTCTGGCCTATTTTGGATTGGGTTGTTTGTTTTTCTGATGTTGAGTTGCATGAGCTCAATGGAGATTAATCCTTTGTCAGTTGCTTCGTTTACAAATATTTTCTCCCATTCTGAGGGTTGTCTTTTCATCCTGATTTTCATTTCCTTTGCTGTGCAAAAGCTTTTCAGTTTCACTAGGTCCCATTTGTTTCTTTCTGTTTTTATTTCCAGTTCTTCATGAGGGGGGTCCCAAAACGTCTTTGTGTGTTTTATGTCACAGAGTGTTCTGCCTTTGTTTTCTTCTAAGAGTTTTAACCTGTCTGTCCTTACATTTAGGTCTGTAATCGATTTGCAGTTTATTTTTGTGTATGGAGTTAAGAAGTGTCGTAATTTCATTCTCTTACATGTAGCTGTGCAGTTTCCCCAGAACCATTATTGAAGAGGCTATCTTTTTTCCATTGTATACTCTTGCCTCCTTTATCAAATAGAAAGGAGTGTGGGTTTATCCGTGGCTTACTGTCCTGTTTCATTGATGTACACTTCTGTTTGTGTGCCAGTAGCATACCATCTTTATTATTATACATTTTTTTTATAGTCTGAAGTCAGGGAACCTGATTCCTCCAGCTCTGTTTTTCTTTCTCAAGATACCTTTGGCTCTTCAGGCTCTTTTGTGTTTCCACACAAATGGTGAAATATTTTGTTCTAGTTTTGTGACAAATGCCATTGGTAGTTCAATAGGGTTTGCAATGAACTGTAGATTGCTTTGTGTAGCATAGTCATTTTTGCAATGTTGTTTCTACCAGTCCAAAAACATGGTATATGTCTCCATCTCTTTGTGTCACCTTTAATTTCTTTCCTCAGTGTGTCATGGTTTTCCTCACACATGTATTTTGTCTCTTTGGTAAGTTTACACTCAAGTATGTTATTCTTTTTGTAGCAATGGTAAATGAGAGTGTTTCCTTAATTTCTCTTTCGGATTTTTCATCATTAGTGCATAGTAATGCAAGAGATTATTGTGCATTAACTTTGTATCCTGTCACTGTACCAAATTCATTGATTCGTTCTGGTAGTTTTCTGGTAGCGTCTTTAGAATTCTCTATGTATACTATCTAGTCATCTGAAAACAGTGACAGATTGACTTCTTCTCTTCTAACTTGGATGCTTTTAATTTCTTTTTCTTCTCTGAATGCTGTGGGTAAACCTTCCAAAACCTGCTTAAGTCATATTAGTAACAGTTCGCAAACTTGTCTTTTTCCTGATCTTAAAGGAAATGGTTTCAGTATTTCACCTTTGAGAACAAAGTTGGCTGTGGGTCTGTCATATATGGCCTTTATTATGTTGAGGTACATTCACTTTATGTGTACTTTCTGGAGAGTGTTATCCTAAACTATTTTTGAATGTTTCCAGTAGATTTTTCTCCATTTATTGAGATAATCATAGGATTTTTCTCCTTCAATTTGTTAGTATGGTTTATCATCTGGATTGATTTGCATATATCGAAAAATCCTGCCTTCTTTGGATAAAGCCCACTTGATCATGGTGTATTATCCCTTTAATGTGCTGTTGGATTCTACTTTCTAGTATTTTCTTTGAGATTCTGACATTTAAGGTCATCAGTGATATTGGCCTGTAGTGTCCAATTTTAGGTGACAACTTTTCTGCTTTTGGTATCAGAGTGATTGTGGCCTCGTTTAATGATTTTGGGAGTGTCCCTCACTCTGTTATATTTTGGAAGAGTCTGAGAAGGATAGGTGTTAGCTCTTGTCAAAAGGTTGGATAGAAATCGCCTGTGAAGCCATCTGACCTTGGGCTTTTGCTTGTTGGAAAATTTTAATCACAAATTCAATTTCAGTGCTTATGATTAGTCTGTTTATAGCTTCTGTTTATCTTGGTTCAGTCTCAGAAGGTTGTGCTTTTCGAAGAATTTGTCCATTTCTTCCAGGTTGTCCATTTAATTGGCAAAAGATGTTTTTAGTAATCTCTCATGATCCTTTGTATTTCTGCAGGGTCAGTTGTTACTTCTCCTTTTTCATTTCTAATTCTGTTGATTTGGATCTTCTCCATTTCTTTTCTTAATAAATCTGGCTAATGGTGGATACATTATATGCATGCTCTTAAATATCTAGCTTTTAGGTTTACCGATCTTTGCTCTTGTTTTCTCCATTCTTTTTCATTTATTTCTGATCTGAACTTTCTTATTTCTTTTCTTCTGCTAATCCTTTTTTGTTTGTTTGGTGTTTGTCCATTTTTCTCTAATGGCTTTAGGTGTAAGGCTAGCTTGATTATATAGGGGATTTCTTGTTTCTTGATGGAGGATTTTATTGCTATCAACTTCCCTGTTAGAACTGCTTTTGCTGCATCCCATAGGTTGGGGTGGTCGTATTTTCATTGTCATTTTTTTCCAGGTATTTTGTGATTTCATCTTTGTTTTCTTCAGTGATTGCTTGATTATTTAACAGCGTTTTGTTTAGCTTCCATGTGTTTCTATTGTTTACAGTTCTTTTTTTCCTTTCATTGATATCTAGTTTCATGGCACTGTGGTGGGAAATTATACCTCATACTATTTTCAGTTTTCTTAAATTGACTAAGGCTCTATGTGTGACCCAAGATATGACATATCCTGGAGAATGTTCCATGAGCACTTGAGAAGAAACTGTTTTCTGGTGTTTTGCAAAGGAAAGTCATATACATATCAGTTAAGTCCCTCTTGTTCAATGTGTCATTTAAAGCCCATGTTTCCTTGTTTATTTTCATTTTGGGTGATCAGTCCATTGGTGAAAGAGGGGTGTTAATGTTCCCTACTATTTTTGTGTTACTCTCAGTTTCCCCTTTTAGGGCTGTTAGGATATATCCTATGTATTGAAGTGCTACTACGTTGGCTTCATAAGGATTTGCATTTGCTGTGTCATCTTCTTTGTTGGATTCCTTCATCAGTATGTAGTGTTCTTCTTGGTTTCCTGCAATAGTCTTAATCTTAAAGTCTATTTCTTCTGATATGAGAATTGGCACTCCAGTTTTCCTTTGATTTCCATGTGCTTGGAATGTCTTTTTCCATCCCCTCACTTTCAGTTTGTATGTGTCCCTCGGTCTAAAGTGGGTCTCTCCTAGACAACATATTTAACGGTCTTGTTTTTGTATCCCTTCATCCACTCTATGTGTGTTGTTTGGAGCCTTGAATCCATTTACATTTAAGGTAATTATCCGTGTGTATGTTCCTGTTAGCATTTACTTAATTGTTTTTGGTTTGTTATTGGAGGTCTTTTATTTCCTTTGTGTTTCCTGCTTAGAGAAGTTCCTTTATCATTGGTGATATAGACGGTTTGGTGGTGCTGAATTCTCCTACCTTTGGTTGGTCTGTGAAGTTTTTACTTCCTCCGTCCAATCTGAATGAGATTCTTGCTGAGTACAGTCACATTGGTGGTAGGTTTTTTTCCTTTAATCACTTGAAATATGTCCTTCCAGTCCCTACTGTCTTGCAGAATTTCTGCTGAAAGATCAGCTGTTAACTTGATGGGGATTCCCAAATATGGAATTTCTTGCTTTTCCCTTGCTGCTTTTAATACCTTTTCTTTGTATTTCATTCTTGAGAGTTTGATGAATATGTGTCTTGGAGTGTTTCTCCTTGGATTTCTCCTGTTTGGGACTCTCTGAGCTTCCTGGACTTGATTAACTCTTTCTTTTCCCATATTAGAGAAGTTTTCACCTATAATCTTTCTGAATATTTTCTCAGTCCCTTTCTTTTTCTCTTCTTCTTCTGGGACCCGTCTGATTCCAATGTTGGTACATTTAATGTTGTTCCAGAGGTCTCTGAGACTGTCCTCAATCTTTTCATTCTTATTTCTTCATACTGCTCTGCAGTAGTGAGTTAAACTATGTTATCTTCCAGGTCACTTATCCGTTCTTCTGCCAGAGTGTTTCTGCTATTGATCACTTCTAGAGAATTTTTAATTTCATTTATTGTTTTCTTCATTATTGTTCGTTTGCCCTTCAGTTCTTCTAGGTCCTTGTGAAAAGTTTCTTGTATTTTCTCTATCCTATTTCCAAGATTTTGGATCATCTTTACTCTCATTATTCTGAAAAATTGTTCAGGTAGACTGCCTATTTCCTCTTCATTTGTTAGGTCTGGTGGGGTTTAAGTTGCTCCTTCATCTGCTGTGTGTTTTTCAGTCTCCTCTTTTTGCTTAATTCACTGCTTGGGGGCTCCTTTTCACAGGCTGCAGCTTCATAGTTATCTTTGTTTTAGGTGTCTGTCCCAGGTGGCTAAGTTTGTTCAGTGGGTTGTGTAGGCTTCTTGGTGGAGGGGAGTTGTGCCTGTGTTCTGGTGGATGAAGCTGGATCTTGTCTTTCTGCTGGGCAGTTCCACGTCTGGTGGTGTGTGGTTGGGTGTCTGTGGCCTTACTGCGATTTTAGGCATCCTCTCTGATAATGGATGGGGCTGTGTTCCTGTCTTACTCGTTGTTTGGCATACGGTTTCCAGCACTGTAGCTTGCTGGTCATTGAGTGAAGGTGGATCTTGGCGTTGAGATGGAAATCTCTGGGAGATTTTCTCCGTTTGATATTACATGGAGCTGTAAGGTCTCCTGTGGACCAGTGTCCTGAGGTTGGCTCTGCCACTTGAGAAGCGCAGCACTGACTCCTGGTTGGAGCACCAAGAGACTTTCATCCACATGGCTCAGAATAAAAGGGACCAAAAAGAGAAAGAAACAAAGACAGAGGATAAACGAAGACACAATTATGTCAAATAAAATAAAATAAAGTTATTAAAATAAAAAATGATTTTTAAGAAAATGTTTTAAACGTAAAAATAAGAAAACAGACGGACAGAACCCTAGCACAAATGGTTAAAGCTAAGCTTTCCAGACAAAATCACAAAGAGAAGCATACACATAGACACTCAAAAAAGAGAAAAAGTGGGAATAAAATATAGCTTTGCTCCCAAAGGCCACCACCTCAATTTTCGGATGATTCATTGTGTACTCAGGTAATCCACAGATGCAGGTTACTTCAGGTTGAAAGTAGGGATTTCACCCGCTCTTCCTGAGGCTGCTGAGACACATTTCCCTTTCTCTTCTTTGTTCGCACAGCTCCCGGGCTTCAGCTTTGGATTTGGATCCGCCTCTTTGTGTAGGTCGCTTGAGGGCCTCTGTTCTTTCCTCAGACAGGACAGGGTTAAAGGAGAAGCTCATTGGGGGCTGTGTCTCACTCAGGCCGGAGGAGTGAGGAGTACGGAATAGGAGTCAGCCTGTAGCGGTATAGCGCATCGTGACTTTGCAGCAGCCTGAGGCGCACCGTGCATCCTCCCAGGGATGTTGTCCCTGCATCAAGGGACACTAGCAGAGGCGGGCTGCAGAAGCCCCCGGGAGGGGCACTGTGGATAGTGGCTTGTCTTTGCTCACAGGCTTCTTGGTGGCGGCAGCAGCAGCCTTACGTCTCATGCCAGTCTCTGGGGTCCACGCTGATAGCCGCACCTCACGCCGATTTCTGCAGCTCCATTACGCGGCGCTCTTAATACCCTCTCCTCACGCACCAGGAAAGAAATTGGGAAGAAAAATTCTCTTGTCTCTTATGCAGTTGCAGGACTTTTCCAGGACTCCCTCTGAGCTAGACATGTTGCACTAGCACACTTCAGGCTATGTTCATGCCACCAGCCCCAGTCCTCACCGTGGGATCCGGCTGAAACCGCAGCCTCAGCCTCCAACCCCTGCCTTCCGCGGCAGGTGAACAGTGAAGCCTCTCAGGCTGGTGAGTTCTGGTCGGCATCGCTCCTCTGTGCGGGAATCTGTCCACTTTGCCTTCCGCACCTCAGTTGCTGGGCTCTCCTCCGTGGTTCCGAAGCTTCCCCGCTCCCTTGCACACACTGTCCACCTGCGAAGGGGCTTTCTAGTGTGTGGAAACCTTTCCTCCTTCACAGCTGCTTCCCACTGTTGCAAGTCCCATCCCTAGTCTCTTGTCTCCGTTATTTCATTCCTCTTATCCCCTACCCAGGTACGTGGGGAGTTTCTTGCCCTTTGGGAGGTGTGAGGTCTTCGGCCAGCGTTCTGTGGCTGTTCTATCGGAGCGGTTCTTCCTGCAGATTTATTTCTGATGAATCTGTGGGTTGGAAAGTGATCTCCGCATCTTATTCTTCCGTCATCTTCAAGTTCCTCCCCCGTTGTTGTTTTGATCTGCCTTTCTCTAATGATTAGTGATGTTGAACATTGTTTCATGGGTTTGTTGGCAAATAGTATATATGCTTTGGAGAAATATCTTTTTCGGTCTTCTGGCCTATTTTGGATTGGGTTGTTTGTTTTTCTGATGTTGAGTTGCATGAGCTCAATGGAGATTAATCCTTTGTCAGTTGCTTCGTTTACAAATATTTTCTCCCATTCTGAGGGTTGTCTTTTCATCCTGATTTTCATTTCCTTTGCTGTGCAAAAGCTTTTCAGTTTCACTAGGTCCCATTTGTTTCTTTCTGTTTTTATTTCCAGTTCTTCATGAGGGGGGTCCCAAAACGTCTTTGTGTGTTTTATGTCACAGAGTGTTCTGCCTTTGTTTTCTTCTAAGAGTTTTAACCTGTCTGTCCTTACATTTAGGTCTGTAATCGATTTGCAGTTTATTTTTGTGTATGGAGTTAAGAAGTGTCGTAATTTCATTCTCTTACATGTAGCTGTGCAGTTTCCCCAGAACCATTATTGAAGAGGCTATCTTTTTTCCATTGTATACTCTTGCCTCCTTTATCAAATAGAAAGGAGTGTGGGTTTATCCGTGGCTTACTGTCCTGTTTCATTGATGTACACTTCTGTTTGTGTGCCAGTAGCATACCATCTTTATTATTATACATTTTTTTTATAGTCTGAAGTCAGGGAACCTGATTCCTCCAGCTCTGTTTTTCTTTCTCAAGATACCTTTGGCTCTTCAGGCTCTTTTGTGTTTCCACACAAATGGTGAAATATTTTGTTCTAGTTTTGTGACAAATGCCATTGGTAGTTCAATAGGGTTTGCAATGAACTGTAGATTGCTTTGTGTAGCATAGTCATTTTTGCAATGTTGTTTCTACCAGTCCAAAAACATGGTATATGTCTCCATCTCTTTGTGTCACCTTTAATTTCTTTCCTCAGTGTGTCATGGTTTTCCTCACACATGTATTTTGTCTCTTTGGTAAGTTTACACTCAAGTATGTTATTCTTTTTGTAGCAATGGTAAATGAGAGTGTTTCCTTAATTTCTCTTTCGGATTTTTCATCATTAGTGCATAGTAATGCAAGAGATTATTGTGCATTAACTTTGTATCCTGTCACTGTACCAAATTCATTGATTCGTTCTGGTAGTTTTCTGGTAGCGTCTTTAGAATTCTCTATGTATACTATCTAGTCATCTGAAAACAGTGACAGATTGACTTCTTCTCTTCTAACTTGGATGCTTTTAATTTCTTTTTCTTCTCTGAATGCTGTGGGTAAACCTTCCAAAACCTGCTTAAGTCATATTAGTAACAGTTCGCAAACTTGTCTTTTTCCTGATCTTAAAGGAAATGGTTTCAGTATTTCACCTTTGAGAACAAAGTTGGCTGTGGGTCTGTCATATATGGCCTTTATTATGTTGAGGTACATTCACTTTATGTGTACTTTCTGGAGAGTGTTATCCTAAACTATTTTTGAATGTTTCCAGTAGATTTTTCTCCATTTATTGAGATAATCATAGGATTTTTCTCCTTCAATTTGTTAGTATGGTTTATCATCTGGATTGATTTGCATATATCGAAAAATCCTGCCTTCTTTGGATAAAGCCCACTTGATCATGGTGTATTATCCCTTTAATGTGCTGTTGGATTCTACTTTCTAGTATTTTCTTTGAGATTCTGACATTTAAGGTCATCAGTGATATTGGCCTGTAGTGTCCAATTTTAGGTGACAACTTTTCTGCTTTTGGTATCAGAGTGATTGTGGCCTCGTTTAATGATTTTGGGAGTGTCCCTCACTCTGTTATATTTTGGAAGAGTCTGAGAAGGATAGGTGTTAGCTCTTGTCAAAAGGTTGGATAGAAATCGCCTGTGAAGCCATCTGACCTTGGGCTTTTGCTTGTTGGAAAATTTTAATCACAAATTCAATTTCAGTGCTTATGATTAGTCTGTTTATAGCTTCTGTTTATCTTGGTTCAGTCTCAGAAGGTTGTGCTTTTCGAAGAATTTGTCCATTTCTTCCAGGTTGTCCATTTAATTGGCAAAAGATGTTTTTAGTAATCTCTCATGATCCTTTGTATTTCTGCAGGGTCAGTTGTTACTTCTCCTTTTTCATTTCTAATTCTGTTGATTTGGATCTTCTCCATTTCTTTTCTTAATAAATCTGGCTAATGGTGGATACATTATATGCATGCTCTTAAATATCTAGCTTTTAGGTTTACCGATCTTTGCTCTTGTTTTCTCCATTCTTTTTCATTTATTTCTGATCTGAACTTTCTTATTTCTTTTCTTCTGCTAATCCTTTTTTGTTTGTTTGGTGTTTGTCCATTTTTCTCTAATGGCTTTAGGTGTAAGGCTAGCTTGATTATATAGGGGATTTCTTGTTTCTTGATGGAGGATTTTATTGCTATCAACTTCCCTGTTAGAACTGCTTTTGCTGCATCCCATAGGTTGGGGTGGTCGTATTTTCATTGTCATTTTTTTCCAGGTATTTTGTGATTTCATCTTTGTTTTCTTCAGTGATTGCTTGATTATTTAACAGCGTTTTGTTTAGCTTCCATGTGTTTCTATTGTTTACAGTTCTTTTTTTCCTTTCATTGATATCTAGTTTCATGGCACTGTGGTGGGAAATTATACCTCATACTATTTTCAGTTTTCTTAAATTGACTAAGGCTCTATGTGTGACCCAAGATATGACATATCCTGGAGAATGTTCCATGAGCACTTGAGAAGAAACTGTTTTCTGGTGTTTTGCAAAGGAAAGTCATATACATATCAGTTAAGTCCCTCTTGTTCAATGTGTCATTTAAAGCCCATGTTTCCTTGTTTATTTTCATTTTGGGTGATCAGTCCATTGGTGAAAGAGGGGTGTTAATGTTCCCTACTATTTTTGTGTTACTCTCAGTTTCCCCTTTTAGGGCTGTTAGGATATATCCTATGTATTGAAGTGCTACTACGTTGGCTTCATAAGGATTTGCATTTGCTGTGTCATCTTCTTTGTTGGATTCCTTCATCAGTATGTAGTGTTCTTCTTGGTTTCCTGCAATAGTCTTAATCTTAAAGTCTATTTCTTCTGATATGAGAATTGGCACTCCAGTTTTCCTTTGATTTCCATGTGCTTGGAATGTCTTTTTCCATCCCCTCACTTTCAGTTTGTATGTGTCCCTCGGTCTAAAGTGGGTCTCTCCTAGACAACATATTTAACGGTCTTGTTTTTGTATCCCTTCATCCACTCTATGTGTGTTGTTTGGAGCCTTGAATCCATTTACATTTAAGGTAATTATCCGTGTGTATGTTCCTGTTAGCATTTACTTAATTGTTTTTGGTTTGTTATTGGAGGTCTTTTATTTCCTTTGTGTTTCCTGCTTAGAGAAGTTCCTTTATCATTGGTGATATAGACGGTTTGGTGGTGCTGAATTCTCCTACCTTTGGTTGGTCTGTGAAGTTTTTACTTCCTCCGTCCAATCTGAATGAGATTCTTGCTGAGTACAGTCACATTGGTGGTAGGTTTTTTTCCTTTAATCACTTGAAATATGTCCTTCCAGTCCCTACTGTCTTGCAGAATTTCTGCTGAAAGATCAGCTGTTAACTTGATGGGGATTCCCAAATATGGAATTTCTTGCTTTTCCCTTGCTGCTTTTAATACCTTTTCTTTGTATTTCATTCTTGAGAGTTTGATGAATATGTGTCTTGGAGTGTTTCTCCTTGGATTTCTCCTGTTTGGGACTCTCTGAGCTTCCTGGACTTGATTAACTCTTTCTTTTCCCATATTAGAGAAGTTTTCACCTATAATCTTTCTGAATATTTTCTCAGTCCCTTTCTTTTTCTCTTCTTCTTCTGGGACCCGTCTGATTCCAATGTTGGTACATTTAATGTTGTTCCAGAGGTCTCTGAGACTGTCCTCAATCTTTTCATTCTTATTTCTTCATACTGCTCTGCAGTAGTGAGTTAAACTATGTTATCTTCCAGGTCACTTATCCGTTCTTCTGCCAGAGTGTTTCTGCTATTGATCACTTCTAGAGAATTTTTAATTTCATTTATTGTTTTCTTCATTATTGTTCGTTTGCCCTTCAGTTCTTCTAGGTCCTTGTGAAAAGTTTCTTGTATTTTCTCTATCCTATT